>NC_084925.1:6115000-6427500 GCF_958298935.1 Phragmites australis
ACGAACAATTTTCACCTGTTCAGTGAGCAATTCTGAACAGAACGCATGAAGCATTCCTAGCTAGGCCTCAAGAACTTGGCAATGGAGGATGTGGTTCTTGGCGCGGCCGCGACCGGCGATGCTGGGCAAGAGATCCGTGACGAAGCTCTTGACACGCGCTTTGCCGGCAAGGGTCTCCCACCGCTGGTTCCCCGCCCCGGCAGCGACGTCGACGGCCGAGACGCTCATGTCGTTCCGGACGACGCAGAGCTTGCCGTGGAGGGCGACAATGGCGGCCGCCTCCGCCGCCTGGGAGCTCCCCTCGTGCTGCTTGCTTTCAAAGCAGGTGGTCCACGCGTCCAAGGCCTCGTCGTAGGCCCTCAGCCTGCAGCCGTCCTTGCAGTCGGCGGCGAAAAGCCGGCCGTCGAGGCACGCGCTGGGGCTCCTCCAGCCGGTGACCATACCGTCGAGCACGACCGACCAAGCGTCGGCCTCCGGCGAGTACACCTGGCTCAGCACTTCCTGCTGCGCGCTGAGCCCCTTCACGTACCACCTCCCGCCGTGCACCGCGCTGACGAACGGCACCATCGCCGCGGCCATATCGGACAGGAACGACCACCGATTCTTGGCGGGGTCGAACACCTCGGCGGACCTGAGGCCGCCGCCGCCGCCCCCGCTCTCGCCGCCCGCGACGTACAGGCGGTTGCCCATCACGCACGCGCCGAAGCAATACCGCCGGCGCAGCATGTCCGGCGAGCGGTGCCACCGGTTGCTACGTGCGCTGTAGAACACCACCCGCCGCATGGGGCCCCTGAGCGGGTCCGTGCCGCCGAGCAGGTACAGGTGACAGCCGCCGAGCACGGCGCAGCCGAACCCGTCGGCGTTGGCGTACTCGTGCGGCACGGGCGGCAGCGCGCGCCACGTCCCGCGCGCCGGGTCGAGCACGTCCCACGACACGCGCCCGTCCCTGTCGCGCTTGACGGCGTACACCCACTGCTCGGCGAGCCCGAGCCGCCGGCGAAGGCTGTAGAAGTAGTTGCCAGCGAGCAAGCGGAACCACCTCCGGCACACCAGTCTCAGCTTCCAGTGCTCAGCTCTGGGCACCCGGATGAGACAAGCAATGGCGAGATCATCGGGAAGGCTCGGGAGCAGCGGACATTGCCCGCCGCGGCTCCGGTCGCTCTGCCGCGGCGATGCCTTCAGCTTCAACGGGTGGATGGAGGCCATGAGGCTCGGTTGCACGCACGCCTTCGACACCGGGATGCGCCTCGCCGCGGCGGCGGCGGATGATTTGTTCACCCGGCACAAGCATGCCAAAGTATCAACCTATGCAAAACAGCATAGAAAAATGAAAAGGTTCAGGTAGTTGAACCTTGAACGAATTGGCCAAATCATAAAAGAAAACAATGAATAGATGAATCATAATTTGGTGCTGTTTGGGATTAAAATGAGTGCTTTTTTCTTCATAAAAGTGATTGCTTGATATGCCTAGAGCGACGAGACAAGAACATAAGACAATGGTGTCATGAAACAGCAGCTACTTACAGAAGTTGTTCAACTACTTTGTGGGGGACCAAGTTTGATGGCATGACCATGCAATGCAAGTTTCACCATGAAGTAAACTAGCAAGGACTGATATTCAGATGATTTGCACACAGAATTCACCACTTTATCTCCTCCCAGAATTTTTGTGCAATGATATGATAAAAAGAAGCACTACTTTTTTAAAAAAAAATACAAAAACATCAACAATTCTCAAATGGAAAACTTGCTGTAAGAAAATATCTAGATGCCCAAACACACTAGCAGACATTTGTTCCATCTGACTTCAAAACAAGATGTACATGTTCAATTCTTTGGCCATTTTTTCCTCCTGTATTTCTGAAAATTTGTGAACCAACCAACCAAAACTCCTTGAAACTGATCGATGAGATAAGGAAGGTGCAATGGACTGATGGTAAACATCTTCAGAGATTTCAAAAATCTGCTCAATTACAGCAATCCAACGATGGTATGTATGCAGATACGCAAGGAATCCAGGAGAAAAATCGAGACAAAAAAGGAAGGAAAGAAAGAGAGACTCACCAAAGGAGCTGATCGGTTCCTTCTGTCCATGCCTGTTCCTGAAGCAAAGAATCAAGAAGCTGCAAGAACCACCCACCAGTCAGACATCACACCATCGCCCTACTTCTTCTCCTACCAGTTTGCCTATGAATCATGCGAGGAAGCAGGAAATGGCAGCCCCGAATAAACCCTCGTAACCAGAAATTTCTTCCAACACCCTGCAACCTATCTGCAACTGCGAGGAGGAAGAAGGGGGAGGAGAGGAGCGGGGTGGCGACTGGTGACACTATGGAGACCACCCCTCGCATTTAAGCCTGGTCTCTGTGTGTCTGCTTCGTGGGCCCAGTCCACAGCTGAATCACACAGCGCTGGACAGGAGACTTCAGTTTGTGCCCCTTTCTGTTGCTGTCTTTTCCTCAGCTTATCGCAGTCAACCACGCCTTCGTTTGCATGGCTGATTAGTCTGATGACGATTATCCTCTAGATTAATCTCATGTTCCACAGCTGCGCTGTTCTCTCCTTTTGTTCGTCAGATGCATATTTTTTTTAATTTTTCCACTGTAAAAGCCTTTTTGTTTCTGCTGCGGTTTGTTTGCCTGCTGCTATGAAGATCAGCAGACAACATCCTTGCAACTTGATGTATGTTTAACTATCCTAATATTGTTGTAAACAGAACCTTCAAAAAGCAGCAAAAGCGGACAAGAGAGAACGGCGAGTGATCCTGTCAAAATCAAACGAATATAAAAAACATATCTACGCAATCAATCCGATTAAAATACGCAACTAATTGTCTTGGAGTCCCTCGGAATCAAAACAAGAGGGAAGATGGAAGGAGAGATGAGGTGTCATCGATCCCTGACATCGCTGAGAGTTGAGAAGTCAATTTGCAAGAGCCATCGCATGACAGGGCAGCACGGCCAGCATAAGATGATGATATGCACCATTTTTTTTTTCCATGAGAGGAATGTTAAAGATGCCTTGCAACTGATGACACAACTAATTTTGGCCATAGCCCATGGATAAGTTACACACCTTCAAGGCTTAGACGGGAAGGCGATCGCATATAGCATTTGCTAAACCAGGCTAACTTTCTTTTAGACAATGGAATGGTTTATAACATACCGGCCTCTATTCCTCTACATGAGATGCACATAGATATAAACCCGAGTTAACTACATGTGGATGCATCGATTTCTGATCAGATTAATTTTTACCCTGCGTAGAATGACGCTAACTGCGTGTAAAGACCGGCAAACCTGTCATATCAGAGGAGGAACATAGTAGTGAAAAATGGTCATGAATGTCAGAGGAGGAACTATCACTGCATTCATATATGTCACATAAATTTGATGGACTGCAAGCAGCAGGGGGCATCTGTAGTCATGAGACCTGTCAGTATGGAGAAGATGCGGTGCCTTGAAAGAGAAAGGTGGATATGATACAGAGAAGACCTGGTACGAGTGCTGAAGTGCTTACTGAAAAGCCATGGAAGACTTGCAGACATGCATGTTTCAAACGAAGGCGACAAAGTGCATGCAATCCATCCCAAGTTACAGGAGAAAACAAAGACAAGGAGATGGATTGGTTTCTATTCTTCCTTTGGAAAATTTCTAGTTTAATATCCAAAGTGTCTAGGATTACTGATGTAACGGCCCAAATTTTTTGTAAATTAAATTTTTGTAAAATATAAACATCAAGAAATAATTCACTGCTTTTCAAAAGAGAAAACAAAAAGGAAAAGAAAAATAAAAATAAAAATAAAAAGATAAAACCCTATCTCTCTCTCTCTCTCAGGCCGCCCCCCTCTTGCGCTCGGTCTAGCCCACCCCGGCCTTCCTCCCTCTCCCTGGGCCTCGCTCATGCTCCCGGCCCCACTGCTCTGGCCCACCCCCCTTTCCCATCTCTCCCCCGTGCACATGCCCACCTTGGGCCGTGATCGTGCCAAGCCAGCCCACGCTCCCCGCGCTGCACCAGAACACGCGCTCCGCCTTCTCTCCATCTCCCTCTCGCTGCAGCTCGAGCCTATGTGTCAAACTCGTCTTCAACCTCGCGTCCGCCCCTTTCTCTGTGCCTAGTCCGATAGTTGCCACTGATTACACGCTCGTTGAAGGAAAACGCACTGCCCCACACCGACGCATATGGAATCCAAGGCTGAGAAGAAGGAAAGGGACCGCACAATTTACGAAATTGAAGCTCAACGCACATAATCACCACGCAAATCACGTCAGTCGCCGAGCCCTCACCCGCCCCAGAAACCCCCTCCTCAGCCTATAAAGGCGCCCCGAACTCCTCTCTAGCCTCATAAGAGCTTCCGCACTCCTTACCCTCTCTCTCTAGAGCTCCAGTGCCACCCTAGTAGGGTTGTCAATGAGCCAAGCTCGAGTGAGCCCATCGCCACAAGCTTGAGTTTGATAGAAACTCGAGCCGAGCTTGATTCGACCTAAAAATCTGACTAAGCCTACAATCAGGCTTGAGCTTGGCTTGTTAGGGTCTCAAGCCGAGCTCGAATCGAGCCTAGTGTGAGTCGAGTTCGAGTAGTTCGCGAGCCTCGAGCTTTTCTGATAGCCCTATCTATGAGCCACATATGTTTATAGTCACATGGTTTTGAGGTTGGGTGATTGGATTTTGTGTTGGAATGTGAGGTTAAAAAAATGAACTTGGCTAAAGTGAATGGGCACCGGCTTTGCCTCGATAGATAGCAGTTGAAGTTAGCTAAGCTTTTTATTAGCTATTCAAGCTCGAGCTCGACAGGCTCATGAGCTTGTGGCTAGGGTTGAGTTTGGCTTGTTAGTGTCTCAAGCCGAGCTCAAATTGAGCCTATAGCAAGTCAAGTTGGAGTAGCTCGCGAGCCTCGAGCTTTTTTGATATCCCTACACCCTAGTACCCCCTCGTCGAGCTCCGACCACCACCAAAATCCAGCGTCATTGCCAAGCCATTGCAGGCCACCCGAAGCTCCTTAAACGCCTCAATCAAGTTCTGCAACCACCTCTGGTGGTGCTCCGCCGCTCTCTGTCAACGTCCGTGCCGATCCGCACCCTCTCCGATGAGCTTCCACCGTCCTGAGCCTCTGGCGCGGCGTGGTGTAGTCAACAGGGCGCTATGAGCTACCCCGACGCTGATGTGACCCCCAGGAACATTCTCCATCGTCCTCACATCCTCTTCCACTGCTCGCCGTCGCAAGCCGGCCACTAGAGCTAGATTCTGGTAGGAACCCGATCTGCGTCGCTGTGTTTCTCGTCACTATCACTATAACTCGTCAGAACACAGGTAGACTCAATATCAACCGTCTGGTCTCTCATACGCGGTCTAGATTAAAAGATTGCATACCACTTCGCTACATTAAATCACAGCCATCCAATCTTCAACTGATGCCCTAGACAACCACTTAAGTTGAACTAACTGAGTATCCATTGGGATTGGTATCCATTGTTTATGGGTTTCTGGCTGTGGGTAACCTTTCCAAGGGCGTACATAATCTACCATAGTTGTTCCGGTTATTGATGGTGATACTTCGATGAGGTAGACTGATACAACAGTCAGTTACTTCTGGGGACAATTTCTTGCAAAGTGTCCTAGATCCTTGCAAATATAGCAGAGCTTTTGTGTGCCTTTAGTGTTGCACTAGGTTGCTGCTAGACAACTTGCTATGAAATGGCCGGGTTGCCTGCACTTGTAGAAGATCTTGCTAGGGTTTGGTATCTTTAGAGTTCCTTCTTGATGCAGGTTTCCACTATCTTGGTTGAAGGGAAATAGATTTACTTGGTTAGAGGTGGATCCTAGGGCTTCATTCTACATAGTCGATTGGTTTTTTGACTTTCATCTTGAATTATGCATAGCCTCTAACAATGATAGTCTTCGCGCACTAAGTTTTCTCTTCTTCTTGGTTATGCGGTCTCGGCTAGTATTCCCTATGCTAAGAGCTTTACTGATGTTACTGAGTATTTGAGCAAGTGTCCGCATTAGTTGGGTGTGGTTAGCCATTATTGTGAGAAGGTTTCTAGTAATGGGTGGCATTGTCATGCGCTGTTCATTCTTGTTATCCTGATTTTCCTGTTCCTTACTCAATCCTTGTCTGCCGGGGACTTCCTGCATTTCTGGGTGGCTTTCGGTGCCTTGAGTGTCTTGTTAGGTTGATTTGATAATGTCGCCTATTTGCTTGATGTTGTTTTGTACAGACTTTGTTGATGAGCTACTTCCAACTTTCAGTTATGTTGCTTGGGTTTTAAGCCCTAGGTGTTGATCATCTCTACTTGATTTCTTTGACGATATATCTGGTAGCTTTCGTTTCTTCGGGGATAGGGTAGCAAGCATAGGATGAGTTAAGATTCAATTTGGGTATATGCGTAACACGAGCACACAACTGAGAAATACGCAACAAACAACCAACAAGAACCAACACTACAACGCAAACAATCACAATTATTTTTTTTCATCTCTATGATATGATAGAGAATAGGGTTAGGTTTGATGCTTGACACAACTCCTTGCGCAAGCCCTAATCTTGTCACGGTTCTCTATGTTCAAGTTTTGAGAAGAGATGGGTAAAGAGGAATCAGCAAGTTTTGCAACAGAGTGCCAAGGCAAAGTAAGAGCAAAAGATGTAGATAGGGTAAGAAAGAGTTTTTCATTGAATAGTTTGTAATAAAACTAAAGTATAAGTAATGTCCATACTAAGGTCACGACCTACAGTCAAGTATTGATACCACTATGTCGGGATCCTGACCTCGGGTTCTCCTGTGCCTCCTGTATCAGTCCCTATATTAAGTAACTGATACACACAAAATTCAACAGAATGATATCAAATACATACTTCGAATAAAAATAATTACCTAAAGAGGGAAAAAGAGGGTCTTGTGGACAAGGATCTATGACAGACCAGCTAGGAAGAAGAGTCTACAACGGAGCATAGTTAAACAAACAGTTCAACCTAATGCCACAAGAAACTTAGGTGCGGACGCGATCTTAGATTTCTTCGTTTTAACTTCATCTGAGTTAAGGTTGATCTCCATCTCAACAATCTGAAAGCAACAAGATTGAGTATGGAATGTACTCAACAAGTCATATACTACTTCAAGGGATTGATAGATGCATAAAGGATAATGCAAGGACAATAAGCGTAAAGCAGTTTTATGCAGGTATCTAGTTATATATTCTCTACTAATAGCTTTTGAGACAATTTAAACAAAGTATATCTGGGGATTTTTCGGTCCTAGGAGGGATTACACCCCACTTCGGAGTCCATATCACTACATCTAGTGTACCTCTAGTACCACACAGCTCCTAGCGGATTGAGTCAGCAACTTCATCACACGAACATCTAGTCCACAAACTCACTCACTAAAGGATACTCACACCCCAAGTCTAATCATTGAGGTTACTTCTTTCGCATGTCCATGACCATGAACATGGCTATTCGAATAGATTTACACTCTGCAGAGGTTGTACACTATACCCACGCGATATGCTCAGCCTTTAACCGTTGCAAGCAAAGGAGCGAATCATACCAAGACACTTTGATCACTTTTCCTTACCTGGCTTTTCTACAAGACACCCCAAGTACTAGAGGCCTTGTACTAAATGCCAAATTGGCTTTTGCCGTCTCTCGAAACATTCAAACAAATGACCAGATAGCCACTTGACTCCTCATTGCTCTCATCCTCCTAGTATGATGCCTAATGTGGTCGGGAGAAGAAAAGTCAAGTCTTTCCCATTCAGGACGCATGGTTGTACGTGATGGCTTAGCATGATGACGCAATGATTCGATGTTTATACGGCTGAGGCAGGCGTCTTCAATTTGCAATGAATACCACCAGGTAACTCAAGCCCCCAAGGGCATCCTCACTGGAGGACTACTCTACTTGTCCCCTGCCAAAATTAATTTTCACCCATTATACACACCACCTGTCAAATCCCGCCTGACATCAAGGATTCCATAATCACTAAAGAATCATGGTATATGAAGTGAATTGTTATTCAATGAAGCGACATCTCTGAAGATATGTATTCGATAGAGATATCTCCGAAGAGATGTATTCTATTCCATCATAAGCATGCTAGATATCACGTCATCGTCTGACGTTAATATAGATAACTACAGGTAATCCTAGGGTGATATGTATTCTGGATGATGACATTTAAGGCATGACAATTGTTTGATAGGATTTAACTACTACAAGTAGTTTAAATAGCACAATACATATCACATGCAATAATAGGTCAAGTTTTAAGTTGATCTATTAGGTTATTGAAAACATGGGTTCAATATGATCAATGAAGTAGGACTTGCCTTTACGAAGGTCAATTCACTATTGTTCTTGCCGTTCGAGTCTTTCGGGTTCTTCATCATCGGACCTCGCCTTCAATTCTTTCCTCACGTCCTTGCTTAGACTCTTGAGTTCAAGCCTACGCAGATTAACGAAGAAAGAGCACGTCGAGTAAGCTAAGGAATAGCAAAACAAACCAAAGGAACACCAAAGCGAAAGAAGAATGACTGGAAAAATGATGAAAGCTAATCTAGTGGAAAGACAATCGACAACTTTCAGCTAAGCGAAGCTAACATATGAAGTCTAGTGGGGTTATTTAGTGAAACTAGGTCAAGTTGTTAACCTAGTTGTTTCATTAACTTAAAAGAAAACCTAAACAAGTTATTAATGACTAGGTGAGCAGTTATGAGCTTAACTGCTGGAAGGCGACAATAAGGGTTTCTACGTGTAGGTGAGTGCACATGTACAAATATAAACTACATCTATATATATGTGAGCATGTATACATATATACATAAGTATAACTCTAGGTGATTAAAACTATATATGCTCAAGTGTTGGATTAATATTTTAATCTATAGCACTAATCCAATGTTATCTAGTAATTATTCTTAGTTACCTAGTGTTGCTTAATTTCCACTCTAATTAAGCTATATTTTATTGCTATCATAAAAGCATGCATGTAATTAGTTAACTAGGTTAAACTATTCTTTATATCTAATTACCGCTTATTAAGAAGGTAATTAATTAATTAATTACTAACATTAAATTATTCTATTACATTCTATGATATATATTTATTTATCTAGAAGCTATACTGGTTAACTTATTACATTAATTACACTTAAGATTAATCCATAAGCTATAGCATGAAATAACAATCTAATTCTAAACATTTAATTAAAAGATTAATTCTTTAATTTATTCTAAAAACTATTCTTTAATTAACATGATGATTAATCCTATACTTATGCAAGATTAACATAAGTGACTAATCTACAATTATAACCTAAACATAATTATTGAATTATCTAGACTCCACAATATTTAATAAAAGACAAAAAATAAACCTAGGTTAAAAGTTGTGAAAAAATAATTACCGGATGAGAAAATTAACATAGCTCCAAAAATTGCAAGAATTAGCAGGAAGATAGATTATGATTTTAGAGGAATATCGGCGAAAGAATAACTGAAATCGTAGTTTAAACGGAGTTTTGGTCACCGGAAGATTTGTCGGAAAGGATAATCTCTAGAAAAGAAAATGGATTACTATTCCACGGACTTGGTCCATTGATCTAAGAACTGGAGGGAAGCTCGTGAGTGTGGTGCACGGTAGACCGGTGGGATCAGCAGGTGGTAGCACTGAACAGATGGATTCGGTCCACGAGCTGGTGGCTGGTGCACCATGGACCTGTGGCCATGGGCTGGTGGCCAGTTTGGCCAATAGGGCCCCACATATCGGTGTGAGGCAGAGAGGATAAGACCGTAGGGAGTTTGTGCGTGTGTGTAGAGCTCGGAGAGAGAGGGAGACCGGAGGGTGGGAGAAGAGGGAGCCGACAGGTGGTGGAGGTGGGCCAAAGGAGCGAGGCGGGAACGGGCAGCACAACAGAGCCCACCGAGATGGCGCGGTCATGGTCGAATAGCGACGGGGGAAGAAGGGGGCGTGACGACACGGTGGAGCGATGGTGGCAGGAGGTAGAAGGGTCGGGGGAAGACGATGGCAGCCAGAGAGGGAGATGACCGAAGGAGCGACCGGGAGAAGAGGGAGGTTGGCCAGGGAGAAGGAAGGCTCCCGGCAGCGGTGGCCTTAGGTTGAGCGGGGCTTGGCCTGACGGTGCAGGGAGGGGCCAAGCTAGCGGTGCCGAGGAGTGTGCTAGTGGCAGTGCGCGGTGAGCAGCGATGATGGCAGTGAGGGAGGATGCGCACAAGTGTCTGCACGCGAGAGATGGCGCGGCGCGACGGAGGCGGCATGGCTTGAGGCCGAGCCATGGGAGGACACATGGACACGTCACTCATGGGCTAGCGACGTGGAGGGACAGCGCGACGCTAGTGGTGTAGCACGACTGTCGGTGGATGAACACCGCAAGCGGGGATCCTGAGGGACCCCCTTTGAGATTCGGCTGGGGGGCTGGTCCTGGAACCACCTCGTGCGTGGGGTTGATGCGTGTGTATAGGATGTAGGCGGGATGGATGATCGTCGGCTAGTAGGAGTGAATGCTCCAAGGGTTTATACAGGTTCGGGCCGCACGGAGGTGTAATACCCTACTCCTGTGTATCTGGTATATGATCAAGGCTCTTGGAATGCCTTTCTCTGGATCTCTGTGTTACAAGTTCTGACTATCTCAAGTCAGGTTTTTGGTAATTCTATCAAGTCTTGAGCTTCGGTTGTCTTGAGAGCTTCAAGCACCGGTCTCAGTCTTCAAGTCTTGGTCTTCCAGTCCTCTTTCAACCTCTGTTCTACAAAGTGCTCCCCCCCTTTTATCTACCAGGGGGAGGCCCTCCAAGGAGTGTGCCCAGAATGAGGGCATAAGTTCCCGTAAACAATAAATGAAAAGCAAACATCATGGGTCTACAGTTGATGTTACAGAGGGTTGAAAATACGCCCTTGGACGGTCCCGTCGGTCTTTACGCCCCAACTTTAGCAGGTGCAGGGGGCCCACCGGCCAGCCACTAAGTATCTTCTCATGCCCGTCCGAGTAGGTCTGACACGGTTTGTTGCAACGGGGTGACAGGCGATAAGCCTCGAGCCCATCAAAGATATCTTCAAGCCGTCTTCCTTTATGGGATCTGCGAGGGGACATGCGATGGGACCCGTCGCATTAATTGTTCCCATACCTTCCTGCCAGACGGTGGTAGGGACTGACGTACTCAGTACGACAGGCGTGGGGGGGAGTGGTTGGATGTGACCGGCCACGCTCCCCCTTAAATGCAGTATCAAGCCTCCCACCGATTGACACCTCACCGTGGAGCCCTTGTGGGGTCCACCGGCAAGGGGCTTCTCGGGTCCTCGGGGAACTATGGGTACTCAGGGACCAACTGTTCTTGGCCCCGAGCACCTCCTCCCGGGCCTGGTTCTACTCGGGTCCTCGGGGAACTATGGATACTCGGGGGCCAGCTGTTCCAGGCCCCAAGAACCCTCTCCCGGACTTGGCTTTTCTCGGATCCTTGGGGAACTATGGGTACTCGGGGACCAACTGTCCTTAGCCTCGAGCACCCCCTCTCGGAACTGGCTCTTCTTGGGTCCTCGGGGCATTATGGGTACTCGGGGACCAACTGTCCTTGGCCTCAAGCACCCCCTCCCGGAACTGGCTCTTCTCAGGTCCTCGGGGAACTATGGGTACTCGGGGACCAACTGTCCTTGACCTCGAGCACCCCCTCCCAGAACTGGCTTTTCTCCGATCCTCAGGAAACTCTGGGTACTCGGGGACCAACTGTTCTTGGCCCCAAGCACCCCCTCCTAGAACTGGCTCTTCTCGGGTCCTCGGGGCACTATGGGTACTCGGGAACCAACTATTCTTAGCCCCGAGCACCCCATCCCGGACCTTGCTTTCCTGGGGCCCTCGGGGAGATGCTTCCCGAGGGAAAGTGCCATGTGGCACTGCGCTGTCCTGGCCTCGGAACTCGGGGACCCCCCGATCCCATATCACCGACAACATCTAAGTGGTCTGGGACAGGGGCGACACGCATGGGGCTGCATGGATGGACAGCGCGCGAGTGCACGACGCGGTGCAGTCTTGACCGGTGAGAGAGATGCGTGGCGCAGGAGCCCAGCAGAGTTGCTGGTGGCGTGCACTGGTGGTGGGGGTGGGGTTGCACTGTGCAGGATGCCTAGTTGTGGATTGCGATGGTCGTGCAGGTGGGAAGGAACAGAGGAGGGAAAAGAGGTGGTGCTTACCGTGGATGGACGACGATTGTGCGAGCGACAGTATGCATGACGATGAGCAAAGGGCGGTAGAGGTAGCAGGGTGCACGGCGCGCACACGGGCTATGGGGTGTGCTGGCCTACCACGATCGAGCAATTGGGATGCTGTGTATGATGAGTTGTTGCTAGTGGTTGGAGCGACGCACACGGGAATGACGCCATGGAAGGTGAGCTCAGGGTGGCTCGGTCCGGTGAGGAATCGGTGGAGCATCTCACAGGAGCGATGTGGGATGGCATAGCAGATGTCTTAGGTTGCTGGATGGCGTTAGCTCTACTGATGTGTGTGAGGCTTGTGCTGTGGGTGTGGCTATGCTTGTGCAGGGGGAAGGAAGAGGAAAAGCAGAGGAGGTGTTGTTGTCGTGTGTGAGATGTCTGCTTGTGGTGGGAGGGGGAGCCCTTTTGGAGTTGGAGGTAGAGGGAGGAGAAGATGGTTTTGCCTTCCGGTGAAAAGATTAGAGAGGGTGGGACATAGTGTGAACGGAGAGGAGAGTGGCGGCGGTGGACTTTCGGTGCCCGTGTGAAAACGGCCAGTGGATGGTGGTTATGTGAGAGGACTTGTTGGGATTGAGGAACAGTGACCGTCATGGATGCACAGTAACAGTAGAGAGAGATCTGAGAGAGAGAGAGAGAGAGAGAGAGAGAGAGAGAGAGAGAGAGAGAGAGAGATCATATGTGTGTTTGGTTGCCCGCATCAGGGGCATCTAGCTCTGTCCGTGTGTATATTCCCACTGAGAGGGTTGTTTGGTAGCCCACATGCATTGTTCCTCCATGCATCCGTGGATGCAATTATACTATTATAGCCCGGCTCGGTGGATATACCCGAATCGAACTTCTCTACGGAGCCTTGCCTAGTGGATGTATTGCATCTGCTATAGTGCTATAATAGGCTCACTCATTAGTATCTGGTGCACAGTCACTGCATCCACCCATGTAGACAACCAAACACCTTCATATGGCCATTGCATCCACAGGTGTAGGGTTATTGCAACCGCTCATACAGATAACCAAACACTCTTCTTTGTAGAGTTACTACATGTGCTCAGCCTGCTTCTACTAGTCCAGAATATACACTGCAGCTTTACAAAAACTCATGCAAGGAACCAAACACACCCCAAAAAGATGAGAGAGAGAAAGAGAAGAAAATATCTTGAGACAGAGAACATTTGACAATTCAATGTATGAAATCAAATTTGTAAACTAGATGTACGATGATTCAAAATAAAAGTAGTCGAATCTGAAACTGGATTTGAAATTAAATAATCTGGAATTTGAATTTGAATTGGGGTAATTCAAATTGTATCCAAAATGAAATTGGATATATGATAATTGAAATTGATTTTGAATCGACATGATTTTGTACGAGGATTTAAATATGAGATTCGAACTTGAATCACGATTTGAATCGAATTGAATTCAATTTGTGAAGCAACTAAACCAGAAAGCATTTGAAAAAATCTTGAACGATTCTACTTTCATTCAAATACGAAATTGACAAAGATTTGAATGAATCTAGATTTGGATAGGCTTTGAGATTGATTCAAAAAGAATATTTGAAGTTGAGTTTGGCCATTAATTCAAATAAGGGTATTTGAATTAGGAAAAAGGTTTGAACACGAAGCCTCTGGACTCGAGAGGGGTTTGAATTCAAAAGAATTGAATTTGATTGGATTTCCATTAAATTGAATATAAGAAAATGGATTTGAATTTGAGAGAGATTCAAATTCAAATCTCCACTTAAAAAGAACCATAAAAACCATTAAACTAGAATGCATATGATTAAAAGTATTACAGGGATTAATTTAGAAATTAATTTGTGCTCTCTGGAGTACTTAGCCAAGATAATATATTTGAACATATACACACAAGTATATTTATATTTAAATATATACTTCGTTGATTTTATGTGGTTTAGATAATTAGATATTTTTTTTAAAAAAGGAGTGAATTTTGCTATTTTTCTAAAATTCTAAAACTCAGGATGTTACAATTCGCCTGCACAATCGAAGGTTTAGGACTTCTCCCTTGGCAAGAAGTTCCAAGTGAAGGTTCTAGCCAGCTTCAACTCTCTGGTACATCATCCCTCTTCCTCAACTCATGGCTGCTTCTTCTTGCTGATGGTGTTTTGAAGACTACTTTTTGTCTTTCAGAGTATTCCGTGAGCCTAGCTCTCAATGCTATTTTTGGCGGGACGCTAGTTGGTTTTCATGTGCACTTTGAATCTGATCATCACTTTCATTTCTCGGTTGCCTCCAAGGAGGTTGCTTTCTTCATTTACTCTAAGAGAAGAATCACCACTGCTTGGTTTGATGTCTACATCCCACCAATTCATTTACTCTAAGAGAAGAATCACCACTGCTTGGTTTGATGTCTATTTCCACCTTTGGTGGGATGGATGTTCTGATTGGCAAAGAGAAAGAGAGCTCTGGATCCAGGAAGAGGAAAAACAATGGACTCTTGTTACTTGAAACAAGAGATAAAATTCCAAGAAAGTTTCTTTTGCTTCTAAATTTGTTCAAGTTAGTCCTCCCAAGTTTTGCTCCTCGCCTCTTTCTTTTGCTCAATCTCAAATCAAATTCGGGAAGTTTGTTTGTTCAATTCCTTTGCACTTGGTCTCCTATTCTTCTCCTGGGTGCTCAATGGGCTGCGTTTGCGGGCGGAGCCCGCCCATGTTGGGTTCAAATTGGCCTTCTTCACATTTGGAAAATGCCCTTCAAATTAGTCGTTCTGAGCTACTCCACATGTGCCTTAGCCTTGCGGCTCGTAGACCTACTCTTCATCATCATAGGTTAGCTATCCGATTTGCATAGGATGACTCTCTTGGGCTCTCAATCCCTTTTCAAGAAAAAGATTGTGTCTTTTGGCTCATAAAACCCTCTCCTGACTCTGTCCTTCTTCCCAAGGGCAATCAAGTAGAAAGTGGGAGGGCCCCAAGGCCAAGTTCTTCAAAAGTTGTGGTTTGCTCCCTCCAATCCTCTCGTCACAGTGCTGATGTGTAACCCCACACTCATGCTATGTCAGCTCATGCCAACCATGTGCTGTGAAAACTTGTTAGTAGCCACCTTTGAAGTTGCTCTTATTGCTTGGGCTTAGGACACTTTGTCAGAGACTATAACAGAGATATAAGATGTAGAAGTTGTTTTGCCTATGAACACATAGAGAAACATTGTTGCAAGAAAAGATTTGATCTTAGGCATCGATCAAAGGTCAAGATTGCCCAAGAAAGCAACATATATGACAACTCGGCCTAGTCAAACCCCCAATGGTGGAGTGCACATGCACTGTGTCAATTCCTCCCTACCCAAAACAAACTGCTTCATCTTCCTCCCTCGTCCTCCCTGTGCTGTCCACTGTTAAGAGGGTTTTTAGAACTGATAAAATTCCTCAAAGCTCCTCCATGCCAAACTTCACGATCGATCATATGAGGTTTATCCCTCCTGATACGTTGGTGGAGGATGGTGGTGAAGATCGGATTGCACGTGCTCAAGTCTCCCTCTTTGGTAATCAGGTGCATAACCATGAGGAGTATGTCATTGCCATTGATGAAGATGAGGAGATGACCCCCTAATAATACCATGTCCTCATCCCTTAGGTTTGCAACTACATTCAGAATGAGCTGCGCCTCCTTGTTCAGTATTCCTACTAGCACCCCTTTGGGATAGGTCTTTTTCCAGCTTAGAGATACTTTCCAAAGAAACAGGCTCTTCAATGGTAACCCCCATGATATAGATGGCTTCACTGTCAGTTTCATCTATCATGATAGAGATTTGAACCTGCGTAACTCCCCTTACTACCGCATTGGTTGGTACATGTTCTTGGGATTTCCCTTAGATTACATGAAGATTGAGTTCTTGGATCAGGCTTGCTCTTCCTTTGGAAAACTTGTCCACTGGTACTCTAGCTGTTGTAGTAAGGCCTATGTTCTGGTTTGCTATTTGTTCAATAATGTGTGGTCAATACCGTGAAGTTTGATCATCCGCCGAGGACATGAAATGACTTGTATGGGAAGATCGTGAACAGTGCCAGTTTACATCCTCCACAACAACTTTGCCAATGACATCCCCCTGAACGAGGACATGCTCCTCCAGAACAATGGTAACCCTCATTTGTCTCAGCTGGTGGTACCTTAGGGAGGTTCGGCTCAGGATCTCTTCCTGCCGTAGCAACAGCAAGGCTAGCCCGATCCAGCTTGGGAGCAAGCGACGTAGGCGCTCCATATGGGTCAGCAGCATGGTTGGCTTGCCTAGCCCCCACAATCCCAAGCCCAGTGCAACAACATGTGCATCCTCAGTAGCACTTTTTTGGTCAGTCCCACTCGTTAGGTGCTAACTCTTTGTTGCTCAGTTCTTCCTCCTCTAGTAACGGGACCAGTGGAAATTTAACGGTCAGAGGCTTCTTCATCTTACCGATAGTGTCAGCCATATCTTTAGCTGGTGGTTCCTGGGCAATTTGAGGCCTTGTTAGAATGGATTGGCCCTTTTCTCTTCAATGCTTCAATGAACCTTCTTGGAAGAGCTTTCCCAGGGACTCAGTCTTCCTCTTGGTGGCTCAATATCCAAGCCTCTTTGTTGCTTGTCTTCTCTTAGATGCATTGCAAGTTAAACAAGTTCTTGTTTCCTTATCAGCGTTTGCTGTAGTTACTCCAGTCCTCCAGCAAGGTGACCATTAAGGAGATTGAGCCTCTGCCCTCACTGAACTCTA
Organism: Phragmites australis; assembly: GCF_958298935.1. Taxonomy (NCBI): domain Eukaryota; kingdom Viridiplantae; phylum Streptophyta; class Magnoliopsida; order Poales; family Poaceae; genus Phragmites; species Phragmites australis. Next base: position 6,131,927 of record NC_084925.1, read on the forward strand.
TGGGTATGTTGGGGACTTCATGAGGTTCAAAGGAGCTATTGGGCAAAGTAAAAGAATGCAAATATGATCTAAAAGCCCAAAAAGTGATCACCAAGACATACAACAGACAAAGCTCCTTGAAGGGTAAGTCCTTAAATGAGGTGGCTTCTGATCTTTGAATCTCTCAAAGTTTGCTACACAGGTGGGGTCGACAAGGAGGAGCAAGAGGCTAGAAAACAAAACCAAAGGCAAAAGAATTTTATTCACTTCCCCTCTCTCCAATAGAAAATAAATGTAGCATTAGTTCTCCCAAAATACCTACCCACACTATGGTCAATGTTGGCAACCTTTCTACCAACATCTTATTTCTGGGCCATGTTAAGTTCTCTAACCTATTTGATTTAGAACAAGCTCAGAACTCTTACCCAGAAATCTCGGTTGATACCTTCAGCTCATTGCAGTGGACATATGTAGCATCCCTCCTGGGGAGGTGGCGCAAGACAAGTTGTTGAGGCCAAGGGCAATAAAGGGAGAGGTCTCATGCGCCAGAAACACTAGAAACAATGATAACTAATATTTCATGGTTATTTCGGGTGTCTGTTCCCCTTTTGGCTGTAATATCCCTCAATTTTTGCTTCTCCTCTGGGTGGTGGCGATTCTAAGTCCTAAACGCTCTTTTGGAACTTTTGGGATTATTAGTGTTCTGGGTTTGTTGCTTTGGGCGTGTTTAGCTGGCACTTCTGGTACTATTATAATCCTCTAGTTAACCGCATTTTGGCTGTTATGTTTATACTCGATGCTGAGGATGGTTGTGTGCATCTTTTCTATTGGTGTGTTTGCGTGGACCATGTGGAACTTTGATCTTTGGATTTGGCACAACAACTTTTAGGTGTCTTGCAGAGCTATGAGAAGTTTTTCTTTCGTTTGGCAGTCCTCATCCCTTTCAGGAAATCAACGCCTCACCCCTTTTATCTTACTCAGTTCTGTCCAGTTCTTTTCTCTGCCTCTCATTTTTGAGAATTTTAAACATCCTTCAACATGTTCTGGTTCAGGCAAACACCATCCTCCACTGTTTTCCATCCGATAATAGAGTCTTGCTCTATGAGCAAGGGTTTCCTTCCTTCATCTTGATCTTGGTTTTCAATGAGTATCCACTATAGAAGTTGGAACATCCTAAATTGGAATGTCAGATACTTGTATCATGAAGATAAGTGGTCAGTGGTTGGCAACAAAATTGAAGGAAACTCTTGTGCAATTTTCTGCCTTCAATAAACTAAAAAAGAGGTTATTGATTTTTTCTTCATAAGGAAAATTGCCCCCAAATGTTTCAATAAGTTTGCTTTTGTGCCCTCTTCGGGGGCTTCTGGGGGAATCCTTGTTGGCTGGAATGTATCGTTTTTTGTAGGGATGGTTATTTTTTTGGAGAGCTTTGTCACGTCAGTTTATGGCCCTTGTCACGAGGAAGAAAGGGGTAGCTTTGTTCAGTAGATGTTTAATTTGGACATGTCAAACACAAAAAACTGGATGATCTTGGGAGATTTCAATTTCTATCGCATCTCATAGGATAGAAATAAGCTGGGAGGGAACAACAATGATATGCTTATCTTCAATGAAGTCGTCAAAAAGTTAGGTCTAGAAGGGGTGCCTCTCAAAAGCAGAAATTACACTTAGAGTAACATTCAAGGGAATCCCTTGTTGGAGCAAATTGATTGATGCTTCACTTCAGTTAATTGGACCATCTTATATCCTAACTCTTTGCTCATCCCTTTGCCTAGACCCACCTCAGACCACATCCCATGCTATGTTCAGATTGGAACTAACATACTAAAGGCGATGATCTTCAAGTTTGAGAATTTTTGGGTGGATTATCCCAATTTCATGGACATGGTGCAGAACTCTTGGAGTGCACCAGCTAAGGCTACCAATGTGGCCCAGAAGTTGGCTGTCAAATTCAAAAAGGCTCAGAGGTGTTCTTAAGAAATGAGCTAAATCTCTCTCCATGTTGAATAACATCATTAAGGAATGTAACCTGGCCTTGGAGGTCATGGACAAACTGGAGGAGCAAAGGCCTTTATTCATTCAGGAATACAATTTTAGAATCATCCCCAAAACTCATTTACTCTAGACTCTGAAGGCTCAAAAAGAGTATTGGAGGAAGAGGTTCGCCATCAGGTGGGTCAGGCTGGGAGAAGAAACCCATATTTTTTCCATGCAGCTGCCACTAAGAGTTATAGGATCAACACAATTACTAGTTTGGAGGATAGTGAAGGAAGACTAGTTTCGAGTCATGGGGAAAAGATAGCTATAATCTCGAAAACTTACAGGGAGATGATGGATCATTCAGATAACCCTGTTATGCTTTTTGACCTTGATAGTCTTGTTCAACCAAGGGAGAACCTTGCTAGGCTATCAGAGCCCTTCTCTTCAAAGTAAATTGGTAGGGTCATTAAAGATATGCCTTCAGATAAAACCACAGGGCCTGATGGCTTCAATGGTTGCTTTGTTAAAAAATGTTGGAGCATCATCAAAGAAGTTTTCTATCAACTTGTCAATGACTTCTATTTGAGTAGGCTGAACCTTCAATCCATTAACACTCATTTATCACTCTGGTTCTGAAGATTAATAACCTAGTTAAGATTAATGATTAACATCCTATCTCTCTATTAAATGTGGCCCTAAAGATGTTAACAAAGGTGTTAGCCAACAGGCTGCAATCAATGATTCTAAAGCTAGTCCACACAAATCAATATGATTTCATTAAAGGGAGAACAATTCAGGATTTCTTAGGTTGGGCCTATGAATTCCTTCATCAATGTCACAGCTCCAAGAGAGAAATCATCATTTTAAAACTAGATTTTTAAAAAGCTTTTGACACAGCTAAACATCAGGCTATCTTATTGATGCTGAAAAAACTAGGGTTTGATGATAAGTGGATCAATTGGGTTCAAAGCATCCTAGAGTCTAGATCCTTCGCAGTTCTTCTCAATGGAGTTCCTGAAAAAATATTCCATTGCAAAAGAGAGGTCGGACAGGGTGACCCTCTTTCACCTCTCTTATTTGTCCTTGTTGCAAACCTTCCACAATGCATCATAAACAAGGGTCGACAAAGGGGTTTGTTTACACCTCCTATCAACCTGACTCATACGGAGGACTTCCCTATTGTGCATTATGTTGATGAAACCATTTTAATCATGAAAGCCTCCCAAAGAGAGCTTTTATGGCTCAAGGACATTCTGCATTCCTTCTCTCTATCAACTGGTTTGAAAGTAAATTGCTCCAAGTCTTGCATGGTTCCAATCAATGTAAGCCCTGAAAAAGTTTCTCAGCTTGCCGGGGTCTTTGGCTGCAAGGTAGGGTATCTCCCTTCACATATTTTGGTTTGCCTTTGGGCACCACAAGGCCTAGAGTTGAGGACCTTTCTACCCTTATGAATAAGTTGGAAAGAATGCTTACCGCTACATCTTCCCAGTTTAGGATGGCAGGTAGTCTGACTCTTGTTAATTCAGTTCTCTCTTCCTTACCAACCTACGCTATGTGCACCCTAAGGCTTCCTAAGAAGGTCATTGAGATAATTGATAGGGATAGAAAGCACTGCCTCTGGAGAGGCAATGCCTTGTTTCTGAAGGGTAAGTGTTTGATGGACTAGAAGCAAGTTTGTATCCCCAAGAAGAAAGGTGGTATGGAGGTGGTCAGTTATACATGTAGAATGAGGCCTTATTAGTAAAACACCTTTACAAGTTCTACATCAAGGAAGACATCCCCTGGTTCAATCTATTATAGAATACTCACTATGTTGGAGGTCGTACCCCGCACACCATGATGGCAAAAGGGTCTTCCTGGTGGAAAGACATCATGGACTTTAGTGATCATTTTAGGGGTATTGCTTCTGGGGCTCTGGGAGATGGCTCCACTATTCTACTTTAGCATGATATTTGAAATGGTAAGTATCTCAAAAATCAGTTGTCAACACTTTCCACGTTTGCAATCAACCAAAACGTTTCCATTGCTCAATTCTCGCTAGAGAGGATATCAATAGTCACTTTCATATCCCTCTTTCCAGTCAAGCACATTAGTAATTGCAAGACCATATGGATAAAATTCAGCATGGTAACTCAGAGAATAATGGTTGGATCTGCTGCTGGGGTTCTCAAGCCTATTCAACTACGTTCTATGATCTTCCTTTTAAAAACTTGGCTCCTCTAACTCCTTTTCTTTAGATTTTGAGCTCCAAGTGCTCTGCAAAGCTCAAAGTTTTCTTATGGCTTCTCTTCAAGGATCGTCTCAACTCCAGAAACCTGCTCAAGAGAAAGAATTACAGAATTGACAGAAATGACTATAACTGTGTGCTTTGCAGTCGTAATATTGATGAGGAAACAACATTCCACCTATTCTTTGATTGTGATTTCAGCACCACATGTTGGACAACAATCGGTCTTTCTTGGACTCAGGAGTTGAATTTCTTTCATATGATCCAGGAAGCCAGAAGCAATTTCCAGCATAAGTTCTTCATGGAAGTGTTCTCAATTGCTGCATGGGAAATCTAGAAGCAATAGAACGCCAAGATCTTTAATAGGTCGTTGGCTAACTTCCTCAGATGGAAAGAATCTTTCAAGGATACTGTCTTTGTACAATCGCATAGAATGAGCCTCCCTCTTAAGACTCTGGTCTTAGATTGGTTACAAACACTTGTATAGTGTTCCTTTTTCTTCCTTTCCTTTTCTCCTTTGTATATATAGCTGTGCTTCTTTTGTTTAATAAAAGCCTGCAGTGAGGGCTTTCCTCACTGTTTTTCATTCAAAAAAAAATTATAGATAGCTCCACTGCACAATCTCATTTATAGATATCATAAAAAAAAAATAGCAGATAGTATGTCTCTACTACTTAAAAAATACATAATTATTTCCACACCCTCCTGTGTCCTACTTCCACGTGCTGTCCTCCTCATGTTCTGCCCTCACTCCTAGCCCACGCCTGCGCTTCCACCGCAGGCCCGCAGCCCATGAACCACTAGGCCGCTAGGCGTCCAGATCAGAAAAGCGTCGTGAGTAAATTTTCAGCTCATGTTACAACGCACATGTTCAACTAATATTATGTAAAGCATGTTAACCTCAAAATGATATGTCATATGTTAAACCATTCCACAAGTTTTTTTCTGAACCGTCTGCACATCATATAGTAATACAGTGAGATACTTAGTATGACCGTCTGCACATATTCTTCACCTCAGTTTTTGGGGAGCTCGATAGGCCAGAAAACACCCTGACCAAATCAATTCAACATAAGCATGTTTTTTTAGCATAAAGCATTACTATTTTCCTGCCATCTTCTGTGCTATTGGCCCTCTCCACTAGCAGTGCTGCCTGGCCCTCTTCTGCTTACAGTGGTGTTCTTCAGTATCTGCACAAGGGAGAGAAACTCCAAACAGAACATGTTTTATGCCTGCATCATACAACTGGTGGTCACCATTATTTAACAAACAAAAAACCTTTCATCCCAATATAATTCCAAATTCCATGATCATATAGAATACAATCCATTAACCAACAAATCTTGTTTGTGCACCAACAGGCACTAAAGGAGCTAGTAACATAATAATAAAAATATAGTCCAAAAGAAGAATAAAAATATGAATATAAGACAGTGGTTTCAATTCTGATGGAACAGACAAGATATGACTTATGAGTACAATAGAGATAGGAAATTAACATTGTGTCCATAACCGATGAAGCTAACATGTACCAACCAAAACCGACAGAATGCCAAATAATCAACTACACATAAATTTGTACAAACCAAATACTTAGCAATCAATGGATGCGAATCAAACAAAGTGTACCTGTCGGAGCATCTAGCTCTCATTCTGGAGGGTGGAGAGCCTCTCTTCCATCTCCGAATCTTCTTCTCCAGTTCCTTCACCTTCACCTCTAGATCAGTCAAATAAGCCTTCTTCCTCTCTCTTGACTGCTGGGCTGATACCCGGTTCCTTAGTAATCTTTACAAGTCACAAACATAGCAAATCAACCCATCTTCCAGACCTAAGACCAGATTAACTATGGTATGTACATTGCATACAATACATGGAAAGGGAGAGATCATAGGATTGAGAACTTCATAAATAGTAAACTAGCAACTATTTTGTAATTGGACAAATTTGATATTCTCCCACAATTCATATTAATCTAACACCAATTCACCCAGGAGTTCAACTTGAACACAAAAAATTGTTTTCCATAATGTGGGTGATATAAACTAATGTTCTTACGCTGGTTGAAGCAAAATGTTACACTAGCATACCAGCTAAAAACTTATTTTAGGAAGCAACGGTAGGGAGTTCCCACCTGAACTTATACCAGCTAAAATCTTAGTTGGGATATTATACTTATCCATCCAATGGCACTAATGTTAGTACTTTTTTTAGGGATGGCACTAGTGTTAATGTGCTATTGCCGAGTTTCATATATTAAGAAAGCATTGACGCAATGGTGCCACATTGTAGTTATGGAAGTATTATACAAACGCTACCACTGGTGTCAAAAGCTCGAAGTTCGCTCTGTCAGATAATATAGATGCTATGACCTATAATACAGATGCTATGACCTATGAGTAGGGGTATGTGATATGTCCACAACTGTTTTATGCTTTTCTTCCCCACTCCACTTGTATTGTATCTCACCTAACAAATATTTAGATGGGCAGGTAGCACATCACGCTACGTTCAAGTCATGAAAGCAAGGAGCAAGGCTTCAGAGAAATATATAGGCCAACACACTGGCTTATTTCAGCAAGCTTCAAGCCTTCAACATAATTTTAACCTCCTTCAATTCCTACTGATTCACCTAAAAGAAAGTACAATTCGAACAAATTGAGCATCGTTATCTAAAAACCTTACTTAACAAGCTCAATCGGCATTTCGGATCATGTTTGCGAAGCATGGTCCTCCAAACCATCTACCTCCACAAGCATTCTTTTCACATCTAAACTCCACAAAGGGGACCTAGCTCTGATGTGGATTCAACATGGTCCACCGCTGAAACCAAAATATGCATTGCTAGCATACATCACCAAGATATTTCTTTCCTCTAAAAAATACTAAAGATATTTTTTCCTCATCAAATTGGCCAATCAAATTTCAGACCCGTGTGACTCATCCCTTCTTCCGTACTACCAAACTGAATTCCGTACTACCTAGTGCCTATCGACTTTGTATTGTGGAGCAGTAGATTATACTTCCATCCTCTAAAAAAATAATTGTACTCCCATAGCTAGTAATCACAGTATGCTGCCGTTGCTTGCTACAAGTAGGAGTACCAATACAAATCTCACACCTTTTGAGGCGCTTGTGCTCCTTGTCCGCGGGGCTGCGCACGCGGCGGCGCGCGCTGGCCTGCGCCGTGGAGGACTGGGCGCGGTCCGGGCCGCCGGCACCCTGGCCGGCCACCCTGCCCGACGTGGAAGGGCCGCCCGGCAGCTCCAGGCCCAGCTCCGGCACTCTCCTTGTCTCCTCGTCGCTCTCCATCCCTGTAATTGAATCAGACAGAGCTCAATTCAGCAAACGAATCGAGATCTTGGTGCTCCAGCCGAATGGGCATGGTTTGCAAGAAAGGAAAACGAAAATTTATCATCGAAAACGACGAAAAGTGTCGGAGATAACAAGATTCAAATCAGAACAGAATTCCGCTGCATGCGTAGAAGCTGGGGAGCACAGGATCCAAATCAGAACAGAATTCCGCTGCATGCGTAGAACCTTTTTTGGTTTACACCACAACTATTTCACGGATCAACACCTCAAAAGTTCCAAACGTTATATATGAATACATTTAGGCCCTTTAGTAAAACTCTAAAAAAAATTTGAAGCCATATATTTCTAACTTCAGAAATTTGTGAAGTTAAAGTTGTAGGTATACTAAAGATATTTAGATGAGTAATTTTATTTTTATTTTTATTTAAAAATAAATAATTAAATTATTTTATCTTAAATTAAAAACACAAGATCTAAGTATGTCTATCCAATTGAGTCTTAAGTTCGTTTGTATTTGCAACACAAGTACACCAGTTGTACCATCTAAGAGCATCTTCAAGAGACACTTTTAAATTGGTTCCTTATATATACATATGGAGAGGCATAAAAAAAATTACTCCCTAAAATCTTTCCTCCTCCCGTATATACTCTATTTGTGACTCCCTATATTTAATAATTCATCCACGTAGGCAAGTACCAACTAACTCTTACGCGCATAGTCTCCCTGAGCTGGTCGTGCCGCCCAGCGTCGCCCCTCTAGTCTCCCTTCCAACGCTGCCCGTCCATCGTGTGTGTGACCGGGACGTCACCGTGAGCCGAACCAGGCACCACCACGCAATCCCGAGCGACACCACAGTGAGGCGAACTAGGCACCACGACTACAAAAAGAAAAAGCGTCGCATGGGATCCTCCTGAGCGACATCACTGTGAGTCGAACCAGGCACCACCACGCCATTGATGCCGAGCAGCACCTGAGGAGAAATTAATCTATTTTGCGATGAGTTGTCGTAGTTTTCTCATGTAAGAGGTCTTGGATTCATCATCATCGGATGATGACGATGAATTCATTATTGCTGCAGCACACATAGCACATAATCAATATCAGCTTAATAAGGAACCGCACCATGACGGATCTGTCCTTGGGCATTAAGTAGTTCATCGAAACAGAGAAGCAAGGCATTTGAGAATGTATCAATATTACTTCTCGGATGATCCTACGGATGACCTTACTTTATTCAGGCGCGGGTTTGTAATCAGTACATATATTTTTATTTATCTTTTATTATAGATCGTGATATGTATGGCTCATTCTTATCGTACCTACGTAGGTTTAGAATGAGGTGTTCTCTGTTTGTACGCATAATACGTGTTGTAGAAGAATATGATGACTACTTTATGTAGAAAAGAAATGCAGCCGGTAAATTTGGGTTAAGTTGTTTGCAAAAGCTTACTGCATCATTCCTAATGCTAATTTATGGAGTAGCAGCGGATGCTACGGATGATTATGTTCATATCGGAGAAAGTACTGCTATAGATAGTCTGAAAAGGCTTGTCAAAGACGAGTATTTGAGATCACCAAATGAGAATGATACTGATAGATTACTTGCACTTTGGGAGGCACGAGGTTTTCCGGGAATGTTAGGATCCATTGATTATATGTATTGGAAGTGAAAGAATTACTCGGCTGCATGGAAAGATATGTACAACTACTATATTCACGAGACTACAATCATTCTAGAAGCCCTTGCTTCACAAGATCTCTAGATTTGGCATACTTTTTTGATTTACTTGGGTCTCACAATGATATCAATGTTCTTCAAAGCTCCCCACTCTTTACGAAGCTAGCTAAAAGCCACACTCTAAAAGTGAATTATACCATCAATGGCTACCAATTCATGTTGATGTGTAGATAATAAAATTATACGTGAAACTTGTCAATAACCTTATCTTGGTAAGACACTCCGGCTTTGCTTTCTACCCTCAATCCGGCTTATACATCCAGCAAACATATTGACATTTTCTTGAATTGCAGACCAACGGTGCATGAGGGAATTTTGGGTACAATCTGAGGTGAAGTTCTTGTTGGAGTGGAAATAATCATAAATTCTCTTTCAATATGTAGAATGAGATTGATCGGTGGCTTTTGACTACATCCATACTGATATTGAGCCATGCTTACACCAATATTTCATATTCCTTCTCACTGAAATTCCTTGATCTTTTTTTGTTTGGTCTCACGGTGGGAGTAACTTCCACAACTGGTCTTACTTGCTCCTCAGGTGGGCTACTTAGTCCATCCCAAGCTAGTTCATTGCTCTCTATTAAATTCAGTCCATCCCAAGATAGTATAATATCCACTTTTGTCCATAGTCCCTTTTAAATTCATAAAAAATGCCAATTGTTTTAAAACACTATGCAGGATAACTATGCAATTGGGCATATATTTAAGAAAAGAAAGAGTAAAACGCAAAAGCCCCAATTGACTATGCATAAATAATTGTCTTAGTCCATGTCAAATTTCAGTCCAAGCAGAGAGGTTATGGTACTATAACTATAATTAAATCAACTACCCAAATCAAATATTTAGCAATTAGAAGCACCATGGTCAACCCTACAATTCCCATTTAGTTTTCCTAACATATAACAAACCCAATAAGCAACCCTTTAGTCTCATTATAAATAAGGACAGTAGAAATTTCATAGCAAAGCAAGATCAATACTGGTTTAAAGCAATAACATAGTGGATATGGACTAAAACTAAGTCTTTTCCTAGTATCATAGCCAAAATAAGCCTTGAATAACATGATTAAGACTAAATAATAAGACTAAAATCCACCAAAATTTCCCAAACAACCTCCAAGAAAACCACCACGGAACACTATAACATGATTACTTAATACCTGTTCGAGGTAAAACACACCTCGTCGTGGAGGAAAAATAGATTGCAACATAGTTGTACAGTTATTAAACATTTGGAGTCCAATCACACTCATCATGCGGCATCTACGATTTATACATATGTGAGCAAATATGTCCAGACCAGTGAGAGAATTGCACATTTCTATTAAGAACCTCTAAAAAGGAATCCTAAACAGCTAAACCGGCATAAAATTAGAAGAATTAAAGCACACGATCAACAATCACACATATTTATTCTAAGCGAGGGGGAAAGGGACATGTTCATATCCTGAGATGTGGTTGAAGAGGAAGAGATCAACCAAGAACTCTCTTAATAAGGTGAGGGTCATGAACCTTGCAGCGGGAAGAAGGAGGAGGGGCCCATGCCGGTTGGAGGTCGTCGCGGTCCGAGGCATCGATGGCGTGCGGCGGGAGGGTGGGGTCGTCACGGTCAGGACATCGACGACGTGTGGTAGGAGCATGGGAGTCATCACCGTCGGGGGCATCAACAGCGCGCGGCGGGTGGGCAAGGTCGTAGCGGATGGGGGCTTCATGGCGCACGTCGGGAGGGCGGGGGTCGTCACGGTCGGGGGCATCGACGACGCGCGGTGGGAGGGTGGGATGGTGGCAGCCGGCGGAGCGCGCGCGGGAGGACGGGAGCCGTCATTTGGGTGCCGGGTTGGCACGTGAAAGGGAGCGGGAACACTGTTCTGCGTGGGAAGCCGACGGGGAAGGGATAGGGAATAGATATAGAGAAGAGTATGGGGTGTGTTTAAGGATTGGTAAAAATAAGAATTCTTTTTAAGAGCTGTTGGAATGCGCTTTTTAATTAAAAAAATCTTTAAATTTATTATAAATTAAATAGGATGTCTGTTAGAGATGTTTAAGATGTGATTTCCCGACGCAAAACGGCCTTTCTGTGAGACGAGCTCCCAGCGACAGCACTAAATGCCCCGGGGATTTGGGCTTTAGCCGCCGCGTCCCAGCCGTCCAACCGAACCGGACCGCACCGCCGGGAACCGCCCGCGTGGCCGCCGCCGAGACCACGCGTTCGCCGGCGCCAGCCAAAGGCGCCCAACCCCGCTACGTGCACGGGCTCCGCCCCTCCCGCTCCCGTCCGGCACACCGACACGCGGGCCAGCTGGTCCGGGGCCTGCACGTCAGAGACGCTGCCCCGGCGGCGTACGGCACGTCCTTGTATACGGAGGTGCCGACCGGCGCTTTAGCGTGAGGCCCGCGCACGCCTGCGCGTTTCGAGAAGCCATGCGAAAAACCACGGGCTTTGGTTTGAGCTCCGAAATACGGGCGAAAAAGAGGTGCTGCCCCGCGCGCGTACGTCGGCGTCGTGCATCTCCAATCTCCATCACAGATACTCTGCAGTACGCACAAATCGTGCTGTTCTTAGATCCAAAGAAACGCAGAGCACATACTTCCAGCGGCTTTGAATCAAAAGGGAATGCATACTTCCAAATCACTACGATGAAACGATGGAGAAAAAACCACGCGAGTGCACACAAATCCATTGCCTGTCGTTAAATCTCTTCCACGTTGCCTTCTTCCTCCATGGCCTAGTGATCCATGCGCGCGTATTGCTCCGCATTCCATCTCTCGACAGCTTCGTACGTCTGCACCGATGGCGAGTATATGCACTGCCTCCAAACCCACGCGGCGGCCGACTGATATATACGATACCTGCATGCACCAACAAGCCGATAAGCAAGCGAGTATATCGGCAACTAAAATATTCTTAATAATTTATACAGGGAAATACGAGAACGTATACGCCCAGCTCGGTGGGTTTCAACGCCGATCTATTGGTAGTATGTACCCAATAGCCCACCATGGAGGTTGTTATCCCAAGGCTGACGAATGGTCTCTCTGAGTAAGTGTATATAAATTGTCGACGTCTTATTCTTCCTTTTCTAGAAAAATAATACTCCATCCATTTTCAAATATTTGGCCATTTTGATAAGAAACACTTATCAAGGTACATCACTTTTTCTAAGTATGAAATGACTAAAATGACTTGAGAAGTTATGCAAAGGCTAAGTAAAATAATTGGGACCAGTGGCCCAATGATATTCACGAGAATATACCATATCGAGATACTGTCAACGTTATCCAAATATTGCACGACCAAGTAGACGAAATTTTCAGTGAAAATAAGCAACACAGTTGAAAGGTGGAAACAAGCGTTTTGAACCAGCCTTGATGCATGCAAGAAGGGTCCCCTTCATCCGCCTAGATATTTTTGTAGAAAAGCCCCTGTTAGAATCTCCCTTGACGTCTCATCGTCTCTCCTCTGGCTGCATGCCTGCACCACCCAAATTTCCAATTCCGCGTGCCGGCGATAGAGCTCCCTCCATGTCGTGTCTTCAACTCCCTCCTATGTACCTGCCGTGACCCCTGAGCCGCCAATTGCTACTAATTTCGCGCATCGCCGATTGCCACATCTCTCCGGATCCCCCAGCTAGCGTTCATCTTCCTCAGCGTCGCACGGCTAGGGGCGGCCTCCACCACGACAATCACGGCACCGCACAAGATCCACCACCATCGATGGGATTTTGATGGACAGCGCTGCTCGCCGTCACCTCTAATTTCTTGTCGTGCCTAATTTCTTGTTCCGAAATTGTTTGCAAATTGTGATTAAACGGTGATTCAAAATGGATCACTATATCGTGATTCAAAATTGCTTGTAAATTGTGGCTAGAAGTTATCTTGTTTATATATTGTGTCATTTATAAAATTTCTCAAGCCACTGTGATAATTATGCAGGTCTTTCATTATGTATCCAACATTCTAAAAAACTCACTAACATGAAGATGTCTATATGCTAAGGAGGTACCCATGCTAGCTATATGGCAATCAAATAATGACACATTAGCTTTCTCACTTGGTTATTTGATCTTATCAAGTGATGTGAGCGAGCTGACACAAGTATGTGTGCATAGACAGGTTGAAATATCCCAATCCTATATCTATTCTCTGTGGTACATTTTATAGCAATCATGGCCTCACAGCACCTAGTGAGTTTTTGCACGCATTTTCTCTTCCTTTTCTTCTTGTCATCCAACTTCATGGTCTCCAATTTTTTCTTACCTTGATCTCAAAAACCTTCTCTCAAGCAAAAAAAATCTCTTTCACGTCACTTTACCATTCACCGCAGTATGTTGTCCAATCTGAACTACAAATGCAACTTGTAAAACTTTTAGCTGATTCTACATTAGCAAACTCCATCCCCACAGCTGGCATGAAGTGATCGGGCACTTTCAATACACATGTTAATCCCTAAAATAACACACATTTCTTTCTATTAGCTACTTTATGCCAACTATACAAATATAATCTAAATTATAATTGAACTTACACATAATGGAAATATGTGTTGTCTTGGAGTGCTGCATCCATTATACTTGAGAACAGACTCCATTGGTTGGATCATTGTTGGCGTGAGTGCGGGAGTACAAGTGGATAGAGTGGCCACGATCGGCGAGTTCTCCTTCGACGAGTTGGAGGATATGGACGGTTGCAGCACTGCATTAGGACACAACATCGATCAACGACACACTACATGGAAACCAAATAGCTCAGACAATCTTGCAGGGGTTCTTACAAGGCGGGGATGTGATCTGGTCATTGTGATCATGGTGAGGAGGACTTGACGCCATTCAGAGTACAAAGAAATTGGTGACAAAGCGACTCACGGAATTGGGAACCGGCACAACAAGAAATCAGAGGCAACATACTTCTCCTCATTGGCGGCGAGCGGGGCTGTCTATCAGAACCCCATTGATGGCGGTGTATCTCGTGTGGCGTCATGGTCAACATGGTGGTTGGGGGATCAGGAGTGACGCGCCAATCGGCGGCTCGCGGAATCGGTGAAAATCGGTGGCTCGGAGGGTTGTGGCCGGTATAGAGGAGGGAGGAGACCCAGGGTGGGGGGAGCTCAATCGCCAGCGTGTGGAATTGGAAATTTTACTGGGGCAGCGGGTGACTGTAGGAGGGATGAGGAGACATGAAGGAAGATTCTCATAGGGGGTTTTCTACAAAAATGCCTAGCCAGATGAAGGGATCCCACCCATATGGATCAGTGCCTTCGGATCTCGACCCGATGGCTCAAAACGCTTGCTTGCACCTTTCCACTGAGTTGCTTGTTCCCACTGAAAATTTTGCCGCCCAATCAGGTAATACATGCCCACTGCCAAAACAAGAGGATATTGTTGTTGGCATGGTGGTCAGCTGCTTAAGATTGTTTCAACTAGTTGAGTGCCTGTGAGTCTCAACTAGTTGAGTGCCTGTGCGTTGCAACGGAAACAAAAATTGCACAAGATGACATGAAGCATATGGCAAGATTATATGTGAGGTACTGTGAAATTATGTACTCATAGTTGAGACTCGTGATAATAAATTCAAACATGATAGCAGAGCTTTGTTTTGTATTAGGCACGTCAATTTACCTAACTACGAGCACAAACTATACATTAACATTTGGGTGCCAATCAACTTCGCAGTTCATAGATTTCTATTTGGCTCAGATGTTAGCAGTCACCATTGAACATAAAACATGATGCCAACTTGTCAAGTAGCCATTTATTTGGGGTTGTGAATTCTAACCACAATGCCAATTTATTGGATGTCAGCAACAGAACTCTACAGGTTTTGGTTATTGTTAAAAAGTTAGAATAAGAGGTGCTTTCCTCTAGATGGGAATTGGCCAACGGCCCAACACTGGTAGGGACTGTTTGGCTATGGCAAGCTGGAAGACCATTTGCAGACAGTACTAATGACCTGGATGTATTCGACAAAATTTTGCATCAGGTGGCTGTCACTTGACTTAAATGGACAGATGAAAGCAAAACATGGCAGCCCCATGCCAAAGTCAAAGGAACAACATGGAGAGCTGAGTTGTTCTTTCACGCTTGAGTTATGGTGTACACGAATGTGCAGTTCAAATTTTACCATCTCTTTCCGTAGTTTGTCCCGCTCTTGGATGGTAGTTCTGGTCTCTTCCCTCAATTTAAACATGATAGCAGAGCTTTAAACATGATAGCAGAGCTTTAAGCTCCTTATGAATTGAATAAAAGAGGAGAAATATTAATCGTGCATAACGAAATATTCTACCATGAGAGGCTTTAGCTTCATAAACAACATTTGCTCTTTATTTTTGAACAAATAGTCATCTCTAGCCTTCCATATAAACCACAATCAGTAAATGAAGACTGAATGCTTTGTCCTGCTGAGACTGAACTTGAGTAAGAACTATGTATATAATTTTGAACAGATAGTCATGTCTACTCTTCCATATACGCCAAAGTAAATCTGTTCTGCTAAGACTGAGCTTGACTCAGAATTATATGCATATATAATGCCAGTGCAGGATTGCACTTGCTTCCAGGACATGCATGTTCAGTTAACCCATCGTAGAAGCCAAAATTCAGTCTTCTCTTTGCCTACAACCCATGCAGTTAACCAAGCTGTTGAATGACTGAATCAAAGACTCAAAGAGAACTGCAAATACGTATAGCTCTTGGATGATGGTGTTATCGATCATTGCTCTTGAGTCTTGACTCCTCAAATGTCAGGAAGATGTCCTCATCTTCGTAGTGAACAAAAGGGGGCAGCTCTTTAGCTTGCATAGTTATCAGCAATTCTCAAAGGTTTTCAGGGAGGCTCCTGCACGTAGATGCACTACGTACTTAGATACCAATAGTCAACACGGTTTTTGTTTAAATGTCAATCTCACATGAATACGGAAACGCAAAGTCGTAACTGTTGTTTTTTTAAATGAAGTCAATACCTAGGCATGAGCGTAAAGAATATGATTCGATCAGAATGTTCAGTTTGCCTCAAAAGCTAAAAGCATAAAAAATGAAAGTGCGAACTCACTTGGACATTTGGGTGATCGGTATGTCAGGAAGCATCAATCTCAGGTGGCTTGTTTAGATGTATGTATTTTCTAGAGATGTAGATTTTGTAACGCGGAATAATTCCATTTGTATTTGGCCAATATATAGGAATGGTACTGACAAATGTAAATTCTCCTGAGTAATTAATCAAACAGGCTGTGAGCATTCACAGTATACGTAAGAAATGAGAAAACATGTAGAATCATTCATACATGAAAAAAAAACTCTGCTCAAATCACGAAATGAATTACACAATGGACAGATTATGGTGATTACCTTTCCACAACCTTCATGAGGGCACACAAAGTTATTTTCTCCAATGTCCAGGGCTGTCAATTGGATCGGCAGCTTTTACAGCGTTGACAAGCATCTGACAATCAGAGAAGAAATGGAAGGAGGGCATCTGAAATCCTTGTGCAGTTTGAATGCAAGTTGAAGTGCTGTGGCCTGTGGCCACTGCGTGAAGTCGAGATGGAGATCCCTCCTTTAGCTTGCATCCTGGTCCTGAAAGTAAGAATAGCTCACCGCTACTAGGAGGAACCTCCTAAGCTGGAGCTTGATGGCGCCGAAGATTTTCTGGGCGACGGCGTTGCTGCACCTGGTCAGGATGCCACCCGGCCTGTGGGCAGGTGAGAGGCGAGATGGCGACGGCTGCGGGAATGAGATGCGATTCAGGGACAACATCCTAGCAGCAGCTTAGGGGAGGAAATAGGAAGCGGTGGCGAAAGCGAGGGATCCCGGCTGGTTCGGCTGCTTCGGGCGGAGTTGAGTCCGGCGATGTGGGGCGGCGTGGAGACCTGACGGCGACACGAATAGCTTCGGGCGGAGAGAGACCGGTGAACATGTCCCTCGGAGAATCGCTCACATGAGACAAGAGGGGGAGGTCGCCGCCGCGAAGGAGGGGCGTCGGAACGATGCCGCGAAGGAGGGGCGTCGAAACGATGCCGCGAAGGAGGGGCGCAGCGTCGACGCTCGATCGCGGCAGACGACGGGCGGCCACGACAGCTAGCTTGGAGCGGTGCGGCGTCGAGGTGGGATGGGAGTGGCGGTGCGACGAGCGTGGGGGAAGGGCGCGCAGAGTGGCGGCGGTGGACGGGCGATGAGGAGGTGTGACGGGCGTAGTGGGGAAGGGCGGCGCGTGATTGCCGGGTAGGATCTGTTGGACGCGCGATGAGGAGGCGCGACGGGTGTGGTGGGGAAGGGCGGAGCGTGATTGCCGGGCGGGAGCTGTTGGACGGGCGATGAGGAGCGCGAGACTGATCGGACGGGGTAGGAGCGGACGATCGTCCGACTGGGGCAGACGAAAGGATGCATTGCAAACGTTTTAAGTGGTTGTAGATGTAGATGTAGATTGTCGACGTCTTATTCTTCCTTTTCTAGAAAATTAATACTCCATCCGTTTTCAAATATTTGGCCATTTTGATAAGACACACTTATCAAGGTACATCACTTTTTCTAAGTATGAAATGACTAAAATGACTTGAGAAGTTATGCAAAGGCTAAGTAAAATAATTGGGATCAGTGGCCCAATGATATTCACGAGAATGTACCATATCGAGATACTGTCAACGTTATCCAAATATTGCACGACCAAGTAGACGAAATTTTCAGTGAAAATAAGCAACACAGTTGAAAGGTGGAAACAAGCGTTTTGAACCAGCCTTGATCCATGCAAGAAGGGTCCCCTTCATCAGCCTAGATATTTTTTAGAAAACCCTCCTGTTAGAATCTCCCTTGACGTCTCATCGTCTCTCCTCTGGCTGCATGCCTGCACCACCCAAATTTCCAATTCCGCGTGCCGGCGATAGAGCTCCCTCCATGTCGTGTCTTCTCCTCCCTCCTATGTACCTGCCGTGACCCCCAAGCCGCCAATTGCTACTAATTTCGCGCATCGCCGATTGCCACATCTCTCCGGATCCCCCAGCTAGGGTTCATCTTCCTCAGCGTCGCACGGCTAGGGGCGGCCTCCACCACGACAATCACGGCACCGCACAAGATCCACCACCATCGATGGGATTTTGATGGACAGCGCTGCTCGCCGTCACCTCTAATTTCTTGTCGTGCCTAATTTCTTGTTCCGAAATTGTTTGCAAATTGTGATTAAACGGTGATTCAAAATGGATCACTATATCGTGATTCAAAATTGCTTGTAAATTGTGGCTAGAAGTTATCTTGTTTATATATTGTGTCATTTATAAAATTTCTCAAGCCACTGTGATAATTATGCAGGTCTTTCATTATGTATCCAACATTCTAAAAAACTCACTAACATGAAGATGTCTATATGCTAAGGAGGTACCCATGCTAGCTATATGGCAATCAAATAATGACACATTAGCTTTCTCACTTGGTTATTTGATCTTATCAAGTGATGTGAGCGAGCTGACACAAGTATGTGTGCATAGACAGGTTGAAATATCCCAATCCTATATCTATTCTCTGTGGTACATTTTATAGCAATCATGGCCTCACAGCACCTAGTGAGTTTCTGCACGCATTTTCTCTTCCTTTTCTTCTTGTCATCCAACTTCATGGTCTCCAATTTTTTCTTACCTTGATCTCAAAAACCTTCTCTCAAGCAAAAAAATCTCTTTCACGTCACTTTACCATTCACCGCAGTATGTTGTTCAATCTGAACTACAAATGCAGCTTGTAAAACTTTTAGCTGATTCTACATTAGCAAACTCCATCCCCACAGCTGGCATGAAGTGATCGGGCACTTTCAATACACATGTTAATCCCTAAAATAACACACATTTCTTTCTATTAGCTACTTTATGCCAACTATACAAATATAATCTAAATTATAATTGAACTTACACATAATGGAAATATGTGTTGTCTTGGAGTGCTGCATCCATTATACTTGAGAACAGACTCCATTGGTTGGATCATTGTTGGCGTGAGTGCGGGAGTACAAGTGGATAGAGTGGCCACGATCGGCGAGTTCTCCTTCGACGAGTTGGAGGATATGGACGGTTGCAGCACTGCATTAGGACACAACATCGATCAACGACACACTACATGGAAACCAAATAGCTCAGACAATCTTGCAGGGGTTCTTACAAGGCGGGGATGTGATCTGGTCATTGTGATCATGGCACCGCTCCTCTTCTTCTTTTTACCCTTGTTCTTGGTGAGGAGGACATGACGCCATTCAGAGTACAAAGAAATTGGTGACAAAGCGACTCACGGAATTGGGAACCGGCACAACAAGAAATCAGAGGCAACATACTTCTCCTCATTGGCGGCGAGCGGGGCTGTCCATCAGAACCCCATTGATGGCGGTGGATCTCGTGTGGCGTCATGGTCAACATGGTGGTTGGGGGATCAGGAGTGACGCGCCAATCGGCGGCTCGCGGAATCGGTGAAAATCGGTGGCTCGGAGGGTTGTGGCCGGTATAGAGGAGGGAGGAGACCCAGGGTGGGGGGAGCTCAATCGCCAGCGTGTGGAATTGGAAATTTTACTGGGGCAGCGGGTGACTGTAGGAGGGATGAGGAGACATGAAGGAAGATTCTCATAGGGGGTTTTCTACAAAAATGCCTAGCCAGATGAAGGGATCCCACCCATATGGATCAGTGCCTTTGGATCTCGACCCGATGGCTCAAAACGCTTGCTTGCACCTTTCCACTGAGTTGCTTGTTCCCACTGAAAATTTTGCCGCCCAATCAGGTAATACATGCCCACTGCCAAAACAAGAGGATATTGTTGTTGGCATGGTGGTCAGCTGCTTAAGATTGTTTAGGAAAGTACATCTGGTAAGGTGTATGTATCGTTGTTGGTAGATTATATGTCGTGCATTGTCCCCTGCGAGGAGGGATTACACGCAACATGAATCGGTGGATGATGATGGCCCCTGATTGCCCTGGGACTGAACTGCAAGACCCATCAGCAGCCATGGCAGCACCGCCTGGTGAAACTACCAAATCATGTTATGTTTTCATTCTGATACCACTTTCCATGGAGTATGCAAGTAGTTTGGTTTCCACGCCTCCTTACCAGACCGTGGCAGGGACTGACAGCAGGTGTGGGGGAGTGGTTGGAAGTGACAGGCCACACGTCCTCTTAAATGCAGCATCGGGCCTCTCACCAATTGACACCTCACCGCTGAGCCCTTGTGGGGACCACCGACGAAGGACTTCTCAGGCCCTCGGGGAGCTGTGAGTGCTCGGGGAACTGTGAGTGCTCGGGGACTACTGCTCACAGTCCCGAG
The DNA here is from genome assembly GCF_958298935.1 of Phragmites australis. NCBI lineage: Eukaryota > Viridiplantae > Streptophyta > Magnoliopsida > Poales > Poaceae > Phragmites > Phragmites australis. The sequence goes on from NC_084925.1 coordinate 6,152,443, forward strand.
CACTCTCTCCCTGATATACCCTTTCTTGGTCCTCGGGGAACTCGGGTGCTCGGGGACCACTGTTCATGGCTCCGAGCGCCCTCTCCCGAAACTTGACTGCTCGGGTCCTCGGAGAACTCGGGTGCTCGAGGACCACTGTTCATGGCCCCGAGCACCCTCTCCCGGAACTGACTTCTCTTGTCATCGGGGAACTTGGGTGCTCGGTGATCACTGTTCATGACCCCGAGCACCCTCTCCCGGAACTTGGCCTTCTCGGGTCATCGGAGAACTCGGGTACTCGGGGACCACTGTTCATGGCCCGGAACACTCTCTTCCGGAACTTGATCTTCTCAGACCTCGGGGAGATAATCCCCGAGGGAGGGCGCCACATGGCACTCTGTTGTCCTGATCTCGGGACTCGGGGACCCTCGATTCCCGTGTCACCGACAGCCCTCAATACACACCTATACATGAACAAACCGAGAAATAATTTTCCAAGCACAAAGTTCTTTCTAATTTGACTCAAGATTAGTCCATACAACATCACTCGCATTAGCTTATTGAATACATAACAAAACCACAACTACACTAGCAGAAGCGTATCCAACCAATATATTACTATGCTTTTACAAACATATCCAAGCAAATTATCATTATGCTACCATGAGCTTATCCAAGCAAATTATTATTATGCTACCACCAGTTTATCAAGCAAATTATTACTATGCTAGCACGAGCGTATAAGCAAACTAGTAGCAACATATGCACATGAATCTATGTCATATGCTAAATTACTTTGCTCATATCAATTTCCTTACTAATCTAATTTTTTATCACACATGATCTCACAATGTTCACTAGGAAAATAGAAAATATGAGGAAGGAGATAGAAGTTTGGTCTAGCGGCGGCTGCTCCCAGCACACGTGAACAGCCTTAGAGATCCCTCTTTTTCTTCATTTCTACAATTGTCTTTGTGTGTTCAACTTTTTTTCAGAGAGGACCTATGGATGTGAGTGTAAACTAGACGGTTCGTGCTTGCACAGTTTAGGAAACACGTATGTTTTAATCTTTGCAGAATTATGAGTTTAAATATAACAAAGTATTATCATTGAAAACATATATGAGCCCCAAATGTCCGATTAATTCCAATTAATCGCTTGGCAGTACCCTGTTCATCCGACAACCGAATTCCGTTTCCCACAACACTGGCAGACAGTAGAGCCGTCAAATGATGGTGTCTACGGAAAGCAAGTAGCAGTGTTTGCCTGGAAATCATTAACCGGGACGGTGCATGGATTAGCATAATGGAAATTGCTAATTATCACATGACTGTGCCGTGCTTTCTTCTATCTGTTCACTGATGCTAACTACTGAACACCAAAGGAACCAATCTCTTTTTTTTCAGAACGTGCTTGGCACGTTTTTCATTAAGAGAACCAAAGGAACCCATCGTCCGGCTGCCAAAATTGGTGCTATATGCCAAGATTGTATTGCGGGTGACACGTCAGATGTATTTGCCATGACTGTAGATAATCTCATGGAAGGGCATGTGCTGCCTTAGCTTACTATTCCCTCTACTCACACTATTCCCTCTAGTCACAGAAAGAGCGACGGTTTGGACATGACCAATCCTTGAACGTAACTTTGGCTTGCATTGTAATATACCGAAAAATATAATATTATGAAAAATATGTTTCCAGACAGATCTAAAACTATAGTTGATTATGTATCCATTTTAAGAGCATGGACAATGTAAGAAGCAGCTTAGAAGGTATATTGGTGCTCTTGATTAACAATGTATCCACGTTTCAAGGATTATATTGGTGTTCTTGATGGGACTCATAAACGTGTATCTCTTTTCCAGCTAAGCAAGTGAGGTATATTGGTTGGTCTAGAATTGCAACCACTACAACAGAACATGCTATCAGTTGCGGCTTAAAATCATTATTAGTGGCGGATTTTGAACCGTCGTTGATTACTCAGTACTGATAGTCAGTGACTATCAGTGCCGGGTCTAGAACCGACATAGAAACTCAACATCACTACATGTTCGAGCCACAAACCGGCAGTGATGGTATTTTCGGAAAAAAAAAATGACAACCACGGTGCCGCCACACCCACTCCTCGCCGCGCGCATCCTGCAGAGAAAAATGTGGTGGCACGAAGGCTGCTGCCACAGATCTGCCGCACCCGCTTCTCGCCCATAGGGATCGGTGACGTGCTAAGAGGTGAGTGAATTAGGACACTCAGAATCTATTCGACTTCAAAAACTACATAAGATAAACTTATATCAATTTCTATCTAAATGTGCTATAGATTTATCTAGTGTGTCTACTCTACCGTACAAGATAAATCTATATCAATTTTTTATCTAAATATGATTTAGGTTTATCTAGTGTGTCTACTCTACCGTTCAAAAGAGCTTGCAACCTATCTAGGAAGGTAAATTGCAAATATATAAATGCAGAAACATAAACGAGGTAGAGAGAGCAAACTCGGCACAAATAATTTTTATCCCGTGGTATCGATGGCATAAATACCACCTCTAGTCTATGTTGGAGCTCCACCAAAGATATGCTCTCGGTCGGCACCTGGTCATGGCCCTTGAGCCACCTAGGCCTCAAGTAGGTTGAACTACCAAGCCACCAAAGCAAGACCTCACCACAAGTCTCTCTTTCAGTCACTTGCTGTTGTGATCACTTCGAAACTTGAGCCACAAGGTAAGGGTCTTTGCATCCCTATAAACGTATCTTGTCGCCGCTCCACACCAAGTCGGAGGGTCAACAAGCTTGAGCAACTCCGGCTCAAGTTGCCGGCAAGTCACCAAGGACTCCAATACGTCGGTACCCGGTGCAAATTAGGATCACTCATTGATCCACTATCTAGGTAGCAATCACCTAGCAACACTCTCTCTAGGCCTATGGTGACTTGGATGATCACATTAAGCACTATGGTGACTTGGATGTCTTCTCAAGTATCTCTAAATTTCTATGGACTCCAGCAACCTCAAATGATCGAGTGAAGGGGTATTTACAGCCTCAAACTCGCCAACTAGCCATTTTCCTAACAGTTCAGAAAAGTTGTTAACACCAGATAATCCGGTGACAACAGTTGTACTAACATCAGATCTTCTAGTGAGTACAACCTCAGAAACTAGTCGTTGGAACTCTATTCAAAGCCTCTGTGAACACCGGATATTTTGGTGTACCTTCAACTCCATCGCTAGACCATCCAGCGTTGTAGCATCTAGGCCCCTAAGAAAAAGGTAAGAGTTTCGGTGATTAATGACAACCATATCATTGTGACTAACATTTTTCAGCTTTTAAGAAACAAAGAAAGACTTAATTGTCAATGATGACTTTACACTCTTGCCCATTAAAAGATTTATGTGATGATCAAAGGACCAAGGATAAGGATCTTCTAGATCTAAGTGTCACAAAGAGATGAATGACACTTAGAGTAGTATAGGTTCTTTTTTTCTTCTTAGTCTTTTGACCGTACTATAAAGAGGAGTTAAGAGTTGTAGCTTGACTTAGGAGAGTCTAGACATAGTCGATGCATACTTGTGACTTTCCATTACTAAGTTAACCTCAGAAAATCATTGGTTCCGAATCTCGAAGGTAGAACTCAAAATTGCTTTGAAATAGATAAAATCAGCGAAATTTCAGTTCACCGGATGATCCTCTGTATCAGAGTGAATTCGCCGGAGAAAATTCCTAAGAGTTCTGACTTGAAAAATTGTTGAAGACCACGCCGGATAGTCCGGCGTTCGATAGGTGAAATCACAGGATAAATAGAAAGCCATGAAGTCCAGAACTAATTCTATACACCGGATAGTCCGGCGTAGCAAAATATGATCACCGGATGAATTTTTACAGAGAGGTTGTAAACTATCATCTGGCCCATTTCAATGCACCGGATGATCCGCTGTAGGCCAGGATTAATCATCGGAGTTTTAATGGCTAATGGAACAGTTAACGGCTATTTTGTCAGATGTATTAGCACCGGATATTCCGGTGTGAAGCGTGTTATTCACACCGGACCTTCCGGCGTTAAGAAAAAGTTCTGGGTTGTTAGGCAACGGCTAATTTTCGATCCTTAGCCTACAAATACCCACCCATTTGGACCTCTCTAGCTCTTGCGACCCTGTAGCAGCTCATACACTTGGTGTGTCATTTAGAAGCAAGAGATAGAGCACTTGTGTCAATTCCAAGTTCTTAGTTGAGGGTTAAGGACTTCCTTGAGTGCTTGAAGAGTAACAAGTGTGCATCTAGCTGTTGTCTAGGCTTGGTCTTTGTCAAGTGAAGCTTAAGGCTTGTTACTCTTGGTGGTTGGCAACACCTAGACGGTCTTGGTGATCGAAGGACTTCTCGGTGAGCTCTTGGAGGAATTGTGGGAGCCCTGGGAAAAGAAGGTGTACTTGGTTTGATACCCGCCAATCCGGAGATGGAGAAGGGGTAATCAAGAGCGAGCACTTGAGCGTTGGTGACTCAAGGGGGAGCGACATCCTTGGTGGATGCTCCAACGAGGACTAGGGGGAAGTTCCAACTTCTCGAAACCTCGGGAAAAAAATCAGTGTTCTCTTCTCCAACTATTTACTTTCCTGCATTTTACTTTGAGTATCTTTGCTATTGCGAGTTCTTCTTTAAAATTCTCTCTCTTGGTTATTTTGCTTATTTAGTTACCTTGTCCTAGTTTAAATCACGTAATCGCATTCTCTTTTATCTAGGCTAAGGTTTTATTTGTTTAAGCGGTAGAAGTTTTTAATTAGTGCCCAATTCACCCCCCCCCCCTCTTGGGCCATTCGATCCTTTCAATTGGTATCAGTCACGTTCTCTTGATAGGCTTAAAATCCTAGAGAAATGGCCCCGGGAGCGGAAGTAGCGTGCCAAGGTTCGAGGGAAAGAACTTTGCCTATTGAAAAGTTCACATGGCGAGCTATCTTGGGGCTATTTCCCCCGAGTGTTGGCAAGCAACTTCCGTTGGGTTTGATCAACCTTTTACCGAACAAGAAGTTAGATGGAATGCTAAGGCTAAGAATGCTATATTTGAGGGAATTAGTGAAGAAGTTTTCTCTAGAGTTAGAAGTAAAGAATTTGCTCATGACATTTGGGTCGCTCTTTGTGAAATTCATGAGGGATCTAGGAGAATTCGTGAAGAAAGATATCGTGTACTTATGAATGCTCTAAATCAATTCAAGATGCTTCCAAATGAATTATGCAATGACATGTATTCTCGTATGAACATGCTTGTGGAAGAAATCAACTCTCTTGAACTCACTCAATTGTCTGATGGAGACGTTATTCGTAGGATCTTGATGGTACTTCCCAAGCCACAATATAATATTGTTATCTCTCTTCTTCATGAAAGGGACATCAATGACATGACCATCACCGATGCCGTGGGAAAGATATGTGCTCATGAGATGTTCTTGTTTGGAGATCATGAATCTTCATCCAAGAAAAACCTTGCTCTCAAAGCAAAGATGGTTGACAACAACAAGAAGAAGATCAAGCTTCCATCATCATCAAGTGAAAGTGATGAAGATGATGATAATGATGAAGATGATGATGATGACTCCGACACCGAGCTTGCTCTTCTCATGAGAAGAACCACAAGGATGATCTCTAAGTTTCAAAAAAAGGGCTACAACTATGATCCCAAGAAGAACAAATTTCGTTCAAAGAAATTTGACAAGTTCGGTGGTGGAGACAAGAAGAAGTGCTACAATTGTGGTAATCTTGGTCACATATCATATGATTGCCCTCATCCTGACAAGAGAAACAAGAACAAGTCCAAAAAGATTGATGCAAGTGAGGATGAGGACAAGCACAAGAAGAAGGATCAAGACAAGAAGAAGAAGAAGCTCTTCAACAAGAGAGGTGGAGGACGTAAGTCATACATTGTTGGTGAATTGGTCTCCGATGAGAGCTCAAGTGATGACTCAAGTGATAATGATGACAACAACTTCGCGGGTCTCGTAATCGTCAATGAAGATCCACCTCTACCTCCACCACCTATGTGCCTCATGGCAAAAGGTAACAACAAGGTGAGTAGTGAGGAAGATGATAGTGATGATGATGGTCTTTCTCCTAATGATCTATCTAAGCTAATGAATGACTATGCTACTATCATCAAAAGGTAAAAGGCTAAAATCAAGTTGCTTGAAAATGCTAATTCCATGCTTAGTTCTAAACATGATGAATTGCTCACTAAACAAAATAATTTACTTGAAAAACATGATGAAGTAGTTGAATCTAACAAGTCTCTCAAAACAAGTAACTATAAGCTAAAACTTGAGTATGATGACCTAATATACAAACACCAAGAACTTGAGTATGCCTATGATGCCATTGATCGTAGCTTGGATGAATTGGTTGATAATGATGTTGTTAAGGTCAATGCATCTATCTCTTGTGATGATCTTCTTGATATATCATGTGATATTACATCATCATCTAAGACTAACCATGCAAGGGAGCAAGAGCTTGAAAGTGAGATTGCTAGTCTCAAATCTTGTGTGGCCCGGTTGACTAAGGGGGAGTACAAGCACAAGGAAATCCTCATGAAGAATGCTTTGTACTACAACAAGAAAGGACTTGGATGCTTCCCCAACCTGGTAAAAAGAGTCATAAAGACACCGGACATCAAGAATTGTTTCATCAAGGAAGTTGGTTCATATTGCCAACATTGTCAAGTCACCGGACACCACACAAGGGAGTGTCCAATTCCTACTAAACCTCTCCCTATTTTAACTTCTAAATACAAGTCCACATTTAATGATCATCATTTTCTATTGCATAAGCTTAAAAATGGTAAAATTATGGTAAAATTCATTGGAACTCAAGCTAAGGGCAAACTTCCTAGGCAACTTTGGGTGCCTAAATCTCTTGTGTCTCACATGAAAGGTACCAAACTTGGTTGGGTACCTAAACAAAAAGCTTGATCACATGTGTGTAGGTGAACTACAAAGCCAGTGGAAAACATTAGGTGCTTGATAGCGGATGTACACAACATATGACCGGCAATGTAACGATGTTCACCTCTCTAGAAGATGAAGTGGATAATCATGATAAAGTCACTTTTGGTGATAACTCTAAGGCAAATGTGGTAGGTTTGGGTAAAGTGGCTATCTCAAAAGATCTCTCTATTTTTAATGTTCTTTTAGTAGAATCACTTAGCTTCAATCTACTCTCCGTAGCTCAACTATGTGATTTGGGTTTCACATGCTTGTTTAGTGATGTTGATGTTATCATAACTAGTAAGAAGCATAATGACCTAATATTCAAAGGTTTTAGACATGGGCATATCTATCTTGTGGATTTTTCCTCTAATGAAGCTAGCTTGACTACATGCCTCTTCACCAAGACATCTATAGGTTGGCTTTGGTATCGTCGGCTTGCACACATTGGGATGAGCCAACTCAAGAAGGTATTCAAGAATGAGAAGGTGGTTGTGTGAAGGATGTGGTTTTCGAGAAGGACAAGTTGTGTAGTGCGTGTCAAGCCGGAAAACAAGTTGCAAGTCCTCATCCATACAAGTCCATAATGTCTACGTCAAGACCCTTGGAACTTCTACACATGGACCTCTTCGGACCAACTACCTACAAAAGTCTTGGTGGTAATTTATATTGTCTTGTCATTGTTGATGATTATACAAGATATACTTGGACTTTCTTTTTAGATGACAAGGGCAAGACCGTTGAAATCTTCAAGAAGTTCGCGAAGAGGGCTCAAAATGAGTTTGAGACCACACTTGTGAAGATCCGGAATGACAATGGGACAGAGTTCAAGAACACTCAAATTGAAGATTTTTGTGAAGAAAGAGGCATCAAACATGAGTTTTCATCAACCTACACACCTCAGCAAAATAGCGTAGTGGAGAGGAAGAACAAGACCTTGATTACACTTGCAAGAGCAATGTTAGATGAGTATGGTACCCCGGAGAAGTTTTGGGCGGAAGCAATCAATACGGCGTGCCATGCATCTAATCGAGTCTATCTCCACCGACTATTGAAAAAGACGCCATACGAGCTTCTCATTGGGAGAAAACCCAATGTCTCCTACTTCCGGATGTTCGGGTGTAAGTGTTTTATCTACAAGAAAAAGGAACGCCTAGGCAAGTTTGAAAAACGTTGTGATATTGGTTTTCTTGTTGGCTATGCATCAAACTCCAAAGCATATCGAGTATTCAACAATGCCACCGGCTTTGTTGAAGAAACTTGTGATGTGGAGTTTGATAAATCTAATGGCTCCCAAGGAGAAGATATTTCTTGTGATGATGTAGGTGATGAACCCTTGAGAGATGCAATGAAGAATATGGCAATTGGGGATATCAAGCCTAAGGAGGAGGATGAAGATGTACCCTCTACTTCAATACCGCACACCTCAATGGCACCCCAAGTTGATAAAGATGAAGACAAAGATGATCAACCACTTACATCACATGACGTCCATATCTCTCAGGAGAAAGCTCAAGCTCAAGCTTAAGATGTTGGACCACCACAACATACACCTCAACAACCACAAGTGAAGCATACACATATTTCCAAGGATCACCCGATTGACTTGATCATTGGGAGTCCATCTAAGGGAGTACAAACTCGCTCTCGTTAGTGTGCCTCATTTTGTGAACATTACTCGTTTGTCTCTTGTTCCGAACCCACACATGTAGATGAGGCTCTCAAGGATCCGGATTGGGTGTTGGCAATGCAAGAAAAACTTAACAACTTCACCCGCAATGAGGTATGGATACTCGAAGAGAGGCCTCAAGACAAGAATGTGATTGGAACCAAGTGGGTCTTCCGTAAAAAGCAAGATGAACATGGTATGGTGGTACGTAACAAGGCAAGACTTGTCGCACAAGGTTTTGCACAAGTTGAAGGTTTGGATTTTGGCGAAACATTTGCTCCCGTGGCAAGGCTTGAAGCCATTCGTATCCTTATTGCATTTGCTTCACATCATAACATAAAACTCTATCAAATGGATGTGAAAAGTGCATTCTTAAATGGCCTTATTAATGAACTCGTATATGTTGAACAACCCCTCGGTTTTGAAGATCCTAGATATCCTAATCATGTTTATAGGTTGGTCAAGGCGCTTTATGGACTCAAGCAAGCCCCACGGGCTTGGTATGAACGCTTACGTGACTTCCTCATCAACCAAGGATTCAAGATCGGGAGGGTAGACACCACATTGTTCACAAAAATCATCGACAATGAACTCTTCTTGTGTCAAATTTATGTTGATGATATAATATTTGGTTCAACTAACAAAGAGTTTTGCAAGGAATTTGGTGACATAATGTCTAGGGAATTTGAGATGTCGATGATTGGCGAGCTAAATTACTTTCTTGGATTTCAAATCAAACAATTGAAGGAAGGAACATTCATCCATCAAGAAAAATACACGAGGGACATACTCAAGAAGTTCAAGATGGACGAATGCAAGCCAATCAAGACCCCCATGCCTACAAATGGACATCTCGACTTGGATGAAATGGGTAAATCGATTGACCAAAAACTCTATCGTTCTATGATTGGGTCACTCCTTTACCTTACCGCATCTAGGCCCGATATTATGTTTAGTGTATGCATGTGCGCTCGTTTTCAAGCTAATCCTAAGGAATCTCATCTTGGTGCGGTAAAAAAAATCCTTAGATACCTAAAGCATACACCTAGCATAGGCTTGTGATACCCAAAAGGCGCTAGTTTCATACTTCTTGGATACTCGGATTCGGATTTTGCTGGATGCTGTGTGGATCGCAAGAGTACTTCGGGTGGGTGTCACTTGCTAGGGCGATCCCTAGTCTCTTGGAGCTCTAAAAAGCAAAACTCGGTAGCCTTGTCCATAGCTGAAGCAGAATACATTGCCGCCAGAGCATGTTGTGCTCAAATCCTCTATATGAAGCAAACCTTGTTAGACTTTGGTGTTCGTCTAGAGAAGGTGCCACTCCTTTGTGATAATGAGAGTGCCGTAAAAATTGCTAACAATCCTGTTCAACACTCTCGCACAAAGCACATTGATATCCGTCATCACTTTTTAAGAGACCATGTGGCTAACAATGACATCTCCCTTAGTAGTGTTCAATCGGAAGATCAATTGACGGATATATTCACTAAACCTCTAGATGAAGCCACTTTTAGTAGATTACGAAATGAACTAAATGTGATCGATGCTTCTAATGTTATGTGATACCTTGTCATATAGATGCATTCATAATAGCACCTTGTCTAACCTTCTCAAGATAATGGTGAATATGGGTTTTGCTTGAGATGGTGGGTCACTAGTTCTTCTAAAGGCATGTTGTTGGGTTCACCATGAAGAAGCTTGAGAAGGGAAGTAATATGACAAGATAGATTAATTCTATGCTTTGCATTCGCATGTCATATAGTATGCACTCATGTTTACTTTCATGAATGAACCTTGCATTGGCGGTAGAGAGATCACAAAGGAGAATATCACTCTTTGAGATGGTTGCTCACTCTTGATGTGAGCATACAACTCTATAAGTGTGCTTAAATTGATATAAGTGCTTAATGCCGATTGAGTCATATCCTATCGAATTTAAGGTCTTAATCTTTAAGTTCGTAGGAAATATGGCTCAAACATTTCCATTCGAGTTCCATCTCTTACTCTTTAGATCTTATTTGCCTATTTCAAAAATTATATATATAGTAAAGCCTTTTGGCAAATATTTGCAAAGGAGTGTTTGAGAGGGTAAAGATTTCACTCAAACCGGTCCAAATATGTGTTTTGTTGAGTGGTTTGTTTAAAATTTGGACTCGGTAAGAGATTTTAGTTCAGCGCAACACTCTATCACAAAATGATCTGGCGTCTCCTCAGAGTCATCACCGGATTATCCTGTTAGTTCAATGAGAATGAAATCAAAAAGGCCTTGCACCGGAAGGTCCGGTGCTCAGCTCTCGGATCAGAGGAACATCCGGCGTGCAGAAGATACTGTTTTAGGCAGATTAGAAGTGCTCTCTGGAAAAATTGCTCTGACGTTTGTCCGGTGTTCAATATATGACTCAGAGGACCATCCGGCGTATAGAAGATGTTTCTTCAGCAGTTTGAAAGCTCTCTGGAAAATTTGTTCCGACGTATATCCAGTGTTCGGTAGCCGAGTCACCGGACTATCCGGCGCTCATAATCTAGGGTGAATATGTCTCTGGATTTTTGATCCGGTGTATTTCCGGTGCTAAAAACTTATCACAGCGGATCATCCGGTGTTCAAAAATTAAGCAAGCCCCGCCTGTCATATAAGCCTTTCGTCGAGCGCCCTCTCTCTTCTTCCCGTCACCGCGCCGTCCCGCCGCCCGTCCTCTTCTCTGTCGCCGACCGCCGCCGCCACTCGACCTCCATCTCCGCGCCGGCGACCTCCGTCTCCGCGCCAGGCGACCTCCATCTTCGCGTCGGCGATCTCTGGTAACCTTTCTTTTTCTCCCGACTCGCCGCCGCCGCCGGCTTCTTCCTCCGCACCGATGAACGCCCAGCTCCACCGGCGATTTTCCCATCGAAACCACCTCCTCACCGCCGTCTACTTCAAATCCTGAGGTGCGGTGGCTTCAAAATCAATTCAAACACTCAATCAATCAAACCCTAGATCGATTTCATCAAATTCCATGCGAAATTCATCCAAATCTCCTCAAATTTTGAACAAATTGTGTTGCATTAGCTCATATTTCACAAATTTCACACACATTCATCAATCCATAGATAATTTGGTTAAATTCATGCTAAATTTGAGCAACTTTAGTCAAATTAAATCAAATTTCATTCAAATTCAATCAAATTTCTGTCAAAATTTAAATTACTAGCTTAATCTTCAACTCATTAAGTAGTACTACACATACATACATCAATTTACGCGTCAATTTGATCAAATTCATGTATTTTCATGCAAATTCAAGCCAATTTGGTAAAATTTAAGCAAATTTCATTCAAAATTCAAAAACCTGAGTAATACTTGCCTCATTAGCTTTATTTTCAACTCATTCATCAATTCATGCGTCAATTGGTCACAATTATGCACATTCAAACTAAATCTATTCATATTCATGCAAATTTGAGTCAAAATCTTGAAATTATTTCATTTAACCTTCAATTTTCAAAATTTGAATATATGTTCATCATTTTTGAGTTTCAATTAATCAATTCGTCAAAATGACCCAATGCCTTGTGCTAGCAGGCAGATACCACTGGACGGTTCCCAAGGGGAGCTATTTCCTTAGCTTCTAAATTTTCATCAAATTGATCTCATATTCTCTGCAAATTGATCCATCATCTAATATCGCAATCCAATTCTAGCATAATCATCTTTTTCATGCTTAGGATCCGTTTCAGAGTCTCTTATCGCCAAAATCTCATACACTCTATGCAATCACTCATCTTGGGATTATCTTTTATCTCTTCAGATGGGTCGTGAGCGAACTGACAAAGGCAAAGGCAAGATGGTCAAGAAGGCCAAGAGAACACCATCTGAGAAAGAGTGGGAGAGAGCTACTGCAGCTGTAGATGCATATAACAGGCAGCAGCAGGGTCAGGGTATCCAGATTCAAGATTCTACTACCCCTGTTCGGCGGTCGACTCGCTCTCGATCTACTAGAGAAGCAAGCTCGACACCTTCCGGTCAGTCAGACAGCCGGAAGAGGGCTCATCAGGAGCCAGAGCCTGAGGAGGAGGAGGAGCAGCAGCAGTCAGCAGAGCCACAGCCACAGGCCGAAAGGCGATTGCGTGACTTGACTTCTTACAAGTCACCAAAAGTTAAGAAGCTGAGATTCGTGCCTATTGCTGAGTGGTTCCCTGAGGAGAGAGATGAGGGAACAGATCCGAGATTCCACACTCTTTTGCAGGAGAGCTTCTATGTCTCATATCAAAAGCTGAAGGTCAGCCTGAGTATCCACAAGACACTTAACTGGAGATATATGAGGATAGCTGCAGGGGGAGCAGATGTGAGGCGTCATTTTGATTCTATCCCAGGACTCACTGACCTGCTGACAGATGTGGATCACTACGTGGAGGACTGGGTGAGAGTTTTCTATGCCACAGCCTGGATTGCAGAGGATCACTCATTTGTACAGTTTATGTTCCAGGGAGACTTTCAGAGGCTGTACAGGACAGACATTCTAGAGGCATTGAGGTTGCAGGAGTCTGACAGGAGTCTGCATGAGATTGTTTATCCTGGTGCCAGTGCTCCTCTCCGTGGTCTGACTGGAGGGATTTTCCCGACCGATGATCAGATACGTCCATTGTTCAGGCCGCCATTCCCTCCAGGATCTCGGAGACTGCCAGACATGCTGATCCCAGAGGTGCGCGTCATTCATAACGCGTTGAGGCACAGTTTGCTACCGAGGATTGGGAATGCCGAGTCGATCACCAGCCTTCAGCAGTGGCTGATTCTATCCATCTTCACTCACCAGCCGTTCGACATTGTTGATTTTATTTTGTGTGAGATTGAGGATGTGATCGCCGATGGGATGACAATGGTCAGACAGCAGCCGTATGCCCATATCATATCTTTCCTGCTTGCTCAGACCACCAGACCCCCAGAGTTCTTTAAGACTTATGAGTCATCTCGGTCCTTTAAGGTTTATGCTCCATCCCCTCCTACAGACCGACGACGTGGTCAGCGAGCGATGGCTCACGCCCAGGAGCAGATCCCTCCTGAGGATAGAGAGAGAGTGGCTGCTGAGGATGAGGCACTTGCAACGGCCGAGGCTGAGCTACCACAGGCATTCTTAGATATAGCCTCTGACAGTGACTCTGACTCTGCGGATCAGGAGTTCTTACCGCCTCTCCCTCGCCGTCATGATCACGAGGCAGGCGGGTTTGCTCAGGGTGCTCAGCATGCAGCTTCCTTTCCTTCAGCACCTGAGATGACCCCCCCAGTGCCACCTCCTGCTGCATCATCTTCAGAGTTTTCTCAGTTCTTGCAGCAGATGCAGCAGCAGCAGCAGATGTTGGTCCAGCAGCAGCAAATGATTATTCAGCAGCAGGCAGCTCAGGAGGAGAGGCAGCTGAAGTATCAGGCTGATATTATTCGCCAACAGGAGCAGCAGACATTGATTATTCAGTCTCTCCAGCAGCAGCAGCAAGCCATGCTTGCAGCACTTCAGCAGCAGCAGCAGGCTTTGCTAGCCGACAGAGAGCCTAACACTCGGCTCTTTTCATACCTTCTCCAGCAGCCTGGTCAGCAGCTTCCAGTATCCGGTCCTAGCCCTCTCCCTGCCGCCACTACCAGTCTGCTCAGTACTCCGGAGTCCAGCTTTCCACTATCTGCTCTGTTGGCTACCGGAGTGCTCTCAGAGCCTGTCGGGACATCTCAGATGCCAGTGTTACCATTATTGACTTCACCCCTGCCCACTGGTCCTCTACACTTCGAGGATACTCCCCAGCCGACAGTTCCTGAGCAGCAGCAGCCGATTGTGTCTCCACCAGTCCCTGTGCCTGCACTTGATGAGCCAGATGCTACCCTTCAGTCAGTGCAGCATCAGATTGATGTGGTGACAGCTGCTGTGGAGCACAGTCCGTCTAGCTCCGACTCCGAGATCGACGGCTCTCAGTTCGTCGTGGCCCCTTCTTCGGCAGCGTCAGATCCTTCGTCTCCTCCAAGCCCTGGATGCTTAGTCGTGTCTTCCTCTTTTTGGTGCTTCGATGCCAAAGGGGGAGAGTCTAGTGATAGGGGGAGCTTAGGTTTTTCTAGTGATAGGGGGAGCTTAGGTTTTTGGGTAGCTTTAGTTCGGATTGTTGGATCTTATGGTTTTTGATGTAATGACAGGCTATTTGGCTCTCTATATGGATGTGTTTCACTTGTCATTACATTGTGTTTACTTTCTTGCGCGCATAATTCTTATTTATTCTATCATTTTTTATTGGTCAAATTGATATATGCCGATGATTGCATAGTTGCTCTTAAATTTCACATTCTCTTAATATATATGTTGTCATCAATCACCAAAAAGGGGGAGATTGTAGCATCTAGGCCCCTAAGAAAAAGGTGAGAGTTTCGGTGATTAATGACAACCATATCATTGTGACTAACATTTCAGCTTTTAAGAAACAAAGAAAGACTTAATTGTCAATGATGACTTTACACTCTTGCCCATTAAAAGATTTATGTGATGATCAAAGGACCAAAGATAAGGATCTTCTAGATCTAAGTGTCACAAGGAGATGAAGGACACTTAGAGTAGTATAGGTTCTTTTTTTCTTCTTAGTCTTTTGACCGTACTATAAAGAGGGGTTAAGAGTTGTAGCTTGACTTAGGAGAGTCTAGACATAGTCGATGCACACTTGTGACTTTCCATTACTAAGTTAACCTCAGAAAATTATTGGTTTCGAATCTCGAAGGTAGAACTCAAAATTGCTTCGAAATAGATAAAATCAGCGAAATTTCCGTTCACCGGATGATCCTCTGTATCAGAGTGAATTCGCCGGAGAAAATTCCTAAGAGTTCTGACTTGAAAAATTATTGAAGACCACACCGGATAGTCCGGCGTTCGATAAGTGAAATCACCGGATAAATAGAAAGCCATGAAGTCCAGAACTAATTCTATATACCGGATAGTCCGGCGTAGCAAAATATGATCACCGGATGAATTTTTACAGAGAGGTTGTAAACTATCATCTGGCCCATTTCAATGCACCGGATGATCTGCTGTAGTCCAGGATTAATCATCGGAGTTTTAACGGCTAATGGAACAGTTAACGGCTATTTTGTCAGATGTATTAGCACCGGATATTCCAGTGTGAAGCGTGTTATTCACACCGGACCTTCCGGCGTTAAGAAAAAGTTCTGGGTTGTTAGGCAACGGCTAATTTTCGATCCTTAGCCTATAAATACCCACCCATTTGGACCTCTCTCTAGCTCTTGCGACCCTGTAGCAGCTCATACACTTGGTGTGTCATTTAGAAGCAAGAGATAGAGCACTTGTGTCAATTCCAAGTTCTTAGTTGAGGGTTAAGGACTTCCTTGAGTGCTTGAAGAGTAACAAGTGTGCATCTAGCTGTTGTCTAGGCTTGGTCTTTGTCAAGTGAAGCTTAAGGCTTGTTACTCTTGGTGGTTGGCAACACCTAGACTGTCTTGGTGATCGAAGGACTTCTCGGTGAGCTCTTGGAGGAATTGTGGGAGCCCCGGGAAAAGAAGGTGTACTTGGTTTGATACCCGCCAATCCGGAGATGGAGAAGGGGTAATCAAGAGGGAGCACTTGAGCCTTGGTGACTCAAGGGGGAGCGACATCCTTGGTGGATGCTCCAACGAGGACTAGGGGGAAGTTCCAACTTCTCGAAACCTCGGGAAAAAAATCGGTGTTCTCTTCTCCAACTATTTACTTTCCCGCATTTTACTTTGAGTATCTTTGCTATTGCGAGTCCTTCTTTAAAATTCTCTCTCTTGGTTATTTTTCTTATTTAGTTGTCTTGTCCTAGTTTAAATCACGTAATCGCATTCTCTTTTATCTAGGATAAGGTTTTATTTGTTTAAGCGGTAGAAGTTTTTAATTAGTGCCCAATTCACCCCCTCCCTCTTGGGCCATTCGATCCTTTCAAGCGTGTTGTCTTGAGCCTGACCGAGCCACTTCATGCTTCTATGTGTAAAATACTCCGGTGTAAGCCTCCTGTGTACATAGTATACATCACCGGACTATCCGGTGAGTTGTCTTGAGCCAACCGAGCCACTTGAACTCTCTTTGCACAAAATGCTCTAGTGTAAGCCTCCGGTGCACACAGCATTGATCACCAGACCATCCGGCGTATGGCTTATTCTCTTTCTTACTTTGGAAATGCTCTAGTGTGTACTACACATCAAGCATCGGACCATCCGGTGAGATGATCCTCACCCACTATCAGAAATACTCTAGTGAGCACACTTCCTAAGCACCGAACCATCCAGTGGGGTCTTTGCTTTCTCTTTGTACTGTTTATTATCTGGTGTGTTGAACTTGTTTAACACCGGACTATTCAGTAATGTCAACTACATCTGGACACAAAGCTCCGATATGTACAAACTTATCTAGCGTCGGACCATCCGGTGATGTCACTTTCTCTAGGTCTTCTCCAATTCAACCAAACTTTGTTCCGGTTTCGGTGGCTTCTTCATGTATTGCATCCATGAGACCTACTAAAGCATATACTTGACACACATGTTAGTGGCATTGACTGTGTTGTCATTAATCACCAAAATCACATGTGTGCCCTAAAGTAAATGCTACAATCTCCCTAAGGGCATGTTTCCTACAATTTCTCCCTTTTTGGTGATTGATGACAACACAACTAAAGCAAGTGGCAAATAAAAAATGATACCAAATGTAAAGAGTACAAAGTCTTACCACATTACTTGGATTCATGTTCTTACCACTTAATCCTCCTTTGTTGTGGCTCCCCCTTTTTCGAACGCCACTATCTCCTTTGATCGACCTATGAAAGAGCTTCTCCCTTTTTGTCATCCTTCATGTATCTTGCACTTGCTTTGGTCATCACAATTCTCCCCCTTTGTCAACAATCTCCTAAAAGGCTATAAACACATGTTAAACTCAAGGGAAAAAATATATAATATATAGGAGAGAGCTTCATAAATCATGATCCAACAAAATGATACCAACTATAGGAATATCACTTGAAGGGATTCAATTTAAAAGATATGTGGATATCAATCAAGATGAAAGTACATGAATCACAATTCATTAAAGTCACATAATATAGTCTAAACTCCCCATATATGTGTGCATACATATTGTAACATCCTGAGTTTAAACATATTAATTAGTTGTAAATTTCACTCTAAATTAAAACTTTTATGATTAATTAGGCTAACTAAGATTAATAAAATAGGTATATGAAGGTATATATATACCAATATGTATGCATTCATATATATTAAAGGTACTAAGTTGAATAGGTGTTCCAAAATGCACTAGTATCGATTTCAAAATAGTCTCTGCATTGAATTGGTTCATACACATTGGTTTGAGGTTTTTATGGCTCTTTGTGTGGAGATTTGAAATTGAATATCTCTCAATTTCAAATCTCTTCTTAGGTTCTATTCAGCTCAAATCCAATTCAAGTTCAAATCCTTTGATTCAAATCATCTTAGTAAGCTCTAGATCCAAGTCTAAAACAAAGATCAAATATTCCAAATGGAGTTTGATCATAATCCAAAGTCGAATCCAAATTCAAATACCCCATTTGAATTTATCCCAAAAATTCCTCTCTTTCCCTTTTTTCCATTTTCTTCCTGGGCCAAATCCTTCTCCTCTCTCTTCTCCCTGCACGGCCCAACCGACCGTCTCTTTCCCACCCGTGCGTATTCCTAGCTACACCCGCACGCGTTCGCCTACGCCCCGCGCACCTCAGCCGTCCGCATGTCATCCATCAGACGCGTGCCCACATGCCCTCTCCTTCCTCCTCCCTCCTCTACCTCACCACGACGCTGGCCACTGTTTTCCCCTCTTTGGGAAATATCCCGACCAGCCTCCACTTCGCCCGCTCTCTCCTTTCTCTTTCGCTCTCCCTACCCATGCCGCGCGACTTTCATGCCCCGCCCGCGCGTGGACGGTGCAGAGCGCCCACGCCATGGGAAACGTGGTGGGCGTCACCCACCGCTTCATTGCTGCGCTGTCCATCGACATCCGTGTGACGCCAGTGATCTTGCCACCTCTCTGTGCTCCCCTTCCCCTCTATAAATAGCTCGGACCCGGTCCTGGCCTCTCTCCTCCCCTTTTTCCCTAATTCACCGCCGCCACACTTGTTCTCTCCACCACAACTCATCGTCGCTTTGCCGGCCGCCGTCCCATTCTCGCCCTCTCCGAGCATGGTGAGCCACCACAGATCCTTTAGCACCCCTCCTAGATAGTGTGACATCAACCCCGTGCTCTCCCTTGGTTGGTTGCCGCACGCTGTCGTGTGTTTGTCTTCCGCCGCTGTGCTTTTGCTCATCACCGACGTGCTGGTTCTCTGTGTGTGTGTCCGGCCATCGTGTCGTGATAACTAGGGGCCTCAGGCTCCTTTTCTTTGCAAGTTGGCAGTTCCCAGTGAAGGGGAGGTGCTGCCCGATTTTTCCCGTGCCACTGTCCCCTCTCTGGTCGCCGTCTAGTATCACTCTCACCGTTGGCCACAAATGTTGAGCCCACCGCCGAGTTCGCCGTGTTGTGAAGATCCCGGTGTGGAATTCCCGTCGTGAAACCCTGGCCGGAACACATCGCTGGTGAGCATTCCAGTGACCTCTGTTGCAATCCCTCGCTCGCCCGTACACCGCTCGGCCTGGCCCGCAGACCTAGATCGGCCCAGAAGCGGGCAGCCTACCAGGCTAGCCCAGCCACCCACAGGCCACTCCCCCATGGGTGGCCCAGCTCCCGTAGCCCGCTAAGCAGCTCGGCCCAAACACAAGCAGTCCAGTACTTTATAGCCTAAAGCCCAGCCCAATCCAAGCCCATCTTGGCCCATCTAGTACTATGCATGTGGGCCCAGGCTATTGTTCAGTGGGCCCCACCTGTGAGTCCCACTTATGAATAGTGTCATTTCATAACTTTTGGATCTAAATTTAGATTTAATGTTTCAAGAGTCAGAACTTCTCTGTTCTGGCTATGATTTCGGCGGTTCTTTCGTCGAAATTCATCTAGATTAGAGATCTACCCATTTATCACAGTGTGATATCCATTAGGGATCATTTAGCTTTCTATTTGGTTTTATTTAATTCTTCTCTAGTATTGCTCATTGTTGATCCTAGTTGTAATTGCAGAAAAACATGAGTTCTGCGAGTTATGCGTGGGAAGTGTCAGAAGCGAGGAGGGTCCTGATTTCAACCAATTCGTGGAAAACTCCAGAGAAGGCAAGTCCTAACTCCTTGATCATACTGAACGTATGATTTCTAAATAACCTACATGATCAATTAAAATTGAACATATTATCGCATGTGCTATGTATTGCGCTTTAACAAACTGCTTATAATAGTTAATCCTATCAAACACATGCCATGTCTTGAATATTATCATCTAAAATATATATCACCTTAGGATTACCTATTGTTATATATATTAATGACAGACTACGCCTTGATATCTAGCATGCTTAGGATTGAATACATCCCCTCGGAGACGTCACTTTTAAAACACCTCTCCTCGGATATAAGATTTACTATTATCAATGATAACTCATATACCATAAATCCTTGATGGTTGTGAATTCCGTGATGGTTATGAAATCATTGATGTCGTGTGGGATATGGTGGATGATGTGTAAAAATTGGTGAAAACTGTTTGGCGGGGGCAAGTGGAGTAGTACTCTAGATGAAGATGCTTCTAGGGGCTTGAGTCACCTCTATGGTGTTCTTTGCCAGAAGATACCTACCCCGGCCACTTAAGGACCGAGTCAATTGCCTCGACAAGCTTAGTCACCCCTGTGCAACTATGTGTCCTGAATGGGTAGGACTTGACTTCCCCTTTCACCAGACTGGGTTGGGCATAACACTAGGAGGCTGAGAGCAGCAAGAGGCCAAGTGCCCATCTATCCCTCTGTCTGTAGGTTTCTAGAGTAGGCCTAGGCTTAAAAAGGTGGCTGGCCATCAGTGCATGGCCTTTGGGGCTTCGGGTGTCTCGTAGAAAAGCCCGACGTGAAAGGTGTTTGGAGGATCTCGGTATGATTTTATCCTCCGCTTGCAACAGTTGGAGGCTAAGCATATTGCTTGGGTAAAGCTATACAACCTCTGCAAAGCGTAAATATATTCAAATAGTCGTGTCCACAGTCATGGATATGTGAAGCATGACCCCATTTGACTAGACTCCGAGTGTGTGTGTCTTGATGAGTATGGGTGTGGACTAGATGTCCGTATGGTAAAGTTCCTAGCTCAATCCACCAGAAGTTGCGTGGTACTAGAGGTACACCAGATGTGATAATAGAGACTATGGAGTGAGGTGTAGCCCCTCCCAGGACCAAAAAAAAAACCTAGATACAGCTTCTTACCTTTTTTGAACTATTCAAACTATTTTGAAGTCTTTAGTAGATGACACAATTGAATACCTGCATAAAACTGCTTTACGCTAAAACCAAAACCGTAATGTCTTTCCCTTGAATTACCTCATTATGCATCTATCAACACTTTGAAGTAGTATAGGGTTCCGGGGGGGGGGGGGGCGGGGAAGCCCTCGAACTGAATCAATAATGCCAATCCACTGACAACATCACGCTTCTTATTCTTATTTTATTTGAAAATAACTATCATTTTACGGACACTGAACACTCGATTTTACATAGCTAGACATAATTATAGGAATGTTTCCAATAGAAATGGTTTGCTTTTGCACATCGAAACCAAAAATCAATCTCGCATATAGAACGGATTTCTTTTTTTCTATTTCCCACTATTAGATAGTGGGCATAAATCTCATGATAAGTCCCAAAAGCTTCATATTGAACTTCAATCGGAACTTTTCTTGACCCAATGATGCGTTGATCTAGTTTCCATCGGAGCCACAAAGAAATTAGAACAAAAATATCATTTGATTCGTCGATCCTCAAAAAAAAGATAAGACGCAAAGTTTCCCCGCTATTCTGATATATAAATTCGATGTGGATGAAATTGTTGTATAAGCGGATTTTTTGTATTTCCTTATACCAGTTTTAATCTTTTGTGCGTTTATAAGTTTGTTTTTATTGCTGGTACATGTACCTCCTTTATAGTGATGCTAAAAAGATAGGGATTCATATCCTCTTTTGTAATGTATGCCAGAAGATAAAAGAAGAGATAGGGCTATAGCGAATATTACTTTCTGCGAGATGTATAAGGGGAGTACGGGCTATAAACCTTCCAAGGGATTGTGAAGTGAAAGAAATCATTTTATCTACTTTGGATTTGCCAGCTACTTGTTTCATGACTTTAATTTGAGCTGCGGATCCTACTCTGGAAACAGAAATACCCACATTAATAGCCAGTCGAATTCCGGCATTATGTTATGTTACACTCACGGAGACGGCAACGTTTATTGAAAACATGTAGAAAAATAGCTCTTAGTCATCCAACAACGGGTGGCGGATGTCTGACGTTTGGAGTTGTCGTTTGTGTACCTGTCCCCAATAGAAGAATGAGTGATCCCTTCCCCTGCACGAAGCTTCCACCTTGAACTCGTCAAAGGTCTTTTTATACAGAATGAAGCGGGTAGCGGGCTTGCTGAGTACCTTCTGTACTCACTTTTGTTGTCATCTAGATGAAGAAACCGATGTTGACTTTGCCGGAGGTGAAGCTGGGGATGAAGAGTAGTCTAAAGAGTCGCGTTCGCACCCTCGCTTCTTGTGGCTTGCGCTTTTGCTTTCTGCTATATTTTGCTAGCCGTTAGGCCAGGTTTGCAATATACAGTATGGTTTGTAACCTTTTGTACTCATAACCTTAATATTTATGTACGAAGTTTGACTATGATACTATAACTGTTATACTATACGTATCAGCTACTTAATCTAGGGATTGATACAGGAGGCACAGGAGATCCCAGGAACGGGGGTCTTACACATATGATGAGAAACAAACATATGCACAACTAGACAATATGTCAAGATAGAAAGTTTAAGCCATATTATGCATGGAGGTAGCTTAAATGAACAAAAGATTTGACAAAGATGTCAATTGCAACCTTTAAACATTGCATACCTCTGGAGATTTATAGATTACCCCATAAGACTACAAAAGATATCTCTTGCAACACATGTTAGTTTCAAAATTACAACACATAGGATATGCTCCCCCTAAATACATGCATACAAGTGTCGAATATTTGTGATAGATATGCACTTACTATTGATAACAATGGAGAATCTATACTATAGATTGGACCCATGGTGCATAAAATATATCAAATGAGATATGCCATGTAAGAGACCTACCACTAATATGTAGGTTGCTCATAGGTTAGAGAGAAACACAAGCAAACTACCTTATAAAAACGTATATTAGGCATTGCAATAGATTGAAATATGCATAAGTCCTAAACAATGCAACTGAGCTAGATGCAAAATAAAATGCATGAACAAGAATCTAGCTACCATTACCTCTTTTACCTTTAGATGGGAATTTGGGTATATGATAATTATGATCTTCATCAATGCGCTCAATCTTGTACACTTAGCTTCTTTGCTTGAACTTTTACTCCATTTTGTGAGTCAAGTATCCAAATCTCCATAGCCGCCTCGAGCTTCAAGTCTTCCTTAGAACCCAAATCGATTGAGGCCCCTTTATGTTGATGATGACTTCCTTGAGCACTCAAATGGGTTTGTTCCACCTTCGGTCCTTTCTCCTAACCATGTGTGCAACCACCTTGTCATTGTCCTTCTTCTTGAGCTTGAAGTGGTTACTCTTGGTCTTGACCTTGTAGTTGGACTTGGTGTAGAGGTTGAAAGTCTTGTTGGAGAGATTCATCATCATCTTCTTCTTCTCATTGGTCGCTTTCTTGATTTGCTTGCATTGGAAGGACTTGTGACCTTCTTGATGGCATTTAAAGCATGTCATGGTTGACCCCTTCGTAACCTTCTTCACCATGGTAGCACAGTTATCTTGAGGTGGTTGGATACATTCTTTGCCCTTTAACCTTTCCAATTCCTTCTTGAGATTCTCCACTTCTTGTTTAAGTTCATCATTCTCTTGTGCAATGATATCGTTAGGTGTTTCTACAACAACATTCTCAACACAAATCTCATTGTAAAGGGGTGAGCTAGATAAATCAATTAAATCATCATAAGAAGTGGAAGCATCTACCTTAGGATTAAATTAAAGAGCGAGGTAGATTGCTTCAAAAAGACCTTAGTTTGAGATTTAATGCACTTAAATTTAGCCTTAAGCTCTTCATGCTCTTTGTTTAGGAAATTGAATTTGCTCAATAATTGTTCATAATTAGAAACAAATGTAGCATGAATATCATTAAGGGCATTGAATTTCTTAAGCTCTTTAAATTGTTTCTTAAGATCCCTTTGTTGCTCATTTATCAAATATAGGAGTTCTTCTTGAGAGGGAGAATTCTCATCGGATTCATCATCATTTACATCGTTATCCATACCTTTGACCATAAGGCACTTGTGAGATGACTTGTGTGACAACTTTTATGATGATGACATTGAGAAAGAGCTTTTCTTGAAATGGTGGATGGTGAGGCTTTCATCACTTGAGCTTGACTCTTCATTGTCGCTCATCTATCTTCCTATGCTTGTGAATGCTTTTGCTCTTCTCTTGTCTCCCTCTTGTTCTTGGTCTTCTTCTCCTTCTTGATATGATCAATTGTGTTGATCAAGTCTTTAATTGAGATTGGATGATCAATCTTAGCATTGATTCTCTTCATATTCTTCTCTAACTTTGAGAAGAGTTTGGTGATTTTTGGATCAATTTCTTCATCACTTGATGTGTTTTGATCATCCTCTTCATTGCTCTCTTCATCTTGATCATCATCATCTTCGCTTGAGCTTGACTCTTGCTCTTATCTCTTCATTCCTGCCTTCATGTGTTGGTATGAGCTTGCTTGCTTGTGAGAGCAAAGTTCTTGGTGTCGGATGAGGAAGAAGCTTCCACCTCCATGTTTATGGTCATCTCATGGATGGTGATTTATCCAAGCACTTAACTTGGAGTCATCTTCTTGATGTCATTGTTGTCGTAGATGATGGAGACTATCAACTTGTATTTTGTAAGAAGAGTTTGAAGTACTCTTCTCACCACTTAATCATCTTCAATTGGCGTTAAATCTAGCCCATTAATCTCATTGACAAGAATATTCAAATGTGAGTATATGTCATTACCATTTTTATAGGGAAGTTATTTGATGTCATTGAGCTTAGTTATTAGTATATGATATTTTTCATTGCGCGCGTCTTTTGTGCCTTCATGTATTTCAATGAGACTAGTCTAAATATCATGTGCATTAGTGAAAGAATAAACACGATTAAAAACATCAATGCATAGAGATGATAAAAGGATAATCTTCGTCATAGCATCGGATTGTCTCTCCTTGTTTGTGATACGAGGTCTCATCCTTTCCTCGGTGACTCTCCAAACATCTAAACCTCGGACTTGGAAATAACAAATCATTAAAACTTTCCAACATGGAAAATTTGTGCCATCGAAAAGTGGAGCACTATGGAAATCCATCTCGATCCCAGACGTCACAACTTACTAGACGGTGAAACCTAACCGATCATAATAAGACTAAGACTTAAATGCCACTTGAATTGGCGAAACCTTGTGAAAGATGTGAGACTCTAACACCAATTATAGAGCTAAATATGAGTCCTAGCTCTTATACCACTTGTAAAAATCGATGACGTTCTAAGAGGAGGGTGAATTAAGACACTTAAAATATATTCGGCTCCAAAAACTACACAAGATAAACTTATATATATTTCTGTCTAAATGTGCTATAGGTTGATCTAGTGTGTCTACTCTGCACAACGAGCTGAACTTGGTCAAAAGGACTAGATCCATAACACGTGCCCCATGCTACTCGGGTTAGAGCATAAGCTAGTGATGCTTTCAGCTCCGTTCAAAAGAGATTACAACATATCTAGGAAGGTAAATTACAAAAATGTAAATGCGGAAATGTAAACAAGATAGAGAGAGCAAACTCGGAACAAGGGATTTTTATCCTGTAGTATCGATGGTATGAATGCCACTCATAGTCCATGTTGGAGCTCCACGAAGGATATACTCCCGGTCGGCACCCGATCATGGACCTTAAACCACCTAGGACTCAAGTAGGTTGAGCCATCAAGCCACTAAGGTAAGACCTCACCACAAGCCTCTCTTTCGGTCACTTGTCATCATGATCACTTTGGAACTTGAGCCACCAAGTCAAGGGTCTCCGCATCCCTATACACGTGTCTTGTCGTTTCTCCACACTAAGTCGGAGGGTCAACAAGCTTAATTAACTATGACTCAAGTTGCTAGCGATTCACCAAAACTCGAAGGCACCGGCATACCATCCGGTATAAGCTAGGATCATTCCTTGATCCACTCTCTAGGCAGCAATCACCTAGCAACACTCTCTCTAGGCCTATAAGCACTAATCACTCACTAATCATGTGTTTAACTGTCTTGGATTATCACATTAAGCACTATGGTGGTTTAGATGTCTTTTCAAGTTGTCAGAGGATTAACTCCTGCCGCAGGGATCCCGAGAGACCCCTTTTTAGAGATTCGACCGGGGGGATGATCCTGAATAAGTTCGTCAGAGAAATAAATAGAATGAATGCAATGGCCGGTGGTGGGGGTGATGATCTAGTGCAAAAAGAAGTAAATGCACCGGAATTTAGACAGGTTCAGGCCGCACGGGGGCGTAATACCCTACTCCTGTATGGATGTAATAACTGTCCTGAGGAAGTCCCTCAAGGATGTTGCTGGTTACAAGAATATTGGCCTAACTAAGAGCTTGAGGCTCCTTGTTCTTCGGCAGGGACTGTGCCTTGTTCCTTGTGTTGGTTCTTGTGTTCTTTGGTTGGGTCTATGTCTTCGATTCTCACTGCTTCGATGCTTGCTGTCTTCGTCCATGCTTCTGTGTTGCCAGCCCTTTTAAGTATCCGCCGGCCGAGACATGCCCCGAACGGGAAGGAGGGGGCATAAGTTCCAAGACGTCATGACTGGGAAAGGCGTCATCATTTCTTCTGGGTGAAGTGACCGGGGGTGGAAAAAACGCCGCACGCCCGGTCACCTGTCACCATAAACGCCCTGGCAACGGGTGAAGTGGAGAGGGCCCACCGGCAGCCGCAGAGCAACCCGGCGTGCCCGCCCTGTCTTGTTCCTCTGCCACAGCAGGGCGGCAGACGAAACGCCTTGATCCTCGCGATGTTATCCCGAGACAAGCCGGATGATACGGGACGGGACCCGTGCAATTAATAGCCTCACGCCTCCCTGCCAAAACATGGCAGGAATTGATGCTGCGGCGTTGGAGATGTCAGGCCACATACGCTCATTAAATGTGGCCTCGGACCTCTGACTGGTGGACACCTCATCGGCGGGCCCCTCGGGGGCTTTTCTGGGTCGTCGGGGCACCGAGTGCTCGGGGGTACTGTTCACCTCCCCGAGCACTCTCTCCCGAGAATGCCTATCCTTGTCCTCAGGGTACCGGGTGCTCAGGGGTACTGTTCACCTCCCCGAGCACTCTCTCCCGAGCACTCTTGCACGATCCTTCGGGGAACCGAGTGCTCGGGGGCTGCCACGTGTAGCCCCGAGCTCTCTCTCCCGAGCACTCTTACACGGATCCTCGGGGAACCGAGCGCTCGGGAGCTGCCGCACGTAGTCCCGAGCACTCTCTCCCGGAACTTAGCTCTTCTGATTGTCGGGGGACTAGGGTGCTCGGGGGTGACCGGTCACCTCCCTCGACCACTTTCTTCCCGGTACTTAGACTATGTGGATCATCGGGGAACTGGGGTGCTCGAGAACCACTGACTGTGACCCCGAGCACCTTCTCCCGGGACTTGAGCTTTTCTCATCCTTTAGGAGGGACCTCGCGGGATGGCGCCATGTGGCGGATGGCTGGCCGGGCCTCGGGACTCAGGGACCCCCGGTTCCTGATACACCGACACAAGTGTCTCTAAGTTTCTCTGGACTCCATCAACCTCAAATGATCGAGTGGAGGGGTATTTATAGCCTCAAAACCATCAACTATCATTTTCCCAATGGCTCAGAAAAGCTGTTAACACTGGATGATCCAGTGACAACAGTAGTACTAACACTGGATAATCCTATGAGTACAACCTTAGAAACTAGCAGTTGGAACTCCACTGAAAGTCTTTGTGAACACCGGACATTTTGGTGTACCTTCAACTCTATCACCGAACCATCTGGCATGTTGTCTTAAGCCTGATCGAGTCACTTCATGCTTCTCTGTGTAAAATACTCCGGTGTAAGCCTCTGATGTACATAGTATATATCACCAATCTATCCGATGAGTTGTCTTGAGCCAAACGAGCCACTTAAACTCTCTCTACACAAAATGCTCTGGTGTAAGCCTTCGGTGCACACAGCATTGATCACCAGACCATTCGGTGTATGGCTTCTTCTCTTCCTTTCTTTGAAAATGCTCCGGTGTGTACTACACATTGAGCACCGGACCATCCGGTGAGGTGATCCTCGCCCACTGTCAGAAATGCTCCGGTGAGCACACTTCCTAAGTACCAGACCATCCAGTGGGGTCTTCTGCTTTCTTTTTGCACTATTTATTATCCAGTGTGTTGAACTTGCTTAACACTAGACTATCCAGTGATGTCAACTGCATGTGGACACAAAGCTCTAGCGTGTATAAACTTGTCCAACGTCGGACCATCTAGTGAGGTCATTTTCTCTAGGTCTTCTCCATTTCAACCAAACTTTGTCCCGGCTTCAATGGCTTCTTTTTGTATTGCATCCATAAGACCTACTAAAGCATATACTTGACACACATATTAGTGACATTAACCATGTTGTTATTAATCACTAAAATCGCATACATACCCTAAAGTAAATGCTACAATCTCCATAATGGCATGTTTCTCACATCACCGCAGTCGCTCCGCCACGCATGCTTGCAGAGAAAATACGGTGGCAAGAAGGCCACTGCTACAGATCTGACGCGCCTAGGCTCGACATAGCTGTGCCCCTCGCCTCGCCGTCGCCACGCCCCTCGCCTCCACCGTAGCTGCGCCCCACCGCTCGTCCGTCGCTGCGCCGACCACCATCCCGCCTCCGAGCAGTCGCCTCCACACGAGATCATGTCACCTTCCTCACTATAGCGAACCGACGAGCTTATCGCCGAACCGCCTTCATCGCCTCCGGCCACCAAACGACCGTAGCACCCCTTGGGCACGCGCTCCCACTACATAGAGGTGTTGTCGCCCTAATCTCATGACCCCACCACCACCATTACCCACTCTCACGCGCGGGCCTCTGGCTTCTCTAGGCCGCCGCATGGCCTCATCGACGCCATCTCATACTGTCGGTGTATCAGGAATCGAGGGTCCCCGAATAGCGAGGCCAGGCCAGCCATCCGCCACATGGCGCCATCCCGCGAGGTCTCTCTTGTGGGATGAGAAAAGGCCAAGTCCCGGGAGAAGGTGCTCGGGGCCACGGTCGGTGGCCCCCGAGTACCCCAGTACCCCGATGATCCACGGAATCCAAGTACCGGGAAGAAAGTACTCGGGGAGGTGTCCGGTCACCCCCGAGCATCCTAGTCCCCCGAGGATCAGAAGAGCTAAGTTCCGGGAGAGAGTGCTCGGGGCCGCGAGCGGCGGCCCCCGAGCACTCGGTTCCCCGAGGATCCATACAAGAGTGCTCGGGAGAGAGTGCTCGGGGCTGCACGCGGCAGCCCCCGAGCACTCGGTTCCTCAAGGGTCCATGCAATGATGCTCGGGGAGGTGAACAGTACCTCCGAGCACCCGGCACCCCGAGGACAAGGATGGGCATTCTCAGGAGAGAGTGCTCGGGGATGTGAACAGTACCCCCGAGCACTCGGTACCCCAACGACCCAGAAAGACCCCCGAGGGGCCTGCCGATGAGGTGTCAACCAGCCAGAGGTCCGAGGCCGCATGTAATGAGCGTGCGTGGCCTGACACCTCCAACTGCTCCCGCCGCGCTCAGCATCAATTCCTGCCACGTTTTGGCAGAGGGGCGTGGGGTCATTAATTGCACAGGTCCCGTCCCGTGCCATCCGGCTTGTCTCGGGATAACGTCGTGAGGATCAAGGCGTTCCGTCTGCCGCACTGCTATGGTAGGGGAACAAGACAGGGCGAGCACGTCGGGTTGCTCTGCGGCTGCCCGGTGGGCCCTCTCCACGGTGCCCGTTGCCAGGGCATTTATGGTGACGGGCGACCGGGCGTGCGACATATTTTTCACCCCCGGTCACTTCACCCAGAAGAAATGATGACGCCCTTTCCATTTGTGGCATCTCGGAACTCGAGCCCCCTCCTTTTCGTTCGGGGCATGTCGTGGCCGGCGAGTACTTAAAATAGCTGGCAACACAGAAGCAGAAGACGAGGGAGAACGACAACAAGAGACACACCAACAACGACGAGAGACCGAGAGTTGACACGAAGAACACAGCGCAAGGGAGACACTGTGAGCAAGGTTGAGCACAGTTCCAGCCGAAGAACAAGGAGCCTCAAGCTCTTAGTTAGGCCAACATCCTTATAACCAGCAACATCCTTGAGGGACTTCCTCAGGACAGTTATAGCATCCATACAGGAGTAGGGTATTACGCCCCCGTGCGGCCCGAACCTGTCTAAATTCCGGTGCATTTACTTCTTCCTGCACTAGGTCGTCACCCCCACCACCAGCCGTTGCATTCATTCCCATTTATTTCTCCGACGAACTTATTCAGGATCATCCCCCGGCCGAATCTCTAAAAAGGGGTCTCTAGGGATCCCTGCGACAGGAGTTAATCCTCCGACACATACGCCGCACGATCTCCAATTAAGGTGGCGGCTGCGGATCCGGCCTCCCACGGAATTCTCACTGGATCGCCACGCTCCTCGACCTTCACACGTTGCCGTCATAGAGAAAGAGTGGACGGCGACTGTAAGGAGGGCAGTGAGGGCGGCGATCGTAAGGAGGTTGCCGAGGACGAGGCTGGTGGGGAGACCGAGTAGGAGGAGGATCTCACGAGGGACTGAGTGGCGGCGGGTGGCGATGGGTGGTGGGGTTGGGACCAAGAGGGAGGAGAAGAAGAGAGAGGGCGAGGAGACCAAGAGATAGAGAGAGGATCAAAGAACAACTTTATCTCTTGCATTGGACTTTGAAAAAATCAGTTGGGCCCATAGAGTTACGAGAAAAAAGGTCGATTGAATAGAAACTTTGGGTCCGAGCTTACCTTCAGTGGCGGTTTGTGGCTGGAACTGACGCTGATAGTCGGTTTTAGTGCCGGTTCTTAGCGACTCAATCATTTTTCACGCGCAAAAGGTTAAGAACTGGCAATGATACATTTTCAGTGGTGATTCTTGTGCAATCAGTGCTGATGAGCTGCTATTTATGACATGTTCTGTAGTAGTGAACTCAAAATGTTCTTATAATATGTGACTTCGACATGCGTTTCACATATGTGGGTACAGGCCAACCGGGTCCTATGCATGGCACAAGTGTCTTACACCATGCAATTAAGGTTGATGTACAAGATTTCCCACATCCTCCCCCAAGGTACAACAATTTATATACCTCATGGCAAAAATTCTTCCATAATTAAATACTATGCAACAAATAACTTGTTTTATTTTGTTAGGCAAATATTATGTGGATGTGGGCTATCCTAACCGACCGGGATACCTAGCCTCATATATGGGTGAAAGGTATCATTTATCTGAGTGGCATAAATGTTTGGAACCAAACACCCCAAGGAGAAATTCAACCGAGTACACTCATTTGTGTGTAATGTTATTGAACGATCATTTGGAGTATTAAAGATGAAGTGATAAATTCTTTATAAGATGCCAAGATATTTGATGGAGAAGCAAAAAATGATCGTTGCTGCTATTATGGTTCTTCGTAACTTCATATGTGAGCATGGGAGTGAGGACTTGGACTTTGCCAACTGTGATCGAGATCCAAATTATGTTCCTAACATCCCAGAAAAATATAGCAAATATATTATTTCTCAAGTAGTATCTGATGGGTCAACTTCCCAATTAAGTATAATATCTATGGATACATTTCGTGATAAGATGGCCACAGTTATTGCTCTTGCTTGGGATTAGTATTATTTCATGATGATATATGCAATTTTTCAACTATATTTTGCTATAAGATTGTATTATTCGTAATTTGTTTATTGAAACAATTAGCTTTTTCTATGGGGAGGAGGACCTCAGTACTATCTCTACTGTTGTTGTAGCAGTAGGAACAGTGTGCATCGATCTGTGCATATCTCCGTTTCTTTTCCCTCTTCATTTTCACTTCTGTGAGTAGGCACAAATTTGCTAGGACATGTATAGATGTTTTTGCGCCTTAATGCCATTTCACGAATAGTCATCTAAAAGCAACCCACAAAGAATCATCCAAAGTTATTAATTGAAAACAAGCTCACAAACAAAATAGTACAAGTGAAAACATAAAAAGGTAGCATGAACAATTTACCTTAAACCTTCATATTTCCGGATCTAAAGCTAACCTACTAGTTAAACACCTACACTGACAACTTCAACTTTACTTATAAATCTATGAAGTAAATCTAGAATTAGAGCTCTGCTAAATAACTCCTTAGTTTGCCACATTATCTAAGCGCTCAAGCTTCCAGTGCAAGCATTTCTTCTTAGGTGCGTAGATAGTTTCACAAACTTACAAGAATTAATATCTTATTTTTCTTCATGTGAACAGCTCGCTAAACACGTTGCCCTACATATTCATTAAAAAAATATCAGTGACTAAACTTTACAAAGTTTGACTATATGTATCCCAAGAAGTCATTCTTTTGTGACTGGAGGGATTATTTTATAACAGAGAACATGTATCTGACTATCTGAGGATACAACGAAATTTGTACATCGCAGTGCACAAGGAATGCGGACCAAGATCCACGTAACAAGTCATAGATGTTTCAGTCACCCGCATCAGGTGGGTTCTTGGCAGCAGTGAGTAGCATACTTCACTCAATTCTGCATCTTCTTCAGATGTCATTTGGTTTCGTTAACCATTTCTGAATTCTTGGGTTCTCAGTGCTGAAATCCACATCAGACGAAGATCAATGTCCAATGCCAAAACGATCAAGAAGAATTGTCCAGCGTTGTAAAATTAGCAATGTCGAAAGAAATATCTTAACTGATGAGTCATCCTCTGAATATGCAATTGGCATAAGTAGAATCTGTATGTTCTGGTTGCTGAAATGCGCAGCCAAATGCTACTTCTTTTTCCTGCTACTGCTGGCGCCTTTAGAACCTTCAGCAATGCAGGCCTCCACAGAGGCCACTAGGCTTGCCTCCAGCTTATGACCTCTCACTGCCGATCTCACCTTCCTCAAAATATGTTGCTTCATCACCGATCTCTCAGCAGACTGGACATTCTTGCACATGTTCAATCCTTGGATGTATCTCGACACCGCTCCACTGAAAGACCCACCGGCTTTCTCAAGGGCCACAAACTTCTCAATGACTTGAGAGGAGAGCATTCTTTCAATGCAGGGTTTGGTTCCGACCACCACAATGTCCACCAAAAGTTGCATGGCTAGATCCTTTGTCTTCACAGACTTGCGGTCGAGCAAGTTCACCAATTTTTCTATGGTTCCTAGTTGTAGAAATCTTTGTAAGACAAGCGATCCACCCTTTGCGAAGACAATCTTATGGAGGGCATAATATGCTGAATCCTGGAGCTCATCAATGTTGCATTGCATCATATCAATGAGCTCGTGAACAATATTAAGCTCCAGGTACCTACGGACATACGGCTCTCCTCCAGTGCAGGCTAATTTCATCACCAGAAAGGCAGACTGAGACCTCACTTGATTGCTTTCGACTTCTCTGCATTGCAGGAGAAATGCCAACCTATCAAACAGATTGCTTCCCAAAAGGAGATCTTGCACCCTTGAATCATTAGCCTTCTCAGCAAAAGGTAACAAACCTTGGATAGCTTCAATGACATCTTTGTTGTCCCTTTGTAGGATCTTATGAAGAATCACCTCAAAAGATTGTTGAGGCTTTGGAGATGGAGGCACATTTTGGTCAAATAAAACAAATCTCTCCAAGCTGAGCCGAGCATGCCAGGGCAAATGAATCAACACTGCAGGCCCCATGCACCCTTGAAGTGGTGCACCAAGCTCACAGAAAGTTTTGAGCATAACAATTGCATGATGCTGTGAGATCTCGGAACCGCTGCCTAGAAGTACAAGAAGTTTCTTGTCAATTCCTGATTCGATCATGGTCTCAACAGCCTTTAACTTTCCAACTTTTATCAAAGATGCAAGAGCTGTAAACACGAGTTCATGCCACTGCTCATTTTCTGGAGACAAAAGATCTGCAATTCGGTCCATGGGAATTCTTGACAAAATTTCATCAGCAGTTGAGGAATCAACATGCTCAGATATCTTGGCAAGAACAGTAGAAATGTTAACTAGAGTGGAAGAATCTTCACAGACACCAAGAAGACCAATTAACTTATCCATGGAACCTGCTGTTTCAAGAGACTGGGCAAGATTTACATAGTCTAATTGGAAAAAGATAACCGTAATTGCCCTGGTGACTGCAAAAATGAGAGCTGATGACCCAACAGAAATTATCTCTGCTATTTGAGGGCCAAGTATTTTGCTGAACCCAAGTCTGCTTGCCTCAAAGTCAGATATGGATCTGCATGCCATGAGAGCTTGAGTCGTGCTTTCCAATAAAATCTCAATCTCCACGAACTCTAGCAGAGAAAAGAACGATCTCATCTTCTGTTCAGCTGGCCTTTTCACGCACTCTTTTCCAAAAACAAAAAGCCAAGGAGCCACTAATGCAGCATATTCAGAAAATGATTCAGATAAAAGAGTACGAACAGCATCAGTTGTTTTGTTCTCAAGGTAAAGCGAAACCATGTCATGCATGTGATACAACAGTTGGTCCTCCAGTTTGATAATAAGTGAGCCTTCTACTAGTTTTGAAACTACGAGAGAGAACAAACTGTCCTGCACAAGTGCTGACCAAATGGATTCCAGGCAAGCCTCTGGAACAGGTTCTTCCCAAGAGATAGCTGCAAGAACTACGAAAAAACCTCTTGAATTTTCTGGCATTGCTTCTAAGCTAAACTCAAAAGATCCAAATATGGTCAATGTGGTCTCCACGTCTTTCTCATTGACATATGAAACTGGCCCTGGTGCACAAGTGGCATATGTGGAAAGGTTGGATATGGCTTTCTCCCATTTTTCCACTCTGCTCTCCTTCCTGAGAGCCTTGCCCATGACGGCAACTGTAAGGGGATGGTGACCACAACGATCCAGCAAGATGTTTGCAGCAGGCTGTGAAGTATAGAGAAGTTAAGCATCCAAAAACCATAGTGATTTGGATATTGTACTTCGTAGTAATTCTAGTTTATAGAACATATCTTACATTGCAAGTATTAGCATAACCAATTACAAAAGACTGCATGAATACAGATATCTATGTGAATTATACTGTGTGTATTTGTCAAGTTAAACATGTTGTTACTTGAAAAAAAAGACATATTAATAGAATAAGGTCAATTTCAAAATGCAAACATATAAAGTGGAAATTTTTACTACAGGGATGCCTTCGTGAAATCAGAAGATGAACATATGGAAGTTGTATCAAAGCTAAGAGATGTGATAGTGCAGGTGAAACTAATGAAGTAACCAATAAGGAAAATAGTAAAGCATACCGGAAGCTCTCTGACGGTAAGAAGGCTGTGATAGAGAAGAATTTCCTTGCTGATCTCCTTAATGTCATCTTTGGATATTTCAACTTTTTCCGCTTCTGCTATCTCATAGATCGCTTCATCCCTTGTTGTCACAAGATACCGGCAATCGTTATCATATAATTTTGTGAAGCGATCAACAATGTCTTGCTCCCAGACATCATCAAGTAGGATCAACATGTTCCTTCCAACCAACGCTGTATGGAGCAAGCAACATACATCATCAAGATCTTTTCCCATCTCCCCATTGACAGTCATGGAACCGATCTGCACTAAGAACTTGCAGATCTTCCTAACCAGACGCTTATGGTATTCACTCCTGCTCCCATTGCATGCTGCTCTGCTACACCACCGCCCGAAACTAACCTCAATTGCCCCATCTACAAAGTTACCAGGCGGATCAGAAGCTATTTGTCGAGCAAGACAAGACTTCCCAATACCAGATAACCCGACAATCAGGACGACTCGATGACCGACATCCCTCTCCAGCAGCTCCCTGACATAGCTGCACTTCTTTGACACTGGATAGCCATGCTCTGACTTGACTCTCACCAAAGATGGCGTGCTCTTAGCGGTAGACGCTAGGGCATCACCGACGCTCTGGGTCAACTCCTGCAACTCCAGCCACCAGTTGAGGTCGTCCCTGATCAGCTTGACGTACTTCATGAGCGGGTCCCCGACAACAGAGCTCCGCACCACCCTGGCAAACCCTTTCCCCTTCCCCTTCTTGAGGACCAGCCTCGCCTTGGCGATGTTAGCGTGGAGCTGGTCCATGAGCCTGCTCAGGCTCTGGAACTGGCGCTCGAGCTGTGGCCCGTGCATCTTGTGCGCATGCCTCTGCTTCGCCTGCTGCGTCAGTGCCTCGAGGTCGGACACGAAGTCCTCGAGTACTTGGAGCCGCCTCGGCGCTTCGGCGAAGTCCGAGGCCGCCTGCTCGAGAGCCCCGACCGCGGACACCATCGCCGACACAAGTTGCGTCGCCGAGGCAAGAACTTGCACGACGTCCATGGCTCCGCTTCAAGAACTCGGGGAGAATTCCACCTCAGATCACCGCGCAAAGAGCAGCTCCTTTCTTGAGGGAATCCAGGACTCAGCGCTGGCTGCCACAATTCCGCAAACACATGGCGTGCCTCCTCCTGGTCACCACCGCCACAATCAGCGAAATTCCCACTCCACCAAATCAGAGACGAGCAGACAACCAACCGATCACCTCAACACAGAAACACCCATCCAATCCACAAGCACCCATCTGAATCCAAAAATCCCGCTCGTGTGCAATCTTGACAACACACGTGCTCCACCCACAGCAAAGAAGAGCTCCCGGCCTGGACGGGTTTACCAGAGAATGTTTGGTAGTACCTAGGAACCGGATGCTCCACCAGGAAACGTGAGACCGACAAGAGAATCCGCAGCGGTCTGAGGCCTAGCTACTAGCAGCCATGGCAGAGCGGGACGGCATCACCTCACCGGCGATCGATCGCGGAAGCTTCAGCGGAGGACGCGAGGCGCGTCATGGCCACGCCTTCTTTGTGAGCAAAGTCAACAGGGCAAGTGAGAAAAAAAAGGTGGCGTCGGAGCTGTCCGACCCAATTGTTTTTAAAGCAAATTTAATAGTATGCTGTTTAAAAAGATTTTTATGAGATTTTAGTTTTTATAGAACTAGATCCTATAAAATTTGTTTCTATTTTTATGTAAATAATAAGAAAATGCTATCGACTCCAATATGAATCCTCTGAAATATTATAGAGGATCTTGATTGTGTTAACTCCTCTCTTTTTTTAATGTAACGTTGATGGATGGAATCACAACAAACCGAATTGATTTAGGCACCGATCATAGCGTGAACGTGGGATTATCTGTCCGATTCTGACTCGATCAAGTTAGTTAGACTTAGCGTAGATCACAACTACTCTCTTAGTTTTATAATATTTATCTATAGTCTTAACAGTATCTATCTTAAATTATTTATCTATTACAGTAATTAAAGATGTTTTATGATCTATTTTATTAACTGAGTTCTCTTATTTGGTTGTTGATTGCCGATGTCACTATTCATGAGCGACGACCTTATTTGGCTAGCTAGCAGGTGTCCTGCTTTTATAAACTTGATTAGGAGGAAACAAACAATCAAATTTGATGAAATGTTAGGCTCCAAAAATTATCTTTTAAATTTTATCTCTAACAAGTAGCCTTGAAATTTTGGCTCCAGATAAGTTTGCTAGTAAGAAACTTTGGAGGGAAATATACTCTGAGGTTGCGCTCAGCGACATATTAGCCAAAAGTAAGTGTGCATGCATATATTTACTCTGACCCTAGAGCTTCCAAGGATATAAGTGTTGAGGAAATATACTCTGACGTTGCGTTTAGTATTGAGATCGTGCGGTGAGTTACTTACTTTAATTTTTGTATTAATTAGAGGTAGCATGGATATTTTCGTGCATTTTTTCATTCCATTTCAGTGTTTCTTAGCCTGTACGTAACGATAAATATACACAAATATTATGAAACGGATAAAGTAACAACATCGACCGGTAAATCAATCAATCTAGTTTAATCGATGGCATAAACCCGTTTAATTAGCCAAGTCAGCCGCATACTGAAAACTGATCTAAATAATCACGCTCGAACTCTACTGCATGAATCAATGTAAATCTAAACCTCACGCTCGAACTCTAATGCACGAATCAAGGTGGATCCATTTCAAAATGATTTGAGGTGAAACAATTAGAAAAGCTTTCACAAAAACTCCTTGAGCCCCTCGCGCATTTGGATGGTCACGTATTTGGGATCATATTGTTGGGTTGTTGTCTTTGGTGGTTTCTTAAGCCTCAATTCTTTCAGGAGGTTTATGCTGTGGAGTGGTTGTAGCTTATTGTAGGGTTGTGCAGGGCCAGCTCTAGGCCAGGGTAGGGGTGCGACCGGGGGGGGGGGGGGCAGCCCAAATATTCAATGCAGTAGGCAGTAACCAAGGAGGTCACGGCAATACGCGGACGTGGCGTGCCTGCTCGACGCTCGGTGCCTTGCCTCGGTCTCCCGTCTCCCGTAGTCCCATGGGCCGTGTCCTGTCACCCGTGAGGCCAGCCGACCACTACTACCCTAGTGCCCTGCGTTTGCAACTCTGCGTGCCGTCTCCGTGACCGTGTCACCGCGAGTCAGACTCAGGACTCGTCAAGACGTCGACTCAACGCTTGAGGCTCTACCGCACACCGTAGATGGCACACAGCTGAGACCGCATATCACCTTCACCTCACCTCGCACCGTGCGTGCCGCAGCTCACAGACGTGAGACGACAGACCGCAGCCACAATCGGCCAGTCACCCGTCGGCCATCGCCCATTGCCTAGACGCCTGGTGAGATCGCCTTTTGCCTATTTGCCCATTTCGTTTGCTTGGACGGCTGGTTTGGTTGTGCAAGTTGCAACTTGCTGACTTAATTTGTACGGTTACTATTGATTGCTATCTATTTAGTCCGCAAATTAAGTTGTTCCTCAACTCATAGATGATCCATTGCCCATTGGTTAGGCTGTTAGGGTTCTTGTTGCTTATTTTTCTTCCTAATTTCAGGTGTTAGAATATTACCTAAGAAGTATCTGTCGGGTGCTGAGAAAAGGAAAAAAAGAAAATGAGAAGATCAGTTTATTGAATCGCAAAAGGATGTTATACATAAGTTCTTTTCAGTTTCAAGTAATATTGTTCCCAGTGATAATCCTGAAGAGGTAGATGATTGTAGTACAGAAGATGAAGGGCAAGAACCTAATCATAATTTAAATGCAGAAGTTGATGCCAATGAGGATTCTACAGGGGAACAAAATTTACCACATTTATCTGATACTAAAAATTCAAATGTCGATGAACAAAAAGATTCTCTTTTAGCTATCTATGATCCTAGAACATGGGATAATCTTGACAATAGGGGAAGAGATATCTTAATTGAAAAAGGGCATGTGAGAGAATTGAATTTGTAGTTCCCTTCAGATAGCAGTGGTAGAAATTTTTCATATGCTTAATACTCCAAAAAGTTAAGTAATGACGAGGTTGTTGATAGAAGTGGTTGGTTTACTCTAAGCATGTGGACAAACTTTACTGTTTTTGCTGTCGATTGTTCAAATCAAATCAGACCAAAACTTTGCTGGCATATGATGGATTGAGGGACTGGAAACATCTCAATGGGAGACTCAAATAACATGATAACAGTGTTGAGCATATAACAAACATGAATACTTGGAATGAACTTAGGTTGAGGTTAAGCAAAAATTAGACAATTGATGATGATTTGCAACGGGAGATTGCAAAGGAAAAAGAGCGTTGGAGATATGTTTTGGTAAGAATAGTTTATGTTGTCAAGTTTCTTGCTAAACATAATTTGGCCTTTCGAGGATCAAATGAGAAATTTATCAGGATAATAATGGTAATTTTCTGGGCACAATGAAATGATTGCTGAATTTGATTCTGTGATGCAAGAACACATTAGGCGCATTCAAAATAATAAAATTCATCATCATTATCTTGGCCACAATATTCAGAATGAGTTAATTTCTCTTCTTTCTCATGTCGTGAAAAGTTTTATTTTAAGGATCATCAAGGATTTCTCTATTATTTTGGATTGTACCCCAGATGTGAGCTATGAAGAACAAATGACTCTAATTGTGCGGTGTGTCAATATATCAAGTAACATTCTGAGAGTGGAGGAGTTCTTTTTAGAGTTCTTAAAGATGGATGACACATCACGATTGGGGCTTTTTAACAAATTGATGAATGCATTATTTGAATGTCGCTGATGTGAGAGGTCAAGGTTATGACAGTGGTTCTAATATGAAGGGAAAACACTAAGGTGTTTAGAAGCGTTTGCTTGAAATTAATCCAAGAGCATTATATATGCCATGTGCATGTCATAGTCCAAATCTCACTCTTTGTGATATGACGAAATCTTGTAGCAAAGCTATTTTATTCTTCGGTGTTATACAACGGATATATGCATTGTTTTCATGTTCTACTAAAAGGTGAAAGATTTTGCTTGGCAATATTCCAAAACTAATTGTGAAATATTTGTCTAATACTCGTTGGGAGAGTCGAATAAACAGTGTCCAAGCTATCAAGTACCAAACTCCCCAAATAAGGTCAGCTTTGTTGGAACTGAAGACATCTTCTACTGATGACCCAAAAGCAATGAGTGATGTTCAATCTTTGATAACTGCACTTGAGAATTTTGAATTTTTAGTTGGTATGGTTATTTGGTATGATATTTTATTTTCTATAAATATGGTGAGCAAGAAGTTACAGTCTAAAATTATGTGCATGGATGCTACTCTCAAACAAATAGAAGGGGTCATCTCATTTTTTAAGAGGTACAAAAATGAAGGCTTCACTTCTAGTATTGATATTGCAGAAGCCATTACATCTAAATTGGATATAGAGCCAAAATTTTCTACGAAACGTCAACGTAAAAGAAAGAAGCATTTTGATAAAGAAAATGATGAAAACGAAGAAACACAGACAGTTATAGAATACTTCAGAGTTAATTACTTTCTCGTCATGATTGATGTTGCAATTGCTTCATTGACTATTCGATTTGAGCAGTTGAAGGTATTTGAAAATGTGTTTGGTTTCTTATTCAACTCAAAAAATCTGAAGTCCTTGGATGATACTGATCTACGAAAATGTTGCACTACTTTTGTAAAGATTTTTCTCATGATAACTCATCTGATGTTGAGTTAAATAATTTTTTCTCTAAATTAAAAGTGTTGCAAGTAACTTTGCCAGATGGTTTGATGTTAGTACTTGAGATTCTTCAGTTCCTTATAGCTGCAGATTGCTATCCAAATGTCTCTATTGCCTATCGGATCATCTTAACTGTACATGTGACTGTAGCTTCAGCTGAAAGAAGTTTCTCAAAATTAAAATTACTGAAAAACTATTTAAGGTCAACTATGTCATAGAAAAGATTTAATGGTTTAGCTATATGTTGCATTGAGAAGAATGTCTTGGACAACATTGATCTTGATATTATCTTTAATGATTTTACATCAAGAAATGCCTGAAGGAGTTATTTTTTATGAGAGACATTGGGTATTTACCGTCTCCTCTTTTGTGAAACATTGTCAATAGTCATTTGAGTTTGATTCTCGTTCTTATTTGAGGTAATCATGCTAGTTTCATTTTACTGTTCTTTTAGTTTTTCTATTGTAGTACGATATTATTCATCGAGAATTAAGAATATGTTAGAAGTTAACTCTTACTAGTTACTACTTAGTTTATCATATTAGCAATGTTCATTTGTGTCACTTAAAGGATGAATAGTTTATAAATTATACAAGTGAAAAGAATATTTAGCCTTAAAGGCCTATAGTGCCGAGTTCGTCTTAGGGCCCTCGAAACTGTAGAACCAGCCTTGGGGTTGTGTCGTGTAGTCTTTTTTCTCTTTGGAGGTGATGACTTAACTTTTTTTAATATAATAGATTGATCTTTTGTCTATGCATAAAAAAACAATCATAAGAACAAGTGAAAAATTAGCAAACCTTGCTCTATGTTGGGTTGGATTATGAAAATAAAGAAATGAAGCCAATATAGCGGAGTCACGGGGATTTCAGAGCTTGGAAGCCATGGTAAGGGGGAAATGGAAGAGACAAGCAACGAGATAAAAGTTTGGTCTAGCGGCGGCTGCTCCTAGCACACGTTAAACAGTCGTAGAAATCCCTCTTTTTCTTCATTTCCGCAATTGCCTTAGTGTGTTTAACTTTTTTTTCAGAGAGGACATATGGCTGTGAGTGTAAACTGCACGGTTCATATCTGCACAG
This sequence comes from Phragmites australis, assembly GCF_958298935.1. Taxonomy (NCBI): domain Eukaryota; kingdom Viridiplantae; phylum Streptophyta; class Magnoliopsida; order Poales; family Poaceae; genus Phragmites; species Phragmites australis. The sequence goes on from NC_084925.1 coordinate 6,194,529, forward strand.
TTTGGATCGCTAAAGTCTAAAAATAACATGTATGTTTTAATCTTTGCATAATTATGAGTTTAAATTTAACTAAAACTAGTATTATCATGAGTAAATTTCAAAAACTACAACTATTTTAATCTATGTTGCAAAAAAATTATAACTTATATTGTCTATTTCAAAAACCTACAACTATTTTGATAAATGTTGTAAAAAAAACTACAATTTTTTCATAGTATCTATCATCCTTTATGACATGTAATAGGAGGATTAATCACGAGTCCACCTGTTATTAGAGAATGCCAGGTGGGGTCACGATGAAAAAATTATAGTTTTTTATAATATGTGTTAAAATAATTATAAATTTTTAAAAATAGGTACTAAAAATTATAGTTTTATGCAACATAGTTATAAGTTTTTAAAATTTACTCTATTATCATTGAAAACATACATGAATGCCGAATAACTGTTTAATTCGGATTAATCGTCCGTATCCCGATTAATCGCTCGGCGGTACCTGTCCGTCCGACGACAGTATTCGTTTTTCCACGAAACTCTAACCAGACGCCAACGGCTAGAATCCTGCCTCCTTTTTTTTAAAGGAAGAATCCAAGCCTGCTGCTGATTTTTTTTATATATTTTAAATTAAAAAATTGTAAATATATCTTTTTATTTTAAAAAATTGCAGATGTAGAGTACGTTTGGTTGTTTAGCTGAGCTGGGCAAGCTGGCCCATTCCAGCTACGCCGGCCTTGCCTTGCCTTGCCTTGTCATTTGGCTGTTTTGCTTTGGATGGCAAGTCTTAGTGACCAGTGTTTCCTTTTTAGCACAAACAACCTGCAGTTACGTGGAGAACGAGGTCTTCACCAGCAGTTGCGAACGCGCGCTTGTTTTTGCTGTCGACGGCTAGCCAATTCGGCTCTCTCTCAAGAGCAAGGTTTTTCTCACCCAGCAAGGGTAAGCTTGCCTAGGAAAGCTAGGATTTTTTTCATGATTTTAAACGCCAAGCCTTGCTAAGCTAGACTAGAAAATCTTTTGCCCAGGATCCAAACATACCTGTAGACGTCTGTTTTTAACAGAGGACAAGTTTAAAAATAAAAAATATTATGCTTTGATAATCTTAAAATTAAAATACCATTAAAATAATCATGATTTTTTTCAATTTTTTAAAACAGACATATATTTATATTGTTTTAATTTAAAAAAATACACGCTGCGACAGCCAGAACCCAGAGGCTGGGCCGACGCGAGACGACAACTAAAGATGTCCAAATGGGCCTTGACTACTAGGTCGGCTCGAGACACGACACTGTAGGAACAGCCCAGACACGGCACGACTCAAGCTGAGACGAGCCAGCCGGTACGGCACAAGGCCACGGGTCGTGCCTGGGCCGATCGCGCGGCACAGCGTGCCGGCACGGCCCAGCTAGTCACGATCCGATCTGGTACGCATGGGCCCGGCTATTTTCTATTTTTTTATATTTTTTTTAATTTTGTAGCTATTTTTATCTATTTTCTATATTTGTATCATATTTTTATCTATTTTCTATATATATTTTAATTTTATAGCTATTTTTTATTTTATTAGGTCGACTGTGTCGACGGGTTACCCGTGTGTCGTTGGGTCACTCGTGCTTGTCGTGCCCGTCAGTCCGACCGTGCCGCTAGACCGCAATCATGCCCGGCCAGCTCGACACGGCACAGTGACCGACGGACCATGCCGTGAGCCGAGGTGAGACACGCGAACCAACACGGTACCGTCTGTTACCATAGCCAGGCCGTTCGGACCGTATCATATCCGGATAGTGCCAAATCAGATCCGTACCGAGTCAGCCCAAGTGATCCATTTAGACATCTCTGGCGCCCACTTGCCAGCCGCTGATGAGATTTTGAGGGCTGCTGGGCTCTAACTGCCTTTAATGTTTAAAAAGAATAAACAGCTCCAGGTGCTTTTCCATGATTCCCTATAAAAATTGTTTTCCCATGGAGTAAAAGTCTGCAGAAAATACCATAAAGATACAAAATCGAATTTTCATTTCATAGAAAAGAATTTTTTCCCGTGATATATTGAAGAAACCGCATTTTATAACTCATGCGCACGCGTCAGGTTTGCCACACACAACTCTCCATCACACACGTCAGTACTCTTTTTCGCGTGCCTAGCTGCACCCACAGACAATTCTCCACGAAGCCGTGTGCATACATCAGGTCAAAGAACACACGATACGACGGCCTCTCTGGCTCTGCCCTTTTGGTCACTGAGCTGCTCACGCCACTTGGCTATTCCGGTGTACTGATCTGTGGTCACCGCGCTGCCCGCTTGGGTCGTAACGCCATTGACAAGTGAAGGCGAGCATTCTTGTGGAAAGCAGTTTGAAGCAGGGCATGGCTCCCGTTACCTTGTGTATCTGCAGCCACACTGTTTTCGACTGGACATGGATCGTACCTTACAAGATAGGTGCGCTCGTTCCCAGCGATGATCTGGGCAGGCTTCCTGGGCTGGTTTTTTTTTTTTTGGATGAACAGTGTTTCGTTGAAATTACTGTTTACGGTAATATTTTTCCAACCTACATTCTTTATACAACCCATGCACGATGTTTTTAGCGTATTAGTTTCCCTACGTCTATATCATTTTTCCTCGCTTTAGCTTATCCTTGTCGGCACTTCGCAGATTAGATTGGGTTTCATCAGGGACACAAGATCAGAGTATGATTTGGGTATTGGCTTCACAGGGTTTTTAAGATCTTTCGGTTTCGTACGAAAATAACTCTTTGTAAGGACCTGCCTGGTAAATGGATTGCACATGGAGCAGTTCATTTGCTGCAAGAATCAGGAAAAGTTTTCATGTTCCAAATAAGGCCTTAATACATGACTAGTAGTTACAGTTACAGGATTACAACTGTTACATGACCATATGTTACATATTTGTTCTTTCGTTGCTGGTTCAGACACTACAATTAAAAAAGGATCGCAATTCATTTCCTTTTGGTTAAACTACTTCAGTAGCATACAAGACTAGCTACAGATGACAGGTGCAGACTGTCGTCGTTTTCACAACTGAAATTTTAAATGCTGAAGGTGAAACAATTAGTGTGAAGTTGCCATAGAAGCGGAGCTGAACATCACTCAGCTCAGCTGCTCCTCTTCAGTAGCTTAGCATTGGATGAGCTAGGAGTATCTTGGTCAACATGGGATTGTTCTCGACAAGTTTGAGGGCTTTCCTTTGTTAGGATTGCCATCAAGGCGACTCGACGCATAAGCTTCTCCCATCCTGTCTCTACACTATTTGCTTGCAGTCTCATGATCAACGACTGGAAAACCAAAAGGATGTTAAGTGTGCAGTAAATATCTCTAACCATAGTGGTCGAAATGCCTTTTTTGTACCTCAAGATTGGATCCTTTTTACCTGGTTTTGGGTAGTCTTTGCCAATAATACACTTGGCTTTCTTCTGGATGCTAAGTGGAACAGTCCAAGGCTCGCAAATGTACTCCTTTGGCATGTCTAAATTAATAGAATGTAGCATTGTGCAAAAGAAAAATGGTTACTCCTCTTTCTCAAGAAAAAAATGCTTACTTCTGACTTCAGAAGAGAGTTCATATTGGTGCTGAAATGCTGTTACAGAAGTAAGTACCTTTCAGCACTGGGATAAAATGCCTGATGTAGTTCCCGTTAGGATCATACTTCTTCCTGAATGTGATAGGGGAGTAAATTCGGTGGTACTCTTTTAAAAGATGCCTAAGAAAGGTAAGCAAACTATTAGCCTGAAGAAATATGTCAATAATAAGTGCTATCTGAAGGATATGCATTATCGGTAACCTGATAGAAGAAGGATGAGCAAGAGAGCCACAGCCAATTGCCGTTGTTAATGGCCCAGTCAGAATCTATCAGTAGCCTTTCAAAGACGTCACGGCGACACGGCCTTTCTCCCAGTGGATAAACTTTAATAAATGAAAGAAGTGGATGAGTTCATTAAAAAACAAAGTAAGGTAGATTGGAATTCGACTTTAGAAATTACTTCATATGCATATGTCAATGTCGTCAATTCTTTCGAAAATTGCCAATGTCCTTACTAGATATGGTTATGCTACTAAAATTCTTATTAGGATCAACCAGCACAACATTGACCCAATAAATAGCTCATTAAAACATTCGAATAGCCATATTTTCTCACTGAACAGATTCATCTTGCAAACGGCCAACTCTTATGGCCTCTTCCTCCCTTCTTTACTGAAGTTCCAAAGTTGCCCGGGAGACCATAAAATACAACTACAAACACTCATATTCTGCTAAGAAGGTTTCAGTGAAACTAGGCATACAATTCCCAGCTGGGTTTCGTATTCAAAACTAGCTAATTTACAGAGATTACAGACCATTTCAGATCACCACGCGTCAAGAAACAACAAACAAGCAACTGAATGGCGTGCAAGGTGATGCATCCAACCCCACTTCCTCAGCTGGCAGCCAACCACGTGAAAAGAACATTATCAGATATACTGGTAGTAGTAGGTGATGCAATAAAGTAACAGAAAATCAGAACTAGAAAAAGGAAGCGAGGTGCAGTTTTCTTGTAGATGTTTGTTTGGCAAAACCTGAATCATGATAGCATCAATCCATGGATATCCTGTCCGGCCATCTCTCCATGCAACAAACAGTTCCTCGTTCTCTATCCATGGAATCTAAACTAAAAGGAATTTGAATTATGATTATGATGAGGTTAAACTGCATCACCGTAAAGGATATGGTTTGATCAAATCAAGCGCACCTGCTTACATATTTTGTTTCCTTTCATCTGATCAAAATTAGGAGTTCCAAAAGACACTTTGTAGAAGAAGTCCCGCCACAGCAAGTGTTACAAGAGCATGAGTCATGCACTCAAATCCACTTGAAAAAAAAAACAAGAAGAAGAAGAAGAATTCGTGCACTCAATTATCTGGTTTTTTACTTCAGATCCAACCAATGCAATAATTACAAATCACCTAGCCTGTCAAGGAAACAGGTGGTTTTGTATGATTTTCTGACGCTCCTGTAAAGACCCTGGATGCAGTGGTAAAAATATCTGGACGACAGGCAGCCAAACTGCAACTTGACAATCCGTTTCAACACCGCAATCTATAATAACTCGGGAAGGACCACTATAGCTGCACTGGGTTAGTGACAAAAATCACCTTCAGATACGGTGACAAGACAGTTGTTGCAGGTTTCTGGAAGGCAGAGGGGTCACCCTTAGGTTTCTCAAATTTGGCAACCCATTCCTGCAAACCAAAAGAAAATGAATCAAGTCCATCACAGTAAGATCACTTGTAGAAACAGCTAAAAATTAACAAAATTGATGGACGAAATGAGTTAGAATACGCTATTCAATAAGCACCAAACCATCTGTTGGTGTGATTCTTTCATTCTCCTCAGAGCTTCTGTCTCACAACCTCGGAACGGTGAAATCTCCTCCTACAAATTGACATCCCACGATTAAGGGAATTCGGTCGATTATCAACAACATACTAATTCTTCGAACCAGGTGTGCCACAAAACTTGGCTGATCTCCCCATACCAAGCTCCTCGACCGTGGGCACGGGCAACAGATCGTTCTCCCCTGTACCTCCGACCGGTGGGAGCTCGGAGTACTCGTCCATAGCAGGCTCAGGCGGCTCCCCGGCAATGGAGATGAACAATTGGTACGTCAAAGGCGGCCGACCACCTTTCTGCAAATTGTCGAAACATAAATCAGGTAAGCAGTGCGCTCCAAACATTTGGTCGTGACTTCACTGGTACTACTGACTACCTGGAAAACACAGATACGTGGTGCAACAGGCGTATCCGTATCCGACACCGTATCCGATACGGATACGGAGCGGATACGGCCCCGATACGTATCCTTGGAGTATCGGAAATTAAATAAATCAATCAATTTTGGATACCTGGGCGATACGTAGTCGATACGCGAGTGATATGGCCCGGCCCAAGATGATTCCATGACCTAATCGGCTAATCCACACTCCACAGCCGCCTCTCGAACTCTCTCTCGTCCATAGAAGCACCGCGCCGGCGACAGCATCCAGCACACTCCACCAGAAGCAACACGCCGCCGCTTTGCCGCGACCGGCGACTACCTGCCGGCAGAGAACTCAAGAACGGCGACGTCGGCGAGGATCTGCAGCGGACGCCGGACGGCAACTGCGAGGCTGCGAGCGCCGAGCGGGCAAGGACCGGCAAGGCGGCGACCTCCTGCTCCGGCAGCGACGACACGATCGGCGAAGATCTGCAGCGACCGGCGAGGATCTGCTCCTGCAGCGACGACACGGTCGACGGCACGGAACAGCCGAGCAGCCGAGCAGCGCACCGAGGAGCCAAGCAGTGAGCAACTGAGCACTGAGCACCCGATTCACTTATCTTAGCATTTATCTTCCCCTTTTGACTGTTTAGACCAGTATACGTATAGATATGCTACTCAAATATCTTTAAATTCAGACCAGCATAGTATAGATTAGCACATTATACTCAATTGTTCTGATGTTCTCTTTAAATTCAGACCAGTATAGTATAGATTAGCACATTATACTCAATTATTCACTTTAAATTCAGATGGCAACTTCTAGTAGTGGTGGTGGTGCAACCTCAAGTGCTCCTGCCCGATCCATCACTGACCTCAAGGCTCCACTGTGGGATCATGTCACAATTTTAGAGAAACCAGCTGCAGGTGGAGGCAATGCTAGATGGAGATGCAATTATTGTTCAATTAAAAAATTTTGTAGCTACACTAGAGTGGAAGCTCACTTGCTGAAAAAGTCCAACAAGGGAATCAGTATGTGTCCGAAGGTGACAATAGATGAGCTTAGCCAAATGAGAAGAGAAGTTGCAGCTACTAAAGAACAATTAGAAAGATCAAAACAAAGAACTGTGTCCTTGCCTACTTCTTCATCCAATAGCAATAAGAAAAAGCGGAGTGGACCTCCTTCTGCACTAGAGAAAGCTTGGAAAATGGACCAGCGCAAGCACATGGATGCTTTAATTGCAAGAGCATTTTATTCAGGAGGTATGCAATTGTAATGCAATACATATTCATTGTTCAACTACAGCTGCAATTTTTCAAGACCATTGCTTGTGCTAATTCTATTTTTTTAGGGATCTGTTTTAATTTTGCAAGAAATCCATACATTCAAGAAGCATTTACCTATGCTTGCAGTAATGACTTGAAGGGTTATAAAATGCCGAGGTACAACAAGTTAAGGACTACCCTTCTCAAGCAAGAAATGGCTCACATTGACACATTATTGGAAAGTACAAAGAGCACATGGAGTGAGAAGGGAGTGACAATTTGTGCTGATGGCTGGTCAGATCCGCAGAGGCGTCCACTCATTAACTATGTTGCAATTTCTGGACACTCATTAACAATGTTCTTGAAGGCTGATAATTGTGAAGGCGATGTGAAGACAAAAGAATACATTGCTGCCAAGCTGAGGTCTGTTATTGAAGAAGTTGGTCGACATAATGTGGTACAAGTCATCACCGACAATGCTGCAAATTGCAAAGGTGCGGGTCTGCTTGTGCAAGCTGAATATAATACCATATTTTGGACACCATGTGTTGTACACACACTCAATCTTGCTTTGAAGAATATTTGTGAGCCTAAACAGCCGAAAAATGATGAAGAGGCTTTTGCTTGGAGCACACTTGAATTTATAACAAATGTTAAAACTGAAGCTCAAATGATCAAGAATTTCATCATGAACCATGGCATGCGACTTTCAATATTTAATGAGTTTAGCCATTTGAAGTTACTTGCTATTGCTGAAACAAGATTTGCCTCAGTTGTGTGTATGTTACAACGGTTTATGGAGGTAAAGAGGCCTCTTCAAAGCATGGTAATTAGTGAGCAATGGGATCACTACAGAGATGATGCTCAAATTGCTGCTCATGTCAAAGAGAAAATACTTAGTGATGTGTGGTGGGGCAATGTGGAGTTCATTCTCAAATTTACTCAACCTATCTATGATATGATACGTGTTGCAGACACCGACACACCATGTCTTCATCTGATTTATGAGATGTGGGATTCAATGATTGAGAAAGTGAAGAAAGAGATATATCTATGGGAAGGGAATGAACAAAATGAGGAATCTAATTTGTTCTCGGTTATTCATAAGATATTGATTGATAGATGGACAAAAGGCAATAATCCACTCCATTGTTTGACTCATTCACTTAATCCAAGGTTATCTACCTATCATTACACTTTTTTTGGTGTCTTGTACTCTTGCTTATGTTCATATATTTTTTCAAGTGACCAAGATATACAACTTTTAACCTTTTGCTTGATGCTAACATTGTAGATATTATAGCAAAAATTGGCTCGATGGAGGTGTTGGCCATGTACCCCCACACAAGGATATTGAGGTATCAAAAATGAGGATGGATTGCTTCAAGAAGTTCTTTCCCATACAAGAAGAATTAACAAAAGTGAAAGAAGAATACGTAAGATTCTCAACTTGTTCCGAGGAATTCAATGATCATGATTCAATTCGTGATAGATGGCTTTGTGATCCAATGACTTGGTGGTCAAATCATGGACAATATATTCCTCTATTACAGAGTTTGGCCATTAGATTGATTAGCCAACCAGCCTCATCTTCTTGCTGTGAGAGGAATTGGAGTACTTATAGCTTCATCCATAGTGTTAAAAGAAATGCCTTAACTCCAGAGCGTGCTGAAGATTTGGTCCATGTGCAAATTGTGGAAACATAAATCAGGTAAGCAGTGCGCTCCAAACATTTGGTCGTGACTTCACTGGTACTACTGACTACGAGTTTTCGAGCACCTTGTTTATGATTTCTGCTGGGTTGAAGAGGGTGTGGCTGACCGACGTGAACACCTCAATCCTGGACGTCATCACAAAATCCTACAAGAACCAAAATCTTTGACAGGTAAAATCACCCAAGAAAAATACTGGAGAGAAGTGATCAGCTGTCTCACCCTAACTTTCTTGTCGCGGGTCAGCGCGTACGGCTCGGCGTCGAACTCAAAGCACAGCTTGCCGATGTTCCACTGCGATGCAAGCGAACAGAAGGGTAATCCATAGATTTCGTTAGTGTGTATCCAATGGTCGGAGAAAAAACTCGTAGGATTTGCGTCGAGGGCGGTGGAGATGGATGGAGGGGGAGGCGGGACCCGAGCTGGCCGAGGAGGCTCACGAGGAGGAAATGGACGCGTGCGACCCCGGCGCGCGCGGAGCCCAGGGACGCCACGACGGGATCGGGGCGGATGTAGCGCTGGTCGAGCACGAACACCGGGTACAGCCGCGCGGAGGAAGCGCCGCCCCCGTAACGGCGGGCCATGTCCAGCGCCGGGTTGTCGTGGACGCGCAGCCCCATCCGAAACCACACCATCGCCGCTGTCGCGGCGGTTGCGGCCTCCATCGCCTGGGAGGAGTGGGGGTTGGGAGCAACGCTCAGAATTGGGAAATTTTGATGGTAGTGGAGTGGAGAAAGAGGATACGAGCCGTTGATGGGTGATTGGACGGTGGAGGTTTGAACGAGGGAGCTAACCGTAGCGAGTGATCACGTCAGTTTCTTCTTGGCCGTTCCTGACTTCCTGTCGTGCCACACGGGATCCCGTGGGGGTGCTGGTATGTGAAGGACAGGAGGGGGTCGTCGCACATCAACTAGCGAGACACCAAGACCAGAATTAGAGTACGGATGGTGCTCACCTATATCGGTATATTCATTTTTGCCCACCTACAGTATACCTTCGAACGCATGCGGACTAAGAATGGGCAAACCCGTCGCCCGGGCATACCCATTTACACATGCTCGTGCTTGAACAGTACCAAACATTGTGCACTGTGAATCTATGGACCTCTGGCTCTAAACAAGTACTGAAAGCTCTATCCAGCACAGGGCCACGGTGCACAACGTAACAAGCAAACGTTGTAACAAAAATGCTCTCTAAGGCCCATTGTCAAAAGAAGAAACACTAGCACCGGACGAATACAAAAGGAATTTAGCGTATATGTTCATAATATCCGAGAATAAAATATAATTATGCATCCAGTAAACTTGACAACCACCAAATTCCGCATGCATAGCTATAGCTGCACAGGAACCGTGCTACATGTTCACAAAAGCATATGCTAACCTCAGATTATGACGGTCTAAAGATAACATACCACAACCGCAACCATCCAGAACGTATGTAGCATTTCTACAGCGACAAACCACCAGAGGCTCCTCAAGTGTCAAAACAGCTTCTCTACCAGTAGCAATAGAAACATAAACAGATCGATCAACAGCCAATGCCCAAAGGTACCCCCTACTTCCCAGCAGAATCGGGGGAGGCATCTCCGTAGGAAACAAGACCCTTCTTGCCATCAGGACTAGCAGACAGGGACCGAGACTTCTCATTACTTGCGCGCTTTGGGGATGGGGAATCTGGTGGGGAGCGATCATGCACGGGCGGTGGAGACCTTGATCTCGATACAGACATGCGGCTTCTGGAGATTGACCGTGCACGATCACCATGTGACCTTGGTTTCCCAGCAGGGGGCGAACGACTCCGTACAGGGCTTCTGCTGTATCCACCTCCCCTTCCTCGGTCTCTAAAGACTGGGCTGCGTGAGGCACTTGGGCTCCTCCTCCTGTACCTACTAGGCCTCAAGTGGCGAAATAAAAGAAATCATGACATGGAACCAACCAGTAGACTAGGCTAAGCATACAACTCAAAAACATATTGAAATAGAACTCATTCAATGATGTGCGTAAAAAAACTCCCTCCAGTAATGTGAAGTTGGTATTCTAATATTTGTAAGCCATGGCACATTTATAACATTGAAACCTTGACAAACTAATTTCTATTCTACTATATTTATAAGAAATGGCACGATTATAACATTGAAACTACTTTTCAAGACAAGTCTACTCATACCATTTTCAAATCTCAATACAGAAAAGGAGATATTGATGGCTAATTCAGATGCTTTGATTGCAAAGTAACACTAAAAGTCAATTATTTGTGATTGGAGGGACTAATACAGCAAATTAGATATCCACATAAAATGATCAGTTGCTCAGAACTAATTCAATAATGTGCATCACAAATAATAACAAAAATCAGATATCCACATGAAAATGACCAGTTGTTCATCATCAAATATAACAGCAGTTAATTTACCTTGGTGATGGCCTGCCCCTGGGTGGGCTTCTATACCGTCTAGGTGGTGATCTATGACGTGAACCTCGGTAACCCATGTATCTTCAGAAGAAAAACTATAATTAAATACTCTAAAATAAAATAAAATCACAGTTCGAACTTTTAAATGAACTACCTGTCACGGTCACTCCTTCCACCATAGCGATATGAGCGATCAGCAGAAGGTGAGCGGTATTGTCTTGCAAATGAGTACCGCTGAGTAAAACCCCGGCCTCGTCTTATGCGTTTTGGAGACCCATCAGGAGAGCCACTCCTGGATGGGCTCCTGCCATTGTTGGGCGGTGGAGATATTGCCCTGCGAGGTGGTGGGCTGGGACTTCTGCTGATGTTCCTGCGAGGTCGACCACCTCTTACAGGGCTTCTGCTCAAACTTCTTCTAGGTATCCTCACAGGGCTCCTGCTGAGACTTCTAAGTATATTCCTTCGAGGACTTCTGACTGGACTTCTCCTTGAAGGCCTAGGTGGGCTCCTTGAAAATCTAGCTGGGCTTCGGCTAACACTTCGCAATGGAGATCTTGGAGAGGTACGGCTGATGCTTCTCTTCTCCACTGGTGAGCTTGGGCTGACACTTTTTCGCACATGGGTTCTCTCCGGGCTCCTGCTTGGACTTCTTCGTTGCAAGGACCTAGCTGAGCTCCTGCTAATGCTTCTTGTGCGAGCTTTAACAGGACTCCTGCTCATGCGGGTAACCAGGTTTCTGCTTGCGCTTCTAGGTGGGCTCTTGCTGGGGCTCCTCTGTCTGTCTGGACTCCGGCTTTCACTTCTTTTGGGAGCACAAACAGGACTTCTACTGTGACTATAGCGAACAGGGCTCCTGCTTACTGTCCTCTTCGGGTTGGAAATTGACCTGTTGATCGGGCTTCTCCTTGGACTGATACTCGTACTCTTGCTCATTGAGTGGTTAGCACTCATGCTCTGGCTCCTGCTTATCAATGTCAGATGAAACGCCGCTTGCAGAAGCAGTAAGCACAAAGAATGATTGATGTGTGAAAAAGTATAGGAAACCTAGATTTGCTTCGATTGCCAGTTAGAGAAGGCATGATATCCGTGTTCCTTTCAGTTTTTGATTCAGTAACACCATTGGTACGGACCTCCCCATTTTGCAGCGGAGAGTCATCTTCTTGTGCCGGACACCTTGGTATTCCACTCTTTTGTTGAGTTGAAGTGGCATCCTTCAATGCAGTTAATACTCCCAGATTTTCCGCTGGAAAGAAGATTATACAGGGTGATCAGTAGTTGAACTATATGCCACCTAAACCAAGCAAGGACAATAAAATCGCACAAGATTCACGGATGCAGCTATTATTGGCTGATTTTTCAACAGTAGAGTGAATTAGATGAAGCAATTGGTTATTAACATGGATGATACCTCATGCCGACAGATTATTGAATATTTGTCGGCTACAATTGTTAACACACAACCATGATCTAACACTTAATAAATAAACACTGAGCCGTCCAATCAGGCATCCAAATAAATCATAGAGAACACACCATCCTATAGTGAAAGCAAGTTTATGCCCTGTGTGCCAAAACTTGCACCACTCTATAATTCGTAATCTCCTTCAAGGTTCCTACCCTATCAGTTTCTTGAATATAATGGAGAAGTACATAACCAAGATATAGTATCATGTTACCCCTACACACAGTTCAACATTGGTAAGGTATGCCATCCAACTATTCCGTTAACCTAAAGGATGAACTGAGGTGGTACATGATACGAGCTTTAAGGGCAATTTACTAAGATGATGTAAGGTTTCAAAGTTCATGGAACTAATTGAGAAATTAGAAGAAAGTTCAGGAACCTATACTTCAATTTACGCTTAGTGAAATACAGAAGCAACATCAACATGCATACGTGTAGTGCATATAGAAGCAAAAAGGGGAAAAAATACCAGAAACATGAGATGATGCCTTAGACTTCCTCCCACGATGGTGTCGCTTGCTTCTACCATCCTCAGAGCTGCTATCGCTCACACTTTCAGTTTCACTATCACTTTCTACCATCCTGCTAATAAAAGAACATATGTTACATGTCTAAGGTCTGAAACATTTAATTTGACAATGCGCACGGACCTTTTTGATTTCTGCTTTGATTTCCTGTCACGCTTCCTACGCCTTTTCTCACGCCTATGTTCACGCTTTCTTCTTGCCCGCTTGCGTTTATTTCTTTTCGAGCGTCTCTTTCTGCGCCTTCGTCTGTCATCACTTGAGCTGCTGAGATCAGATGAGTCACTGGAGTAAGTATCAGAATCGCTCTCGGAATCTGATGGCTCAGTCTCTGACTCAGATGAGCTATCTGATTCAGAATACGAATATCTCCTCTTCTTCCTTCTCTTCTTTGAAGATTTTTTATGGTGTCCCTTGTGTTGTCCTTCATTACTTTCCTCATCAGAAGATATATCCTTCGACAACCTTGATTTAGCAGGTCTCTTTTTATCTGTGCGACCAAAATCACATTAAAAAGATGTTACATAAGTAAAGATATAAACACCCTCCCTAACCTCTTTGCAGAAAGGCTTTAAAATTCTAAAATGGCTAGACAGTTGCTGCCAAAATTCCCACAAAATTTATAAGCATTACCATGTTCAGTTGTCACAGATCCATGGTCTTTCCCATCAACAAGCTCCCCGCAGTCTACTATTCTTACTGGAACAACAGGAGTAGAATCAGTCCCATGCACATCAACTTGCTCAATTCTCTTCAACACATCATTTCCAAGAATAAGCTTGCCAAAAACAGTGTGCTTCCTGCAACATAGTTAAATACCATATTATCACCAAAGCTCTTCAGTACAGAGTCAAAAAACCATTGAAGTCGTAAATGAATTTGTACTATAAAATGTGCTATCTCAGGCAGAGGCCTCTCTACAATAAATAACATGCCTAGTTAACAGGTTATATCACAATCCTGCCTTATTTGAAACATGTAAAAAGGAAAACACCATAACCGAAATTTAAGCTTCACTCTTAGACCATACGGTACATGCATCAGTCTGACAGGTTCACATGTAGTCTAAGATGTTACTTTTTCAAAACAAAAAAAAAAGAATTATCAAATATTCACATCGTACAAATTGGGTTTCCATAGAGCAAAATTCCACACACTGCCACAACATCTAATAAATAGCCAACTTTCAGACAGATAACAAAGCAGCAATAAGCTTCAAGACAAGAGCTTTACTTGTGAAGCAACAGACCCCACCCCCCAAAAAAAACTGCGGATGTCAAATAATGAAAAGGTTAAACAGTACTGTAAAACCGAATGGATCACGTGCACAGTACAGAACTATATCAATTTCCTACATCTCTGCAAGCAGTGTTGCTACAATTTGAGTTAGGCAACAATTGAGATCCACAGACCTACAAGCCAACAAGTAAAAGAAGTATAACAAAGAACTCTTCTGTAGTTCCAAATTTCCAATGCTTGACAGAACAGAGAGAATTAAGTGAATGTTAAATACTAGAAACATCGGATCACTGACTATTGCAGCTTCGAGCTTTAGTTTTGGATGATATCATTTAGATGAATAAGTTTAGTTCAGTACCGAAACAAGGACAGCAGTCTAACAGGCAACTGTCCAGTGCTTAGATTAAGGAGAAGTATTCCAACATTGAAAAAAAAAAGTGAGTAAATGGATGGGTAGAGGGTCAATTCATATGGTCCAAATATGTGTTTGTACAATACTGAAATACATTGCCATTCAAATGAAACTCATCAGAGCAAACCTGTCAAGATGAGAATTAGGCTTGAAAGTAATACAGAACTGGAAGCCATTAGTTCTGGATCCAGTATCTGCCGTTGTCAAGATACCACGATCATCATGGCGTCGGACAGAATTTTCATCTGAAATGCAAATAAAAGATTGTCATTACAGACATATTGATTACCAGCACAGTTGAATAAGATCTACTCTATTTTCAGTGCAAAGCAAGCAAAAACATTACTGTGGTGACTTGTACTATACTTTCGAATTTGGATGTATTCTTATTAAAATGTATAAAAATTAAATAGTTCCTCTGGTAAAAAATACTTGACATTTTGGAGATGGCACGGTCTCCGATGAGTATCTCTGACCACTATTTTCTATTAGAATATATTTATAAAATCCAATAAATTTATGTGATTAAGAAAGTATTTTACAAGGTATTACACGTATGATTTTAATGCTTTCAAATTAAATATTTTAAAAGTTATTGCTAGTCAAGTTGGAGATGGCACGGTCTCCGATGAGTACCTTTGACCACTATTTTCTATTAGAATATATTTATAAAATCCAATAAATTTATGTGATTAAGAAAGTATTTTACAAGGTATTACACGTATGATTTTAATGCTTTCAAATTAAATATTTTAAAGTTATTGATAGTCAAAGTTTCACAAGTTTGACTGGATCTTGTCCAAAACGTCAAGTATTTGTGCCCGGAGGGAGTAAACAATATTTGACTGGTAACTGGTAAGAAACATTCTGAATCAATACATACGATGTTCTAAGATCATATGTATTTCAAAATTTCCAACATATAATGGGTTTCGCTTTCACACCGAGTTAAATGGTAATACCTGCAAATTTTCCACCATATATACTTTCTTCTCCAGACCCTGTAACACAATTAAATTACAGCATCACATCCACAAACAAGAATATAAACAGAGGACGACATACTACTATGTGACTGTGCAGGGTGTTTCTTATCAAACAAGCTGCCACATAAGAAATAAACTATTTCAAAAGCCTGAACATAGTCTACCATGAATAATATGTAGACATTAATAGGCAAAATTACATCAACCTATAAATGTAGGGAAAAAATTACATCTGGTTTCTTGGAGCAAATCATTGGCTCATTGCACAGAAAAGGAAACTAGCACTAAGCATATTTCAAAATTTGAACACCCAGCACAAAGGCAATGATACATGGACAAGACATGCAAAAAAGATGGCAAGTCCGTGTTCAAATATCTGAAGCGCCAAAATCAAGAATTAAAATCCTATGATTTAACATGGACTGTTGTAGTATTCTTGAGGATAACAGTATGGGATGCTTAAAATCAAATGCTAGCAAGCAGCGGCACTTGTATCATCAAACCAAGATGTAGTACATTGGGATAAGATGGATAAACAACAGCAAGGCCCAATAAAATTAGCATCAGCAGGCTGTAACCTCACAACTTACAGGACGAGTTACATGCATGCAAGCACTCAATTTAAGTACTGATACATAACACATCATTTTATTTCAGTAGAACACAAGAAAACAAGAAAGATCATAGTATGGTGGGCAATTGCCACCTTTTATGGTAAGAAAATGCAATGGACAATTGTAAAAGATAGAACAAAATTGTGCAAACTCACCATTTCCTTTTGAGAAGTCACCACCCTGAAAAAACAAAACAACAATTAGCAGCTAAGATGAAGAAAGCAATTCAGTGATTTTCCCACGTGTTATTAGACTTGCAAATGCAGATAATACAGCATACAACCTTAAATACTATATGATAAGAAAAGCAGTCGATATCATCTGTCTTGCATCCTACATCATGGAGAAGGAAACAAGAAGCTGACTAAAAACAAAAGGAGATAAATCTAACCAAATTCTAACCTCATGTAACTAACAGACTATGAAGCAAAATACATAAATACAAAATTACAGAAAGGGAGAAGAATAACTAACTTGTGCCATTAACCCTTTGATGACACGGTGGAAGGTTGATCCCCTGTAACATAATGGCTTCTTAGCATTTTGCCCAATTCCCATCTCACCTAGAGCATACAACATCAGTTAGCAAGACCAACAATGATAGGAATCAGGGAAAAAAGAACATTAAGCTCAAAATTGAATATAGTATGTAAGCTCAACTGTAAAACTTGTGTGCTGTGGCACAAAAAAAAAGTGCCTGCAGATTTCCACAAAGAATATTAGAATATTATCCACTAGATCAGCACAGTAGAATTTTTTATTCCCAAATTAAGCGTTCAATGGTTTTAGAACATAACATCTGGACTAGAAGTCTAGAACTGAAGCTACAATAGCATGCAAGTATATTCGTGTTGACTGATGTATAGAACGCAAGTTCAGAATCTTCATCTCACATCCCAATTTTATTTTATAACCCAAATACAAGATACTATCAGGCATTGTCTGCTGACACATAGTTGCCAAAGAAGATATGGAAACATTAACCCCTATCAAGGTGTATTACGCGTCCTGTTTTACTTGGAATGTGTAAGAGACTCACTTGTAGCAACAACATTACCTTGCTCAAGATTTTAAGATGAAGCTTAACAATTTAAAGGAAAAATATATTACATTTGTTTCATTACAAAGTTCTATTGAAAACTACAGTTGGGTACTATAAAACTTACAGTTATGAGTTGAACATGCTAACTTACTTTGAAAAGGAAACGAACGAAATTCATTTATAGCCAAGTTAGGAATCGATGAACGTCCAAATATGTACTGTTAATCATCACTGCAGTATTAGATTAGGTTCTCAGATTACGGAAATACTCAGGCATAGTCACAGAATGCCATATTGGATGTGGTTGAACACAGATAAGACCATTCAGATTCAAATAATATTCCAAAAAGCTTTCTAAAGGAAAGAACAAAAGGTCCATTATGACTGCTAACAAAAGAGACCAGCATAGCACCACAACTTCAGATACTTTCTTTATGATGTTAATTAGAATAAACAGTAATGAGTAGTAGAGAATACAAAAAAATATGCTATTCATCCATGTCCAAAAAAATAGCTATTCAGAAAACATTTGTCCTTCTAAACAGGCAACACATTACTTAGCCAACTGAAATTGTTGCAGAAAAATTAGACAAAGCAACAAAAGGTGTGACGTTAAAGAGCATATTTCACAAAGCATCCCAAGTATTTAAAAAAAGTACACTTTCAACAACTTGTTTCAAGGAACTACACTTGTAGTTGCCTTAAGTTTCAAAAAAAATCCTGCGATCTTTAGCACCATAACGTTACTGACCACAGGCCCACTCGCAGTGAGACATTGCTTACTGTGACCGTTTAGATGATGAATTAGCAGGTCTGACTCACCCTGGTAAGACACTAATCTAGAGCAACAAGCTCAATTGGCGCATAAACCTAGTAATTTGGTGAAAAGATCACATTTCCTAATACCAAAGATGGCGTAATATGCATGCAAGGCTCCTAGCTCCATGTCATCCAAACGGTCATATTAAGGATTATCTCATTTCCGAGTGGGCCTGGCTACTCAGTAACATTCAAGTGCTAAAAAGTGTACTATTTGGAAAATGTAAGCAACAAAAAGTTCTTAATGGTGTACCTTTTTTATATTTTGGGAAGAATAAGTATTGTTTTCTGAAATTTACAATATTTTAGGTCATTTTGTATTACATAACTTTAAAGCGATGTTACTTGAAGATTTGATACTGCAAACTGGGTGATAACAAAAGCTAAATTAGTTTGATGGATGCATTCCTGTGAGGCCACAACCGCTACAAAATCTAGAGCAACATGTCCAATTGCCACACAAACCTAGCAATTTGGTGATAAGATTACATGTCCTAATACCCAAGATGACATAATATGCACGTGTGGCTCTTAGTACCGTGTCATCCAAAAGGTCATAGTAAGTATGTTATCCTATAGTAGTTGACACAAATGATCATTCAAAGGTAACACTAACTGACAGATGGATTTATATTTATTTATCTAAAAAGAAGTGAAATGAAGAATACCTGTGCATAATGCTCTGAAGTTCTCAGCTGTCAGAGGAGCAACATCAGCAAACAACTGCAAGGAAAGCCAATTCCAACAGTTATACAGATCAAGCAAAGTAAGACCATCTTTAGCCTTGATAAGAAAGGACACAACTACAGCTCCTGATCTCAGTAACCAAGGCGCAGTAGCACTTGCACTCCCGCTTGAAGGAACTAGAGAAACAGTAATAAGAAAAGAAGTACCTCGAAAATCATTCTTCCATCTGGTTCATCACCAATGGATACATCCATGAAGACAATTGGGTTTCTCTTTCTTGCCATATTCTCAAATGGCTGCAATCCCTGAGCCAACACTCCACAGTCAACACTGAATAAAATGGAAAGAAATAAATAAATTCAGCAATTTTGTAAAAAGAAAAGGTGAGTAAATATGGCATCGTTGCACACAACAAAATTTTATTTTACATATAGGACCCCAGTAAATAGCTGTCAGTGAGCATCCTTTTAAAAAATACTGGCATCGCAGTAGCATAGGTTTCCCTCTTCAAATGATATAACTTTAAATTTGCATGCATAGACATAATTCAACAGCTACTTTCTCTACAACTTGCACAACACATAAATGCAATTCCGTTTCTTGTCTTCTGACAGAAACTCACCAACCCTAATCACCAACTATCTTACACACGTTCCACTAACAAAACCAACTTCCACCGTTAAAACCCACTTCGACAAACAAGCTGCCAGGATTCGATATAACAAGAACACCCAAAACCATCATCCATCTGTCAACACTATAGCTATTCTAGCTTTGCACGTCTGTTCCACCGCAGTCATATCACTCAGCGCCAGCCAACACTAACATGCGTAATCATGCAGAGCACATCCAAGTGCCGCGCCAGGGATCTAAGCGCCACCTAGCCTACGAACAGAGCTCGTAACACGCTCCGAACACTCCTCACAACCAGATAAGGATCCATGCACCGCACCACAAGCCCTGAACCCCCCCCCCCCGCACCAAACCCCCAAACCCTAGAACCCCCCATTCCCATCCAAACCCCAGACGCCAAACGCGCACGAAACGCCTGGCCACACGGATCGAAACGCGTAAACCGGGGCCCGCGGCGCGCGATCCGGCGACGACGAGACAGAGCGCAGAGAGAGCACGAACCGCGGGGGGAGATTCAGGGGCGGCTCCACGGCGACGGGATCCGCTCCGATCGTGCCGCGAGGCGCCGCGGCCCCGGGGTTTTGCTCAGAGTCGGAGCGCAGCAGACCAGCTCCGCGTCAGACCAGCTCCACGCGGCCGCACAAGCGGAGGCCGGGTGAGGATAGGAGGCTGAACGAGGGCGGCGGCGGCCAGGTAATAACCTACCCCTGCGCTACGCGGGAGTAAGTACGGTTTTGCCCCTGCGGCGATGGGTTGGTTCGAGATCTCTCGTCGGGGGGTCGGGTGATTTTTTTTTTTTTTTTCACCAACGTTGTTAGCGGGGCCGTGAGGTGGGCCCCACGAGGGGCCTCCCACCGCGCAAGCACCCTAGGCTTGCTACCAGCCCAGTATCCTCTCAGAAAAAAAAAACACTACCAGCCCACTACTGTGAACATCAGTTTTCGCCCTTTTTCTTTTTGGACATGGCTAATTCGAGCGTGCATACGCGTAGTTTAGCATGCACGCCGTATTTAGTAAAAATTATCTAAACATATATATTTAATTTTTTTTATAGATAATTAACATTTAGTGTTTAGAGCTCTTTTTTTACCTCATGATCATTATGTGATAAAAACCAAGCATAATCTTGATGAAAATACATCTATTCTTCTCTTTACACCTCTACTATATAAGTAAATTTATTAAAATATATAAGTAAAATCATATGATAAAATGTAAAAATAGCACCGTATGAAGATAAATACTGAAGATGAGGCAAGCAAGTACAGCACATTTGCTGCCGGCTGTAGGGTTGGAACGAGGGCTGGCATGAATGTCGCCTGAGTCGGGAAACAAAAAACTCGAGCCTGTACGCCGTACTACCAAAAAGAAAACTTCATCGCTGGCCTACCACATCGGCTTTTTACCTTCACACACGGCCCACAGTTGATCGTCCTGACCACGGGCGTTTCATTTCCAGGTAGAAAAACCGTGTATCAAATACAATGTTTTTAATATTCTAATATAGACAAGCATACAAATGAAAATAGCCAAGAACTACAACCGTGCAAATGGATTAGAGATTAGATATATGGTTTAGAAAATATAAGTATTTATATTTGATTAAATTCTACTTTTCGTGTGTTCACACTTGTCCTATTCTTTGTATGAAACAGATCACGTTGTAGTCAACAAAATGAGATTCATTTTGGTTCTATTTTGGTGTAATTCTTGGACAGACATAAATTATCTATATCAGAATTGAAAAACTGCTAGACTAATTCAATTAAAATACTTAAGTGATTTTCTAAAATTGTCTATATTAGAATATTAAAAAACATTCACTTATGTAACTCAGTTATTCACCCGTTTTAATGCAGATCCGTTCATACTCTTTTTACAACATCCACATCAGTACTTCACTTTATCAATCATCAGTCGGATAAGTAAGTTTTTGTAAAATAATAAACAAGTTTTTTAAAAATCGTAAGCAAATTATAATGCACTCAGAAGAACTTTTTTTATATGAAGCTGATATTGAAAAAAATCACTTTATCAACCATTAGTCACATAAGCAAGTTTTTTAAAGTCATGAGCAAGTTTTTGAAAAGTTGTAAGTAAATTATAATACACTCAGAAGCACTTTTTTATATAAAGTTGATATTGAAAAAATATCATCAAAATATATTTAACTAGGGTCTAGTTTTGAAGCTTTTATCGTATGAAACATAATGGTGCAATCAGATTTTAATTTAAATGTTCGGTTTGGAAACTATGATTTTTTAAAGGTTTGAAATAGAATTGTATATGAATGACATCAGTAATTTTATTATTATTTTTATACATACAATAGCACACCAATCGATACTATTCGGTGCTGAATAAATAACCGATCCAAACATGTATGTCGCACGACAAGAACATACACATTCAGAATTTAGTTTTAGGTTTCTTGTTTAGGGCCATCTCCCTTTTCTGTTTCGATTTCTCCACTGTGATGTGAGCACTGAACAGTTAACCTTCTAGTATGCAAAACAGCAGAAGTGGTCTTATTTCCTGCATATAAATTGACATTAGCAAATTACGAATTCTTCTGTGGTTGGTTTTTGCTTACACACAATTAGGAAAACATAACCACATAATCAAATTTTCTTGTACCGAAAATTACACTATCCATTCATTTTTTATTGATGTTTCTGGGTTTTGCAGTATCCTAAATGTGAAATTATTCACTACTTTTTATAATTTTATCTGCATGTAATAATAAGCCTATACGTTTATTACATTATTACTATAGACAAATCTAGTAATATAAATCTTTTATATAATCAAGCATGAATAGCTTTAAACATAATTAAATTTGATGATACAGGTTATAGGTCGTCAAACAAAAAACATAATTATCATGTTTTATATAATCAAACATGATTATCTTTAAACATATGTTGGACAACGCAACACGAGGTACAAGAAACGACAGTTAGACCTCCAACACACTTAAGCAATCTCTGATTTTTTTTGCCCCAAAGCTTAGCCTTTTGCCAATGTCGAATGCACTTTTGTTGCCACTAAAAAGACTTGGCTTGTCCATTTGTTGTAAACATTTGTTACTGGCACCTCCAAATCTCTTACATTCTAATTCAGCACGAATTCTTAGCCTCTAATTGGTCAGCCATCCAACAGCTTCGATGCCGTCAGATCAAGCCTCAGCAAAAAATCATCCATCGGATCTTCCATTTGCAACGTTTGGATCCACATCCTTCGAGAAGTATCAAATTGCAATCTCTTATATTCTAATTCGGCACGAATTCTCAGCCTCTGATTGGTCCATCATCCAACATCTTCAACGCCGTTGGATCAAGCCTCAGAGAAAAATCAACTGTCAGATCTTCCACTTGCAATGTTTGCATCCACATCCTTCGAGAAGCATCAAATCGCAATGTCTTGCAATCTAATTCTCCCACAACCGATCTCTCTCGATCCCCCTCGACATGGCTCTTGCCTCGCCCTCGTTGGTCTCCACCACCACTGTTGCTGCCTCCCCCCTCCCTCCCTTCTCTCTCGACCATAACACCTGCGGCAGCCAAATAGCCATTGCCCCCGCCTTCCGTGCCTCGACACCACAGCGCTCCTCCACCTGCCCCCGTGACATAGCCCACCTCCTTATCAGCGCTGCCACGCTCCGCCTCCACCATGGCAGCGCTGCCACAGCACCCCTCGCGTCGTGTTCTCCTGGCACGCGTTGCGTGGTGGACAGCTCCGCCTCCCTGTAGCCTTCTGCTGCCAGAGGCCCACCACTCCCGGGCCTCAAGCCCGCGCAGCCCGATGATGAAATTCCCGCTGCATGCTACAGTCCACGGTCACGGTGCATGCCAGAATGGTCGCGATCCCATGGCGACAAGGGTGAGGGGCGGCAGGAGGTCCTGTTAGAGGTGTACGTGTGCTCCATGCCCATGGTCGGCACGAGGCCAAGCCCTTCATCACACGCGGCAACTACCCACTCTACTATGGCTTCGTCTTGGAGGTCGTCCGCATCTTCTTTTGCCAGTTGACGTCTCTGTTTTTGGGCAAGCATGGCTTTTCCACAGCAGCTGATGTGGCAATAGGCTTTGATGATCTTGGCCTCTCTCGCTTCTTACTGTGCTGCCACAATTAGTGCCTGCTTCTAAGGTGTTTTCATGAAATGCATTAAAGCCAAGTGGTCGCAGATGGATGTGCACTACGGCCCTCTCTCATTTCCCTTATTAAGCGTGTGTGTGCGTGCATGCACTAGCTACTGCTATACTCTGATTTTTCATATAGCTTTTGTGCATCAGTGTAAGGTGTACTTTGCATAAATGGTTGATTGTGACGTACAACATCTACTTTTGTAGCTCAGTGTAGTTTTTGAAAGGTGTCATTCACATTTGATTTTTAACGGCTATATTATAATTGCAAATTTTGTGCTCCCTTGTCTAATATGTGGCGTTTTTATTTGCAAGCCGGTGATTGGCACAACCTTGCACGCTTGCACTGCTAGAAGATTTTTCTTCTTCGTCACTTACTAAGATTTGTCGTATTTGATCAAGATCGAACACACCAACATTTTAATGAGCATGCTCTAATTATTATTTTGTACTTGTATTAGTTTGACAACAATTTCTCAATGTTAGGTGTATTTTTATCTAGCTAGCCTAGGTAGCAGCATCTAATAAACAAGTTGGTTTACTTTGCCTTGTATACCAAAAATTTTATAGTTCCTCCTAAATTGCTATATAAATGTTAACTTTTCTTTTGATGTATACATGCCCAGAATTCATTTGCTTTTCGGCTGTAGAGTTTATATTATTCCATCCATTGTGATTTTCAATGGCTTACACAACTAAAACTATGATAATGGAATTATTTGCAAACGTTTACCGTAGCTAAAAAATGTAAATGGATATTTAGGTATTGCTAATTTGAATTGTTTCATAAATTTGTGTCATGAAATCATTAGACTGTGATGTTTACTTCTATGATCTATTTACTTATAATTATTGTTGACTGCGAGTTCCTTATCTAAATACCTACATGTTAGTTGCAAGTTACAATGTTATCATGGGGTTTAGAGACCACTACATGTTGGTTGCAAGTTACAATGCTACCGTGGGGCTTAGAGACCAGTTTTATGTGTTGCAGCATCTTAAATCAGTTTTCTCAACAAACCTCACTCCTGAGGACAATTTGCTTATAGATCCATATCATGAGCTATTATATCTCTGAAGTGCTGAGAGAGATCACTAAACAAGTTTGTTGTTTACGCAACGAGTTTTCTCAAGCAAGATTTTAGTCAATTGCTCACTATTTAGGCTTCACTATTTAGGCACCTTACCTAAACTTCATTTCCTCCTGCTCACTATTTAGAAACCTTCCCTAACCTTCATTTCCTCCTACTGTAAGGTATATAATGTTTGTCTGCTGGTTGCTATGTTATAAAATTGGCTTTAGCAGTCTTCCCCTTCTGCTACGTATGTATTAACTATGTTAAGCCAATTGTTTATTCATATGATGTATGGTAAATTCCTGACCTTCACTAAATTTCTTTTCGTTTCCAGGCAGTCTTTCCATGACAGAACAAGTTGTAACACATTTTGGGGTTTGCTTTATGGCAGGAAATGAAGTAGCTGTGTTAACAGCTTTGCTTGCCTTAGGCGATGATTCACAATGCTTGTACAGAGGTTTATTGTTGCATTGCACCAATCCCTAAAACTAAGTATGAATGTAATCAGTACTTCCAAAAAATATACTCAATCGAGAGCAAAAACATATACGCCAATTAACAATGAGGCAGTCAAGAAGATCATAATAAACATAGGCAATAAGATGATATTTAGCCAAGTAAATAATAAGTTAAACATATAGAGATAATATCATACAATCATGGTGCAATCTTTGCAAACAAAAAGACTGCATATTGTAGATCATAATGTGAAGTTCCATAGCAGACCTTTACAGGCAGTTGTTGCATACCTTTAAGTACCAGATTTGACCTCTTATACAAGCTAAAGATGATAGGGACACGGATTTTTCACTTGTAAATTGAACATTGTACGGTATGACCTCTTCTCTAGTTACAATATTGACAGTGCTAGGTTCATCATCTTTCTCTTTGAGCAGCAGTAATGAGATAGACATCTTTATCCCATCATGAGCACGCAATAATTGGATTTGAGCAATTGACAAAAATCTTGTTTGAGAAAACTCTTTGGGTAAACAATAAACTTGTTTAGTGATCTCTCTCAGCACTTAAGAGATATGATAGCTCATGATATGGATCTATAAGAAAATTGTCCTCAGGAGTGAGGTTTGTTGAGAAAACTGATTTAAGATGCCGCAACACATAAAATTGGTGGCCTCTCTAAGCCCCATGGTAGCATTGTAACTTGCAAACAACCCGCAGGTATTTAGATAAGGAATCCGCAGGCAACAATAATTATGAGTAAATATATCACAAAAGTAAACATCACAGCCTAATAATTTCATGACGCAAATTTATGAAACAATTCAAATTAGCAATACCTAAATATCCATTTACATTTTTTTTTAGCTACGGTAAAAGTATGCACATAATTTCATTATCATAGTTTTAGTTGTGTAAGCCATTGAAAACCACAGTGGATGGAATAATGTAAACTCTACAGCCGAAAAGCAAATGAATTCTGGGCATGTATACATCAAAAGAAAAGTTAACATTTATATAGCAATTTAGGAGGAACTATAAAATTTCTGGTATACAAGGCAAAGTAAACCAACTTGTTTATTAGATGCTACTACCTAGGCTAGCTAGATAAAAATACACCTAACATCAAGAAATTGTTGTCAAACCAATACAAGTACAAAATAATAATTGGAGCATGCTCATTAAAATGTTGGTGTGTTCGATCTTAATCAAATAAGACAAATCTTAGTAAGTGATGAAGAAGAAAAATCTTCTGGCAGTGCAAGCGTGCAAGGTTGTGCCAATCACCGGCCTGCAAATAAAAACACCACATATTAGACAAGGGAGTGCAAAATTTGCAATTATAATATAGCCGTTAGAAATCAAATGTGAATGACACCTATTCCAAAACTGCACTGAGCTGCAAAAGTAAATGTTGCACCTCGCAATCAACCATTTATGCAAAGTACACCCTACACCGATGCACAAAAGCTATATGCAAAATCAGAGTATAGCAGTAGCTAGTGCATGCATGCACACACACACGCTTCATAAGGGCAATGAGAGAGGGCCATAGTGCACATCCATCTGCGACCACTTGGCTTCAATGCATTTCATGAAAACACCTTAGAAGCAGGCACTAATTGGTGGCAGCACAGTAAGAAGCAAGAGAGGCCAAGATCACCAAAGCCGATTGCCACAACAGCTATTTTGGAAAAGTCGTGCTTGCCCAGAAACAGAGACGTCAACTGGCAAAAGAAGATGCGAACGACCTCCAACACAAAGCCATAGCAGAGTGGGTAGTTTCCACGCGCGACGTAGGCCGTGGACTCGTGCCGACCATGGGCATGGAGCACACGTGCACCTCTAACGGGACCTCCTGCCACCCCTCACTGTTGTCACCATGAGGGCTGCAATCGTTCTGGCATGCGTCGCGATCACGCACCGTAGCATGTCGATGAGAGTGTCATCGCCGGACTGCCTGGGCTTGAGGCCCGGGAGTGGCGGGCCTCTGGCAGCAGAAGGTGACTGGAAGACAGAGCTGGCCACCGTGCAACACGTGCTGGGAGAACACAATGGGAGGGGCGCGATGGCGACACTATCGTGGTGGAGGCAAAGGGTGGTAGCGCCGATAAGGAGATGGGCTATGGCACGAGGGCAGGCGGAGGAGCTCTACGGCGAGGCACTGGAAGGTGAGGAGCAATGTCGATTTGGCGGCCGTGGGAGTCGTGCTCGAGGGAGAAGGAAGGGAAGGGGAGGTAGTAGTGATGGTGGTGGAGACCAAAGAGGGCGAGGCGAGATGGCGATTGGTCTGTCATCCAATAGCTTTGACACCGTCGGGTCAATCCTCAGAGAAAAATCATCCGTTGGATCTTCCACTTGCAATGT
Source organism: Phragmites australis (assembly GCF_958298935.1). Lineage (NCBI taxonomy): Eukaryota > Viridiplantae > Streptophyta > Magnoliopsida > Poales > Poaceae > Phragmites > Phragmites australis. Next base: position 6,222,137 of record NC_084925.1, read on the forward strand.
TTGCATCCACATCCTTCGAGAAGAATCAAATTGCAATGTCTTGCAATCTGATCCTCCCTTGACCGATCTCTCTCAAACCCCCACGACATGGGTCTCGCCTCGCCCTCGTTGATCTCCACCACCACCGCTGCTGCTTCCCCCCTCCCTTCCTCCTCTCTCAAGCACAACACTCATGGCCGCCAAATTGCCATTTCTCCCCACCTTCTGATGCCTCGACGCCACAACATTCCTTCTCCTACGCTCGCGCCACAGCCCACCTCCTTATCGGTGTTTTCACTCTCCGCCTCCACCATGGGACCACTGTCACTATGTCCCTCCCGTCGAGTTCTCCTAGCACACGTTGTATTGCGGCCAGCTTCGCCTCCCTATCGCCGTCTGCTGCCAGAGGCCCACCACTCTCGAGCCTCAAGCCCAGGCAACCCAGCGATGAAACTCCCGTCGGCATGCTACGGTGCAGGGTCACGACCCCCATGGCGACAATGGTGAGGGGAGACAGGAGGTCCCGTTAGAGGTGCACGTGTGCTCCATGCCCATGGTCAGCACGAGGCCACGGTTTTCATCTCACACTGAAACTACCCACTCTACGATGGCTTTATCTCAGAGGTCATCCGCATCTTCTTTTGCTAGTTGACACCTCCATTTTCTGGCAAGTGCGGCTTTTCCACGGCGGCTGCTATGGCAATCGGCTTTGGTGACCTTGGCCTCTCTCGCTTCTTGCTGTGCTGCCACCAGTTAGTGCCTACTTCTAAGGTGTTTTGATGAAATGCATTGAAGCCAAGTGGCCGCATATGGATGTGCGCTACGGCCCTCTCTCACTGCCTTCATCAAGCGTGTGTGCGCGTGCATGCACTAGCTACTGCTATGCTCTGATTTTGCATATAGCTTTTGTGCATCATTGTAGGGTGTACTTTGCATAAATGGTTGATTGTGAGGTACAACATCTACTTTTGCAGCTCAGTGCAGTTTTGGAATAGGTGTCATTCACATTTGATTTTTAACGGCTATATTATAATTACAAATTTTGCACTCCCTTATCTAATATGTGACTTTTTTTATTTGCAGGCCGGTGATTGGCACCACCTTGCATGCTTGCACTGCCAGAAGATTTTTCTTCTTCATCACTTACCAAGTTTTGTCTCCTTTGATAAAGATCGAACAAACCAACATTTTAGTGAGCATGCTCCAATTATTATTTTGTACTTGTATTGGTTTGACAGCAATTTCTTGACTTTAGGTGTATTTGTATCTAAGCTGCCCTAGATAGCAGTATCTAATAAACAAGTTGGTTTACTTTGCCTTGTATACCAGAAATTTTATAGTTCCTCCCAAATTGGTATATAAAATGTTAACTTTTCTTTTCATGTATACCGTCTTAGAATTCATTTGCTCTTCTTAGACAATGCTATAGAATATACATTATTCCATCCACCGTGGTTTTCAATGGCTTGCACAACTAAAACTATGATAATGGAATTATTTGCATACTTTTACCATACCTAACAAATATAAATGGATATTTATGTATTGCTAATTTGAATTGTTTCATAAATTTGCGTCATGAAATTATTAGACTCTAATGTTTACTTTGTGATCTATTTATTTATAATTATTGTTGACCGTGAGTTCCTTATCTAAATACCTACAGGTTGGTTGCAATTTACAATGCTACCAATGGGCTTATAGATGCTGCCACTTTTATGTGTTGTAGCATCTTAAATCAATTTTTTCAACAAACCTCACTCCTGGGACAATTTGTTTATAGATCCATATCATGAGCTGTCATATCTCTTTAGAACTGAGAGAGATCACTAAACAACTTTGCTATTTAAGCAATGAGTTTTCTCAAGCAAGATTTTTCTCAAACAAGTTTGCTGAGAGAGATCACTAAGCAAGTACAACACCCTAATTTTCAAAATTTTGAAAATAGTAATAATTTACCATTTCTTTAGAATTATGGTGTTGTTCTTCTTCTCAAAATCCTAGGTGGAAAACTTATTTTCTAAATTAAATAATTAATTTAGGTTGTGTTAAAGTGTGTTGCATTTATGCTGGAGTAGATGCCCTAGAAGTTTATTGTGTAAAAAAGAATTTTTGAAATCTTGAGTACGCCGTTTGAATTTTGGAAATAATTAAGAAAATGCTTTTATAAAAAGAAAACCCATTTTCTTTACTTTGGACCGAATTTCCTTTTCCCCTCTCTTATTCTTCCTTTTTGCTTTTGTCCCATTTCCTTTCCTTACCCGAGCCGGCCTCAACTTTCTCTCCCGCCTGGGCTATTTCCTGGCCCATTCCCGCCTCTCATCTGGGCCGGCCGAAGGCCAGGCCCAGTAGCCGCCGCCCGCTCCTTTGTTGGCACCGCTGCCGCCGGCCTCCCTCTCCCTCTGGCGCGTGGGCCCCGCATTGTCTTCCTCCTCTGACCCGTGTTGGAACTTGCACGCCCGACTCGGAATCGAACGTTGCCACCTCTCTCGAGCCGTATCCCAACAACCCCTGAGCCTATCTGAATTCCACGCACAAACCCCCACCTATATAAGTCTGCCCCCCTCGCTTGTTCCGTTCTGCCAAACCCTAGATCGGTTTTGCCACCGCCACAATTATTGCTCTCGGTCGAGCTCACCGCCGATCGAATTAGCTGCCCTTTGTCCCATCTAACCGCAGTTTCAGCACCACGTGCTCACGCAGAGTCAATCGCGTCGCCTCTCGCAGACTCCTAACCACCGGAGCTCCTCCCTGACGCGCACCCGAGCGTCACCGGTGTCTACCCTACAGCCGACCATCATCATGTGCCCTGCCGCTGGAGGTATGTCTTCAAATAGGTTCGACGTCCACTCCTCTTTCTCCTCCGTCGCTCGATGTCGCTCCCCGAGCCGTCATGCGCCGACGAGTCCTCCGCCATAATCCCCTTCCACTGCGGTGCCAAAGCCCCTCTGCTGTCGGCAGGACCCCAGAGCACCGCTCCCCTCTCCTCCACCGTTAGATCCATGACTGGTGGCCCAGATTAGATCTATTTATACCCCTTCGCCCGAGCCAATTCCGTGATGACACGTGGCTTCTTTAATCCTGTCAGCACCAACGCCACCTCAGGATGCCATGTCAGCGAGCCACCTCAGCAAAATCGCCTATATGTCTTGCCACACCACCATAGCTTCACCCAGTCAATTTTCTGAATCATTTTAATTCGGGCAAAGTGGCACCTTTTCACTTTAGCCCCTAAACTTTTCTGTATTTACCTAAAAGCCCATATCTTTTTTAGTATAGTCCCTAAACTTTCTCATAATTACAATTAGGTCCCTCTATTTTTTACAAAAAGGTCCCTAAACTTTCTGTTTAATTCAAATCAAGTCCTTTTTACATATTTAACCCTAAACTTGTTTTTAGCGCAACTTTCTCGTTTTAGCTTTGTTTTAGACGATTTTCACGCTCTCGTGTTCGTAGAAGCGTGTACTATCTTTTAGTACCTTTTTCATAGACATTATCTATTATTTAGTGTACTATTCTTAGTTAGTTCGGTTGTGTGCTTTTCGGTGTGTTTCAAGAGCAGACGAGGAGCAGTTTGAGAATCTTCAGGACCAAGTATTTGAAGAGTCTGAGCAGCAAGTTGGAAGAGGCAAGTGTCCTTGAATATTCTGATCATAGTTTTTCAAATGCGTTCTTTATTTCAAACATGCATGCTGTTAATCCTGAATCCTATTTACTTATAGTACCTTGTTCCATATATTCCTTGTCGCTTAGTTGTCAGTAGTAGTTTTGTTGGGTGCTTATGCTTAGCTTTGCATAAGGGTATGGATGGGTAGTCAGTTAAACATGACTAATGAACTATGCAACTATGAATTGGAAAATTCTGTTAATAGTATAACAACATGGAACCTTAGGCTTTGAGCAAAGAGGTGTTGATGATGATCATAATTATGTTGTTGGATTAGTGTTTGCTCAAGTGACCTAAGTAAAGACCGGTTCGTAAAGCGACAACCTAAGAAGTATCGTACCAACCACGAGACCTGGTATGTGACAGTCTTGACCTATTAATTAGTGAATTCCAGTTTTGTGCGTGCCAAATAGAAGAGTGGATGTGTGGGGACGGCTAAGGCCAGAACCATTTGGTTAGTGGTATGAGATGTGTAGTGGAAGGGAAGGGTGAAAACTTGCTGAAAACTATAAGGCGCAAAAGGGGACTTCTAGATGACGTGAATACCACTTTGACGACGGTGAAACCTAGCAGGCGTGCATATACTGGATGAAACTTTGTAACGGCTTTGTAGTGACTTTCTGGGCGATACACCACTGACGTGTGTTAAGTGTTTCGCGAACACGGCAACAAGAAAAATCATGAGTTGTGGGGAAAGCTGGACAATCTCTGCAGAGTGTAAAATCTGATAAATTGGCCGTGCTCACGGTCATGAGACACTTGGATCCTCACATGATTAGTTAGTTTGGTTTGGATGGTTTGGAAACTTGAAGTGGTTTTTAGTGGTTGGAAAACATGTGGAGATATTTCTAGAGGATGGAAGTTTAGTGGTGATTCACCTAATTAAATAGGATGCTTTTATAACTCTTCATCAACATAGTTAGCATTTATGCAAATTTAATCTGTTATAGCATGTTCTTTTATTTAAGCTTGCATGATATTTATTTCTCACACTAGCGGAGTATGATATGTACTTACACTTGCTATTTATATCTAGGATGTTCATCAAATGATGCTTAGACAATAAAGGAGAACCAGACTACTACGTTGATTAAGATGAAGATTGCTAGGCTGTTAGATCCCCAGTCAATTGCCTGTGAAAGATGGGAGCTTCACTGTGTTTAGTTTATGTGCTTTAGTTAAATACTTTAAGGTATGTCTATTTTGTTTAAGTTAAACGTTGTAATAATGGTATTGTGTGTGATACACTGATGAAGTCGTTGCATATTAAATTTGATCCTGACATACATGTGGTTTACATTTGGTTTTATTTATTTATAAAACCGGGTGTAATAACAAGTGAGGAAATAAAGGTGAGGTAACTTATTATACCTTACAGCAGGGGGAAACGAAGGTGAGATAAGGTGTCTAAATAGTGAGCAGTTGGATATTTGGGACTTTTGATTTTTATTTGCTCATTTGGCACGAGCCTTCTTTAATACCCTTCATTTTCTCCATGTTATAGCTTGTCCTGTTTCATAGCTGCTCTTTAGTTTGCATGTGCACAGGTGCCCTGCTGCCATGTTGCTGCTGTTTGGCTGTGCTGATGCACAGGAAGCAAGGGGAGAAGGAAGCAGAGGAAGGGAAAAGAAAAGAAGAAGAAGAAGCAAATGAAGAGGAAAAAGGAGAAATCAACCTCAATTGTTTCATCTCTTTATTGGGATAGGTCTCATGCTCAACTTATCAGAATGATGATTTCATCTACTAATGAATGAATTTGCGACAGTTAATGTGACATCTATATCAATACCATGTTGAATACTTATGAATAATGGTCTTTATATTGATACTAAAATTGATAAAGTTAGATATACGACTTTTTTTTTTATAAAAACTACATATATGTTGAACTTTTGTTACCACCTTTGGACACACATGCAATCAAGAGAACTTACAAACACTGCTATCTCCATTCTGCTCAATTAACAACTGGCATACTGTTCAAATAGTTGTTCTCTGATTACAAAAGGAAGGAATAAGTGCTTATCATTGCAAAAATTTAAAGTTACTTCTTTCACAACTCAAAAAGGCATTTAAACAATGATAAAATATTCTTGACGTATAAGTGCGAAACATATACTGATTTGTTACATTAATATTCTTTTAGTATTAATATAAGTTTGTCCCATTTCAAATGTATATTACAGATTGGAAACGAGACCGATCTTCATCACTATATCCTCAATCGTGTTGTTGTTTCGCATCTACCAAAAACTAATGAATGTACAATATGTATTTTTGCATGAAACCTTTTAGGTCTACTAAACAATTGTTTTATGTGTAGTATATATCTACTATATCCAAACTAGGACCAATCTTCTATCCTATATATTTTTTATCCTCTCAGTACTCTTAGTTTGAGCTTTATAGCATGAGGAATATATACCGTTACACATCTTAGATTATAATTTATTTGCAATGCGAGTTGAGACCACTTCGAGTTCGCGACCTGGTCATAGTAGAACAACGAAACGGGGCCATCCAACCAAGAAAGCAAAATAAGCGTGGCAACGCCGCATATACTTTCTAATTTCATCTAACTAAAGCATGGCACCTCTACACATTCCAACCATTTGGTTGTTGGGAAGAAAGCCTGGAAGAAGGGAGGACTGCCTAAATAAAATGAGGAAATTCGAATGAGGAGAAGATTTAAGGTCTCGCTAACTTGCTTCAGAGGCAGACTCTTGACGATCCTTATCAGACACGAAAAAACATCCACTTCTTGAGCAACCATTGAACATGGAGGCACGCTGTTTTATAGCTCTCTACTATGCAACTGTCGTCTAGCACTAAATAGCCATGCTTGCAAAATAATCACCCGCATAAAAAGACAAGAAGGACATGGTTGTTCAGTTGCCACTCCATCAAGTCCCTATAAGATGAAGGAAGGCCTAGAGGATAGAACTGTTGAAAGAGAATGAGAAAATCTGAAGGAGATGATCTAAAGTATCACTAGCAGGTCTTTAGATGGGACAAAGCAACTAGTCAGAAAAATGATTAGATTGAAGAGAACGGAATGTAGAAGAGGTTGCACACTGGACCAAGGTGACGATGACGATTAGAGAGTATGGAAAGAGCAGCCAAATCGAGAAAAATGAGAAATCATGACTAGAAGAGAGCCCACCCCTTGCCACCGCCAGGTGAGAGCAACATGGATTAGAGCATAATGAAGGAAGAGCAACAAGTTCTAGATCCAAGGAAAGAAAAAGGTCGAGCTTGGGTGAAAAGGAGGAGATTGTCATGCTCAATTGCGAATTTTGCCACCAATGCTAAACGGCCGATGAGGGCTAGGAGGCAGAACAAGGGGAAATGCAAATGTACACGAGCAAATAGAGTGGGGAAGAAAGGAATATGACAGCTAGACGGAGGCTGAAGGTGGGGTTTTTGCTCGGTGTTCATCGCTTGTTTCCTCCCCATGGTGAGACAAAAGGAGATGCTAAGTCTTTTCATAGGATTCTTTTACAAACATATCTTAGAGGAATCGATGGATTACACTAATCTCCACTTCTCTTTTTACAACTTAAAAAATTTCTAATGAGTCACATGTTCATTCTAAATTTATGAGTCTCGCGTCCACCTAAATCCTACATGCACCCTCTGAATCCCACGCCCACGCCCACCCCCTCACCTTTCTCTTTTTTTTCCTGCTGTGCCCAACAAACATCACCGCGCGCCTCCTGCCTTCGCCCATTGCCACCGCCGCCACACCACCGTGCCCTCCTGCCCTCACCCACGCGCAGTCGCTTCGGCCCGAACGCGATCGACTAGGGCTGAACAAGACGGGATCCTCCATTGACGACCTCACTCCTGTTGTGATCTCCAGTGCCTGAAGCACTCATGGGCATGAGCCTCCCTCTTAATATAGCAACCTCACCTAAAGTGATTGGTAACGCCGTTGCTTCGGCTAGGAACGTGGCCACGAGTGGCCGCACAAAACGGGATCCTTCACCGGCAGCCTCACTTTGGTTCGCACACTGTTCCTGAATCCCGCACCCAGTCCTGAATCCGCCTGTCCTCTCTATGTCCTTCTTGGCTCCTGTGCGCTATCTCGCGTGGACTACTTGATCAGATCTATTCAATGAACTAGCTCCAACAAACTACTCTCGTATCTATCCCTCCCGTCAAAATCTCCCTGCTTAGTAATTAGTAATCATCAATGCAAAGTTATATTAACTAAGAGAATGGTTTAATTTAATACATTTTTCATGGACAACATTACCTGCTCATTGGAATCAACCAATTGCAAATGATCTACTGCTTGATCGGATGAAGTTGAAATCTTGAGTGTTCTCGTGATTGAAGAAGTACTGTGTATGCTAAAATTTTGCTAAGTGCTTGAATGAATCCTAAAATTTTGCTACATAAGGTACTTTTTGAATAGTAGAGATATGATGCCACAAAGGATTAAGTTCTTATTATGCTTTGTGTCTTACGTTTCTGTTGGGCAAAGTCAAATGAGATCTAATTTCTGCTTAACTATGTCAGATACATGTAGACAATTCTATTTATTTACTTTTGCAAGTTGGCTTTTCGTATTTGGGGCTTTTGGTAATTTAATTGTTCCTTGATTGAATTATTATCCTTTTCTAGTTAACAAGCCAATACTGATTTTTTCTTCACTTAAATCTGGGTATCCAAAATAAAGAAAAGAATATTGTTCAAGGGTTAGTACTATGACTGATTTGTTACATAGTAACCATAATTTTTTAGAAGATAAATTACCCTAAGATGTTACTTTAGGGGGGATTATGCGTGTCCAAGATGTTAACTTCTATGTTGCATGTGACATCTTCATTTTAAAGATGCTCTCTGTTTTAGATATGCTTCATGCCATCCACAGTTGATAATCATGCTCTTGTTTATATATAAAGCAATCTCACATTTGAGTCTTAATCAAAAATATTTTAATGCTTCACATGTTCCTTTGACGTATTTTACATAGAATATGAGTTTCCGTTGGTGACACATACAAAATTTATGTCAAGGTTGCAATTTGAACGGCAATGGTGTGTAGTTACACTCAGTTTAGTTGCTCAAGAATTATTGTTGATTTCACAAATTTAGAGGCAATACATTACTTGCACTCAAGTTATGTCGAACGCATTATAATTTCTTGCATGTTAGTACAATGTTACATGACGTATGTGGCGCTCAAGTAAGCCTAATCTAGGCTTGAAAATGTTAAGTAGGACGTTGAGTTTAACTTGCTAACTCTCATACACATTTTATTTGACCTTGCGATGGCTTGTCAAACTCCTGTATATCAACCATAAGATGGACATAACAATGAAAAAAAAGTATTAAATTATATAGTAGGCAGTAGAACCATAAATATATTGTTACTTGTCTAACGTCTTAAACAACAACAACAAACAACAACAACAACAACAACAACAACAACAATAATAATACAATTGATATCCATTCTCCGATAACATCAATCAATATCATTAAAACTCTGCCATGTCCTAGAAAATTTTACTTCTTCTGTACAAATGAAGGAAAATCAATCAAGCTTGACCCCTCCAAGTTCCAACCTATTTCACCGAGGCACAAGGCAACGACCAGCCCAGACACGCAGTCTGGACTCCAAACTCCAAACCAACATGTAGCCTCAAGCCGCACTAAGATCGAGCCATGTCTGCCTTGGCACTGGGCGCCGCCGGCACCTGGATACTGTGCTGCTCATCCTCAAGGCCCTAGCCCTCGACCTCCAGGGCCACCGCCTCCCGGCCCTACTCACCCTCGCGTCGCTACTCACTCAATCACTTGAATCGTGCGAGCGAGGGGGCGCGTTCGCGCTCCACCCCCCCCCCCCCCCACCGTCTCGACCACGCCACCGCTGATCTTGCGGAGGCCGTCCGGCTCAGTCCTGAGAACGCCCGCGCCCACGCGCTGCTAGGCGAGTGCTACGAGAGGAAGGGCCTTGCCGCTGAGGCCTAGGACGCCTTCAAGACTGCCGCATCCATCGACCCAAAGCTCGCCATTGCGCTTGATGACCTCCGTCAGATAGACAGGGACAACGAAGGCAATGAAAGTGACTGATGTAAGCAAACTTATAACCTTATTCTTGTTTCGAGCTGCTGCCTGCAAGATATTGTAGATCACATAAGATGCTGTAATTTTTCTTTTGCAATATTTCTTGTAATCAATTTGTAAGGGAACTACACTCTTTTCCTCACAAGGGGACCCCTTCGTTAGGGGGTGAGGTTTTCAACGAGGCATGAACCCATGTAAACATATTGATATAGTAGTACCTCAGAAAATATTACTTGTTTCGAGTACTAATAGTTTATCATCAAAGTGCGCCAACCTAGGGGTGGATTGGCGCACCAATTGACGACGCGAAGGCGGTGTGAAGTGTAAACAAAAAGACGTACACTTTCGACCTTAAAAAAATGGGAGTACAAAAACCATCCGGGGGCTAAGAGTGCTTGCCCCCGCACCGAAGGAAAAACAATCATTCGGAAGAAAAACCGAAGTGTCGCTTGACCTACGAAAAAGTAGCATACTTCGAGCAAAAGTTGGGGGCTAAGAGTGTCTGCCCCCGCACCGAAGGAAAAAACAATCCTTCTGGAGAAAAACTGAAGTGTCGCTTTGACCTACGAAAAGGCAGCACACTTCGAGCAAAAATCAGGGGCTAAGAGTGCCTACCCCGCACCGAAGGCAAAAATAATCCTTCGGAAGAAAAACTAAAGTGTCATTTTGACCTACGAAAAGGCAGCACACTTCGAGCAAAAGTCAGGGGCTAAGAGTGCCTGCCCTTGCACCGAAGGAAAAACAATCATTCGGAAGAAAAACCGAAGTGTCGCTTGACCTACGAAAAAGCAGCACACTTCGAGCAAAAGTCGGGGGCTAAGAGTGCCTGCCCTTGCACCGAAGGAAAAACAATCCTTCGGAAGAAAAACCAAAGCGTCGTTTGACCTACGAAAAGGCAGCGCACTTCGGGCAGAAATCGGGGGCTAAGAGCGCCTGCCCCCGCACCGAAGGAAAAGCAAACCTTTGGAAGATAAGTCGAAGAGTTGTCCAACCTAACAAAAGGCGAAACAAACGACTAACGCAAAATCGTTCAATCAACGGTATAAATCACTACAAGCCAAAGTTACTTGCGACTAAAAATCGGAGGGGGTGGGGACGGCGTTTAAAAAACTACTGTGCAATGGCAGGTACCTACGGCAAAAATCGGGGGGACGGTGTTGCTAGGTACGTCGTGCCTGAAGCCCCCACCCCTCCATAATATTTGGAAATGTCTCAAATCGCAAACGCCGTTTCGGGCGCGATGACGTCGAAGTGCAATAAAAGAAAACAAGTGATAATGTAAATACAAAATTTATTCCGCAGAGCGATCAATATCGGGATCAATAAAATCCTTAAACCAATGGCTGAAAGTAAATTGAAAAACAACGCCTTCGCTGGCGTGAAAACGTGTCGTTGGGGCCAGTGGGGCCCCAACATGAGTCAAATATGATGGACATGCTCCAAGATTATCTTCGCCGCCGTCGTGTTCTATTACTTGCGAAGAAGGGCCACAGTGATAGCAAAGTTGCGGTCGGCGCAGAAGGGGCTCTTCATCTTGAGGTTCAACCTTCGGCTCAAGGAGCACAGATGGACCTTTGACGTCTCCTCTCACCATACAACGCAGGTCGCATTCAACTCAGCAATTAGGAAGCGCTGAAGGGCTAAGGGATTTCCAAAACACTTTGGTCCTAGCATTCATAGTATCATACGATCTACACTTCACATGTCAATACCGCTCCAGCTCAATATCGGCATGACGACGGTGAAAAGATTCTCATCAAGACCAAGACACATAAAAATTATCCCTCATCATGGTCAGGGGGACAGCCTCTTCGGCTACCTGCGCAATGTCCGAAGGAAGGACCTGCGCAGGGAGCGCAACAAGACAAAAACACTTCAAAGCAAATGTAAGATATATTACGCCACCAATGTGCATTACATGCCAAAATCACAAAAGCAAAACCAAAAAATGAAACGACGCTTCGCGCTGCTTTCCAGTATCTTCGGCCGTCGCGGTTGTCGCTTTGGACGAGGGATCATCCCTCGCCTTGGCCTGGAAAAAGAGATTTGATTACAAAGAATTTATTTATGAGCTTCGACCAGATAACATAATATGGAAAGCAGCATACCCGTTGCCGGTTTATCTCCGCTTCTCGAAGAGCGAGCTCGCGACCGTGCTTGCACCAGTAGTTGGTGGTAAATGATCGAGCGGTGCTCTTCGACGCCTTCGTAACGGCCGAAGTCGACAAGTCCATCGGATACTGGAAGGAGGGCTTCTGAAGAGTAGTATGATGGTCACAGCTCGTCATCTCAATAGACTGCATGAGACTTCGGGCAGCAACCATCGCGCATAAGTCACCATAAAGTTGAGCAGCAGGCAGAAGGCTTTCGCTGGTTTCGTTGATCCAACCTATGAGTTCCCCTAGCCCGACAAGATCTATTGTTGGGGGAGTCACCGAGGCACCAATACCTTCGAAGGTATGGTTGATGGCTTTGCATGCGGCAACTGCCTTCAGCTCGAGCTCTCCAATCACATTAAGAGCATCCTCAGAAAAAAAAAGCCTTCGCCTCGCTCAATTCGGATTGCAGGCACTGCGCCCTTGTTTTCTCCGACGCACAAAGTGTATGCAGGTCGCACACTTGCGCCTCGAAAGACTGCAAGTTTTGGTGCAGACAGTTCACTCCGTCTTTGGCAATTTGCTTCTCTGAGCGAAGGGTACTGAGCTCTTTTTCAAGCTGTTCCAAGCGCAATTCAACATCCCTCGCTCGATGCGATAACTCGCGTTTTTGGCCTTCAGCTTTTTCTGCCCGCTTTTGCAACATATCAATATGTGCGTGTGCACTCCGAGCCCAGGCTACAGATTTCTTAGCTTGCTTGCGCTAAGCTGGCGATAGAAGCAAAGCCTGGAATGTCGCGCACAAGACAGTAAAATACTAAGTACAATAATATCAGAAAATAACAATATACCTTCGCAATGACCATGTTGGAGGCGTCGAGCAGCTCGTTAACAGGCTTCTGATCGAGAGGGATTTTAAGCTCGGGGAGGACGAAGGTGCTAAAAATCTTCTTCGCGTCGTCAACCTCTCTGACACTTGGTTCCAAAGAGGTAGGCTTGAACATCTCAGGCGCGATGGCCTTCGCGTCAAGCAGGCCGCTGAGGCCCATAAATCCTTTTTCGCCGCGGTGAGGCGTACTTGGTGTTGATGTCTCGGTCCCAGAGGACGAGCTCGAAGGTGAAGAGGGCGAAGAGTATGCCACCACTTCAACGTTATCGGTACCATCGGCTTCGGGCTCCCGAGTGGTGGCCTCAAGTACCGTTCCCGCCTCTGTCAACTCTTCGTCATCGCTCAGGATCAGTGTTGGAAGATCAACGCGGGAGCAGAACAATGACTTCAAAACCTGGCCCTCTTGGGTGCCTTCGGGAGTTTCCCGCCGGGGCATATCACGTGACGCAGCGGAACCCTCCGAAGATGTTTCTGCACAGGCAACTTCGGGTGCAGCTTCGCGTGGCCTCTTTCATCGGGCGAGGGTCTTCTTTGTCCGACCTCCCTTCGGCGATTGCTCAGGGTGTTTCCTTTTCATTGAAGAGCTACCGGCAGCCTCTTTGCCCGCATTCGCTGCTGGAGAACCTTCCCTGCCACCCTGCAGCACGGTGGCGACCTTCAGCCATTCAAGATAGGATAGGCCTCGATATTCAAAGATTCTATTCAGTCTTCGAATGAGGCCTTGTTCGGCACACAGCTATGCTTCGTCTGGTGTAAACTTGCCGACTAGCATTACAGCTCTGGCCTCTACTTCGGCCATCGACAAATCTGGAAAAATATCAAAACTGTTACGCAAGGACGAAGACATAAAATATATATGAATGACTACGGATACGCGAGTACCTGCGAAGTCATGTACAACAGGGTGGGGCCGGCAAAGCCCCTCGGACCCTTTTTCCCTCGGAATAGCCCAATCCCGGCTGAGGGGCCAAACCCCGGTAGCTATGAACTCCTCCATTGGTTTGTGGAGTTGGAGGCGTTTGACACAGCTCCACGCTGATCCACAGTGAAATTTAGAGTTAAAACTATACCAAACAAATCTATAAAGCACGAGTTAATTCGTACAATTCACTTTCCCGGCCACTGTATCTCATAAAAAACCACGCCGCCATCCCCACCGGGCGTCGCCCAAGTCAACCAAACGCCCGATTCCTGCAGCAGCATACCCACCGTGGATCCAAACTCCCCCACCACGCTCTACTCCCCCCCCCCCTCTCCCGGATCCAAACTCCCAATGAACGCCGCCGTACGAAGTTGAAATCCTAGGCGGCCGCATCGGCCCGGGAGTGGTGGTCGCTGTTGAATGCGTGAGGTTGTATTGTCTCGTCGCTACCGCCGTCGGACATCGGTCCTTCTCTGTCCCTCCTCCCAATCTGCATCGCCGATGTCGCACCCTCCGCTCCCCGTGGCCCTGCAGTGGTGCCCACCGACGTCCACCCTGGATCCAGCTACTCGACGACGGCATCCTCAAGGCAAAGGCCCAAATGCGCACGGCGCTCCTAACTCGTTCTCCATCGGTCATCGGATGCCTCAGGCCTCGCAGGAACCCCAACTGAGCTCTTCCCTGCAAGTACCGTTGTCTTCATCCTTGGCTTGCCATGAGCCGCCGCTGCATCCAGGTTGTGCGGCACACTGATCCAATCCATGCTTGGGACGAGAGGATCTCGATAGATAAGCTCACGAGTCGTGCTTGCCCCGCTCGGATGAGCTCTGCGCTGCAGGCCTCTAGATCCACGATGGCGCCTTCCTGCACTGCAACGGGTCGACCGCCACGACCACGATTATGAGCAAAATCATTTCGATTATGAAAAAAAAATATTTCTGAGGTTATTTCCTTTTGTTATGGAACATGAATCATAATATTTTTACAGCTAAGAACATACTCGAAGAGTTTTTTTACCTCTACAATTAATTTTAACTTCTCCGAAAGAGTAGAGTAGTATGTGCAAAGCAAGCTTACTATAAATATTTAACATTCATATTAAACAATGTTATATTAGTCGATACACTGTTATAATCATCACCTTTTTATTAGTTGCTTCACATTGCGTGAAAAACAATAAATATTATGGGACTTGCTAGCTAACTGTTGACAATTTTTAATATCTCAAAACTATCAAATTCTTGACTCTTCGATTTGCATTGGAAGTCACAGATAAACCTCAGGTCATATAAAATAAACCCTAACTCCATCCCACTCACCATCCCGCCGCTGCCATTCTCTTCACCTCGCTGCCACCCGCACGGGCCACCGCCCTCTGCCTCGCCGACACCTTCTCAGGCTTCGGCGTGGCCTGCTAGCCTCCCTCCTCCCTCCTTGCGTCGCTCTCTTCCGACGGAGCCCATGCCGTGCTCTTTTTTTCAAGCTCCCCCACCTCCGTCGCCACCCTAGCTCCTGTGACGCGTTGCCTCCGCAGCCACCCATAACCGTCGTCGCTGCTAACCTGTTCAATGACGACACCCCCACACTATCACAGGCCAACCGACCATCTCCCACCATCGCGACGGATGACGCCCCTGTCGCCTTGCCGTCCTCCACCACCACCGGACCAATGGGCCTCCCTAGGCCTCCCTCTATAACCGGTAGCCCTAAAATCCCGAACCTTAACCCTAAAAATCTCCAATCCTAACCTGAAAGGAGCTCACTAAAGAAGAATATCTCGCCGAAGATGACGAAGCTCACCGAAAAAGAAGGATGTACATGAATCTCCAATAGAATCCCATAGTACGAAATTTGATATATTTTATCCTCAAGCATCTGTCTATAGACATTTAATAATCTTAGATGTAAGAATAGTTGCAACGCACGTGCGTACTCGTTATTTTTAACTGTAACTATAAAGCCTCTGGCTGAACCAAGACGAATTTAAGGTCATCTTCAACAGATATTTAAAAAATCATTTTCTATAACACTATTACATTATCTTTTATTTTTTTTTATCTTTAATAACTACCTTATTTCATACCTTCTATTACTTTTCTCTTCTTTTTGTCATACAGTCATACTCTATAAATAGTGTTGATGATCGCTACAGTAATCTGTAAATTTGAAGTATGTTCCTTTTCGATCATATCTATGTAGCAGTTGATATGATATCTGTTAGAAATGGATACAGAAGCAAGGATCGGTAGAAGAACAACACGATACCAAACACAGTGATACACAGGGGATGCCGATCCTATTGGAGATAGCCACGGTGGATAACCACCGGGTTCCTGGACGGCAGATATCATCGATACACTCGTGCCGAATCACGTGTACCACGTATCCATGTGGGCCCAAGAAATCGACGCACCTGTAAGTGAGTCACAAATCACATCGCCGGCTGGACACTTGGACTCCACGGAAGCCACGGCACGTCCCGCGGCTTCCCGCTGCCGCGGACACGTGGGCCCAGCGGGCGCTGCCCATTGACCCGCCTCGACGTCGGTGACACGCGTGACCCTCCTCTCCTACAGATCAGGAGAACAAATACGAACGCACGCAAAAAGAAAGGAAAAAAAACCTCTCCATTTGTTCTCGCGGCGACGAGGAGGAGGAACAGGTAGGTTTCTCCAATCCCCTCTCGTTTGGTTTGGTTTCGTTTGGTTAATTTCTTCCTCCTCCAATCCTGACGAGATTGCTCTGCCCCCGTCGCGCCGTCGTCTCCCAGTCGCTAGGAGTCGGGGAGAATCCGTGATCAGGTAGGCGTCCTGCTCCTCCTCGATCTCATCGTAAGATCATGGTTGGATTTGTTGGTTTCGTGATTTCGATTCCCTCCTGTTGATGGCATCGAGCCGATCGGGTTTTGCCGTTTGGTTGCTTGTTAATTTTCGTTATCAAGGATGGTTGGATCGATAGAATGTAGGGGATGCAGGCAACGCTCCGATCGCGGATTCGCCTTGGTTGATCTGATGGTCTCTGGTTCGTCCGCGTTCGCGGCTGTTTGGCCGCCACGTTCGCGCGCGGTAGGGTTTTGGGGCTGGGGTTGAGGGCGCCAATCATCGAGATTCGTGCAGCCGCTGATCGGTCGGCAGCTATGCCGTGGCATCTGAGCGAGGTGGGGATCTGGGGCTTTTGCCGCCGCGAGCCGTGGGGCGGGACCGCGGGGTGGTGCTTGGTTTGCCGCGACCTTTGTCTCTGTGCGGAATGCGAGTTCTCTGTTTTTCGGGGACTAAAGGGTTCTTGTAGTGCCGTTTAGTCGTGATGGGAAGTGTGAGTGTCCATTCTTGAGGAATCGCCATTCTTGTGTGACAGAGCTATTTCCTTGATGGCTTGTCTGCATATGGTTTCGTGACTTTCGTCTGAAATTCTCTAGGCTTTGGGCAGTCCGGTAGTTTGGCTGGTTTGATATTGGACTGTTGTCTGTTTGCATGTTTTGCCCCTTAGATATGAATATATGATGAAATTTTGTACGAGATGGAACCATGTATACCAGTTGTGTTTGTGCAATCATGCTGCGCACCATTCTGGTATTATGTATTCAATGAAAACTACATACTGCATTTGCTTTGATGTTCCTGACGGATCAAGAGTAGTGGATATCTTTACATGTACCTCAGTAATGGAATGCAATGCACCGCATCACTGCATCCGCATCGAGTGTATACAAGAAAGCTGGTGAGCCAAACTGACTGACTGGCTTTTGCCTTGTCGAGGAACGATTATGTCATCAAGAAACTATAGGAGTGCAAGTGTGCTGCATCAACACACCACACATGCTATGGAATCTAATGTACTCATGGCTTGTGCATACAATCTATAGCAATATAATTAAAGTTCATGCACCCCTTATTATATTGCTCTTTGTCTTAGGTAGTGCTCTCATTGTGGCCCACCCTTGTGCCGACTCATTGCTTTGTGGGACAGGCAGGCAGGCAGCTCAAAAGGGAACAAAATAACCAATACATGTACATTGTTTGAACTCGCATGTCACTGAGGCAGTACATGTACAACCAGAACGAAATGCTCTGCGAAACTGTACCATCGTCTTTGGAATCCTAGAAACCAAGATATAGCATGCAAGTGCACCTAATGATTCAGTTTCTAGGAACGAGAGCGTACTTAAACCAATGCTTGCAAAAGTGGGGTTTAAGTTGGGACATTTCATGCCTTGGGACAGCAGAGGATGATTATGACCGATTAGTATGTGGGCTTCAATCTAGGTAGGGGCTGCATGGAATGAAATGTTTATGAGTAATATATATCCTGTTTAACTGATACATATATTAAGAAAATCTATATCCGGCACAAATTGTCATTGTACAACGCTGATATTACATTTAAGTTGTAAAATCTGTCTATGTACACATGGGATTTGATATCTTAACTGTGAAGTTTATATAAATATGAGGCTTAGTAAGAAAATTACAGCTGAAAGATATATGTGCTATCATTGTAAACATAACAGGTTTATGTCGTATATTTAACTGTTGGAATACATTGTTTTTCTGAAGATCATTTAGCATCGGCATCTGCTTCAGCATATCTATCGAAATTTAGATCCAATCCTGCTACAAATACAGATATCAATGTTCAGTTTCTGCTGTATAGTTTATTAGTTCATGCCCAAACCTATCCATCAAAATCTAGGTGTTTTGAAGCTTGGTCCTTTGTTGGTCCCACCAGTCAAAAAACACTAGGTAGTACCTAGGGTTGTTGCTGAAGATTATTTGTGTTCTATTACAAGTCTTCATTCTTGTTTGAGTACGCTTGTTAACACAAAAGCTAAAAGCCTGATCTGTTTCTTCTTGGTTGTGCAAAAGCAGAGAATCAAAGCATGTTAGGGGCTATCAAGTGATCACTTCCTTTGGGGTTTGGTCATGGTCATGCATGGAAGCACTTCCCTAGGAGAGAATCCAAACTAGCTTTTGGCCCCTCAGTTTTTTACACGACTCCATGATTTGTATCTGCTTCTCCTTTCACTTCACCCAAGAGAATGGAATGTAAGAGAAGGCATATCATCCTATGATTTTGAAACCTATATCTTCCCTTCTAGCATCAACTACCACCACTGCTAGTAAATAGCACAGTAACATAAGTGAAAGGAAATAGATGGAGTAGATAAAAAGCAAAAGTAAATCCACTGATGTAAAGCCTCAAGGATGAGCATAAGGGGCAAGGGAAACAACACAGGAGATGCAAAACGCAACTGAAAATTAAAGGGAGGTTAAAAGAGATCTAAAGAGGGTGGTCAACGCCACCTTGAAGACTACTACCCTCTTGATTTTGCCTTATCTTTATAGAAACTCATGCATTCTCACCAGCTATGCGTCGGCTCCTCACCCGTTGCTTTCTGCCAGGAATCATTTTCATCTTGTTTTGTGCATGGAGAGTTCATTATGAGATGATGCTATCTTTCTCTGTATTAAAAAATTCCCTCTGTTATAACCAAAAAGATAAAGCCTAGTGCTCAACACTTAAGCTCAGCAATCCAATTGGCTCTGTCTTGATTTCAAGTGTTCCTTTTTCTTTCTCTTATCTTCTGTCACTTTCATCCATTTAGTTTTATAGTGTAGCAACATAACTATCTTCCACTATGCTTTTGCATATAGATTAGACAACAATGCACACCTGTATTGTGGATAGAGTAGAGACCGCATTACAGCATTAGCATACATGGACAAAGGTGTGTATCAGTAGCCCCCTTGTTGATAAGTGAGGAAACACTAGGGGCCCAAAGAGGTAGATGAATTCCTGAAAGGTTCTGAGGATGTCCCCAAATTTTATTTTTAGCTCAGGTTATTGACTGAGCAAAAGTGGGGTAACAACTATTCGTTTCTCAAGCTCTTATTTCGTTAAGCACGTTTTTCTTTCATTATATGAACTGCATTAATGACTTTACCATAGAAAAAATCAAGACAGCCAATTTTTCCACTCTTAATTTTTCCGTTTTGCAAGGAAAATAGGAAAATACTATGTTCATGGTTTCACTAGTGTGGGTTTGCTTTGTCATATTTACACTGTTGGTAAGCTTTTGAATGCTTTATGCTCCTTTCTCTCCTTACATTTAGAATATTCATTTGGTGATATAATGTCACCATATTCATGCTTGTTCCTTCTTATCCGAAATTTCAGCTAGTCCATTTCTGATCCATGAAAAATGAAAGGGCACCTCATTGAAGCTTGGTTGATATCTACTTTTCTCATTATTGATAATGGGACTTGTTTCTATCATCTTAGTGATAAAATATGGTTCAGAAAATTAATTAGGTTTGGCCAGTTGATTATGCTTACACGCAACAGACCTCTAAATTATCACAACAACAACAGCAACAACAAAGCCTTTGTCCTAAGCAAGTTGGGGTAGACTAGAGATGAATCTCACAAGATCCAACTAAAAAGATGATAAGAAAATAACAGTACTAATAAAGGTACTAATAATAGTAAAAAAATAAAAAAGTAATAACGATACAAGGAGACTAATGCATAAGTTATGGTTTTGGCATGGGGATTGCTAATTTCCATGCGTTTCTATTCATTGATAGTTTTTTGGGTATATTCCATTCCTTCGAGTCCCTCTTTACAGACTTCTCCCATGTTAGGTTTAGTCGATCACTGTCTCTCTTTACATTATAAGCGCGCCTTAGTATCCCGCTATGCACAAGTGACTCTGGAGGCCTTTGTTGGATATGTTCAAAATCAACCGATGTTGGACAAGCTTTTCTTCAATCAAAGGATAAAGTGTTCCAGTTTAAGAAGACTTGCTTGTTTAAAGTTATACTAAAGAAATGAAATGATTGAGCTATCATCTTTGTGTAGATTGCTCGACAGAAATGGATATAGCCTTGAGTTGATGTGATGGTTGGTTGGAATGGATTCCATGGTCTTTTCTCAATTATTGATGGTAAAAGATAGCAAAGGTAGCGTCGAATATCAGGAACAGGAATAGCCTTTTCTTAGTTGTAGGAATCAATAGTTATGTAGCAATAAATAAGCATAAATTCAGAATGATAGGCATCATTCTCAATATCTCATATATTTGCTTATTTGCATATATACTCATTTTCCCTCGGAATCTAGTAAGTTCTTATTTTAGGTTTTGCTTCTTTTTCCATATGTTTGCTATAATGTTTGAGTCGGTCCGGTAAATGCCCTATTCCGTCACACGTGTGTGGATAGCAGTGGTGTGTGGCCAGCACAATTGCTCACTTAGTGTGATAAGCTGCATTGTTGGCATAATTGATTAGATTTTCCACCCTTTTAGTGCAGATATGTTTGTGTTTTTGGAATCAGGTAAAGAAATGGGTGATGTGTTGGCCCTTCGAAAATAGGAATGGCAGAGAACTCTGTCGTTCAGCAATTAACAATAGCTGAACTCTGAGCCCCATGTATTACTAAAATCTCTATTTGTTCTTGATGTGAAACTACAAGATAGTGGTTGATCTGCTTCCCTCTTGTGTGTTTAGAACAAAGACATTATGATGTGCCCTAGTTCTTGTCTCAGTTACCCTCATAGAGTGAAACATTTGAACCACATGCATTCGAATCAAAACCTCGAGCATTGCAGGCAATTCTGTGTTTTGTATGTTGTCCTAAGCACAATAACACATAACCTAATTTGTAAGTCTTCTCTTCATCTAGAAACCGTAAGATGCCAATTGCACTATCAGTTCACAACTCAAGTCATGTTAGATATCCAAAAAAGAGGATCTGTCTGGCTAAATTAGCACTGAAGTTAGGTGTGTTTTTTTGACCTGAATGCACAAAATCCTTTTCATGTGGAAGTTTGTGAAATACAAAAAAGAGGATCTGTCTGTTGCTAAATTAGCACTGAAGTTAGGTGTTTTTTTACCTGAATGCACAAAATCCTTTTCATGTGGAAGTTTGTGAAATATCAGTTTCAGCAGTTTTATGGAACTGTTGTGCTGTCTGGAAAATAGCATCTGCCTCAAGCTGTACTTTAAGAAGAAAAGGAGTTGGATCATACTTAGCTCAGATTATTTAATGTCATTAGAAAATTTGATTCCTTATATAAATTCTCCTCTATAAATTTCACGAGCTGTCTACAGCGGTATTTTTTCTGACATTATTCTAGACACTCTGATTATCAACTCGAAGTGTGCCCTGAAAATAGAGGAGAATACTTTTACGAACCATTAACGTTTCTTTCTTTGAATGCTATGCTAAAATAATTTTCTCCTGGAATTCCATATTAGTATTGCAACCTTTTGATTTTGGATGCACTTCTGCTAAAATTATTCTAATCACCGCAACAGAAACTAGTGCATGTCAAATTTCCTAAGCACAAGAACGCACAGAAGTGCACATCCCTCCATCCCATGTCTCAAAAGATGTTGCCAACGCAGGCAGAGATGCAGGGCAAAAGGAAGCATTCAAACTCCCCATAATTCTTTTCCCTTTAATGGCTTTCTCTTCTTTTCTTTTCTTTTCTTTAACTCCCCTCTTCTTTCTAGTTTTACGTGATTCCCTTGTTCTTCGCGGGCCAAAGTGCACCAAGAATCAAAGGCACAAAGATTGTTCACCCTCGGTTTCAGCATCCCCTCCAAACTTCACTATAAATACCCCTGCACATACGCACCTTACTGCATCACCGTCTCACTTCACAACACTTCTCATCTTAGTGCCCAGCAACACAACAGCCGAGCTTTGTTTAGGTAATTTTTAGCTTTCTGTTAGTGTGTAACTTCATATATATCTTGGTTGGATTCTGTTTCTTTACTTCGGCAAAGAGAACAGTTTGACTGTTTAAGCGTGTTTTTGTTCTTGCTCATAGTTTGATCATATTACCTTTAATCTGGCTAGATGTGCCCATTTGGCATTGTTTTGATTATATATGTTCTGCAGGCAAGATGAACAGGAAGCCAGGAGACTGGGACTGCAGGGCGTGCCAGCACCTCAACTTCAGCCGGCGAGACCTATGCCAACGCTGCGGTGAGCCGCGTGGTGCTGCTGATCGTGGCAGTGCTGGAGGTGACTATGCCAACTTCGGTGGCCGTGGTAGCTCCTCCTTGGGTGGCGGCGGCTTTGGTGTTAGCTCTGATGTCCGCCCTGGTGACTGGTACTGCTCCTGCGGTGCACACAACTTCGCCAGCCGCTCCAACTGCTTCAAATGCTCTGCCTTCAAGGAGGAAGCTGCTGTCAACAGTGGCGCTGGCACTTTTGATGGTGACATGTCACGCTCAAGGGGCTACGGCTTCGGCGGTGCTGCCCGTACCAACCGCCCTGGTTGGAAGTCTGGAGATTGGATTTGTACCAGGTGCGTGCTACACAATGCTGTCTTTCCACCCTGCTAAAAAAAAAACTTAACACTATGCTTTCTCATTTTTGGATTCGTATAGTCAACCGATATGATATAGTCAGTCCTTATTCATGGGTATGGATACATACATGGTTTAGTGGTAGTCTTAGCCTTTTTGTATGCTTGCACCTTCTATATGTGCCATTCTTCCATGATTTGGGGTTTCCTTTAGAAAAAGAAGGTTGGGTATTACCGGAGCAGGAGACAAAAGAATCAACTTGCTATGCTGTCTGTCTCCATATATGTTGATGTGTCTGTGCTTTTATAGATGAGTAACTCTCTATGTTGAGCCAAAAAGGTAACCGTATGACTCATTTGATGCATACAGCACAAGATATGCATATCTTGCTTGGTCATTTTCAGCGTCATGTTCAACTGTAGCAGCCTGCTCCAAGCATTTCCAATGTTAGCGTGGCGTAGTTGACGCGTAATTCATCACAATAGGCATATGATTTACAGTTTCATGCCTTCTGAATTTTGCTTCCTGTTAACCCTTGTGTGTCTCTGAATGTTGACAGGTCTGGATGCAACGAGCACAACTTCGCTAGCAGGATGGAATGTTTCAGGTGCAACGCACCACGGGACTCCGGTAGCGCCACCGCCATGACCTACGAAAATTACTTGTAAATTATCAAATCATTCCTTCTTTCGCGTGTTAATTTCACGGTCTGAATTAACGTGGCGTGTGCTTGTCATGCAGGCACTGAGGTGTAGGAGCCGATAGACCCCATGAGGTTTGCAGCGACGACGAGCGGAAGAAGCAGCAAGAAGAGTTCCCACATAAGAAATGAAGTAGTAGACTGCAAAACACATCCGCGATGCTACTTATTACTAGTTTTGTTCCTTTCCCGTTTTTAGATTTGGTCCTCATTCCCACTTGGGACAGTACCCCCGATCTATGTTTGCTGTTTTATTTCCCTTCCTTTCGGCATGCATGTTTCCGCTACGAGTCATGTGATGTAACCCCAAAACGCTTGCTTCACAAGTATTATTAACTAGTAATGTTGCTTCATAATATCTCCGGTTGTCTGTCTTGTCCATCAGTATGGTTTGGTTTTGTGCGAGAATTGATGTGTCGTGTGCTTTTCAGTTAAACGGCTTCACATATCCTCGGTATGTTTCTTGCCGAACCGTATTGGTTCAGAGCAGTGTAACAAGCCTTGAAACTCGAAGGCAGAGGACAAAACTGGAAGACTGTTGAGAAGCGTTAACCATTTTTTTCTTGGAAACAGCACAAAACGCAGCAACCGGATATACTTGGTGTGATAACATGCAGCTGAATAGTACGGTTGTGCTCAACCATCGTGTGCGGGACGACCACTATACTGTCGCACGTGCGACACACTGAGTCGTGCGGCGAACCAAAACCTCCCCCAGCTCCAGCTCCAGCACCATCTCTCGCAAAACCGCGCGCCAGCACGTGCACAGCTCACACGACCTGGATGCTGCTGGGCCGCTGGAGTACCAGGTGGTAAAATCAGGCAGCACGGTGAAACCTGGAAACACACAGAAGCCGTCGAATTCCATACCAGTCTCTCCAGTGCATTGGATGCCCTTCAACTTTTCCTTTTATAAGATAAACCCTTGAACTCTTTTTGAGACCATGCCTTGTCTTTAACTCTTTGCAAGCATGCATGTGCCGCCCGAGTGGTTTGGATACTGGATAGAGAAAAGATCCCATCCCAATCGAAAGCGCTCCACAACGTCGTCGGCAAAGCGCACGCGGCAGCCAGCTCGTCGCCGTGGACGGCATTGGCGAGTCGGCTTGCTCTCCGCGCGGCGAGATTCCTTCTGGCTTCGATCGCCTCGCCCGGCCTCCTTTCCTTTGAGCTTTATACATGGCCTCTGCCTCCTCTGCTTTGGCTATAAGCTTTAAGCCTCTGTGCCCGTGGCTTCTTTCTTCCTTTGTTTGCCTGGCTGCCTTTCATCGTGGTACTGGTACCCTGGGGCAGGGCAGCCGAACCGAACCAAACCATAGGCGGCCAGGGGTAGCTAAAGCGGGAGCACTAGTTCACCGCTGCCGCGCTGCCATTGGAGGCGCTCGTGTCTCGTGTCTCTTTTGCGATTCTTCCGTGGTTCCTCCTCGCCTGCGAGCACAATGCACGGATTTTCAAGATGATGGGAGGAGGAGAGGACAGGATAGGGCATAGGGGCTTTTGGAGGACGACCAGAGCACAGCTTTGGCTGGAGGAATCCAGCGCCATGCGTGCTTGCTTGCATGCATCTTCCTGCGAAATTTGTTGCAAAAGGAAGAAATGCGTGCTAAAAGTTTAAAACTGATTGACTAAAGAAGGTGAAACAAATTAGGCTTCGTGTTAGAGCCGTCGGTTAGATTTAGATCATGTTTGGTAAAGCTCTAGGTTTTTGGCTCCGCTCCACCATAGATTTTAGCTCTGTTCCACCATAGATCAAGAGTTGTTAGAGGTTTTTAGATGAACTGTCAATAATACCCTTGGTGCTAGGTGTTGTCACTAAGTATACTGTTACATACATGAAAGTATCATTTGTGAATGTTTATTCGTAATTATTTTCATTGATACTATTACAAATATTCAAAGAAGTCAATGGATGACATTACAAACATACACAGTGATTGAATAACTCAATTCATTATAGATACAACTGAGTGCAGGGAGGCTGCAGCAGCCCTTGTCTACAAACACACACGCTAACATCTTCTTGCAAGTTGCAACACACACGCACAGCATCCTGTTACCCAGGAGTTGCACCAAGCTTGGATCAAGCTGTGAAAGCAAGCATATACTCCAGTTTTCTACAGCTGCAATGAAGCAAATTTTCACAATCCATGTTTTATGCATAAAGAGGTTTAGAAAGGGCAACAAACGTGTAACATCTCAAATTTGGAATAAATAAAAATTTATTTTTATACAAAGGAAATCAAAATGGATGGAATAAATAAAGTCAATATATATACACATAAATATGAACAGAAAAGGTTTCTAATTTTTTATTGCAAATGTTTGATTTATGTTTGTTTGAATTGTTTGAATACATTACTTGATTCATAGTGTATATCAGAAATTTATGGAGCTGGAGTCGTAGGTATACCGAGGGTGTTTGGATGAGCTATTTTATTTTTATTTTAGTCTAAAAATAGAAACTTAAACTACTTTATCTTAGCCTATAAACACACGATCTGACATGGAGTTGAGAGCTGGAGCTCTTTCAAACATGGTGTAAATACTATACATGACCCACATGTCATCATCACAGCCGATGATATTTTCTAATATAAGCACTTTTGCGATAGTATTCACCTAATTTTGCCCATATATACATGCATCTATATGTATACAAAGATCTGTTGGATCCCGCCTTCACACGCGTGTCCGCACGCGTCTTCCCTTGTCGTCTTCCTCGATGATGGCACTAAACGCCGTTGCTCTTCTCCGATGCACGCGCGGACCTGCATTTCCAAGCCGCACCGCCCCTTCACCTTGAGCCACAACTTGCACAACAACACGCCGCCGGCCTGCTCGCTGGCACCACGTCCCGGGCTTGCACACCCGTCGACCACCCGTACCCACCCGCATGCGGGGAAAGACGAATGACGACAACAGCTAGGGTTAAAACCCTAGTGTGCTACCAGGTTGGGCCAAATAGACCAGGTTCACGGAGCTAATCGGGCTCAAAGTTCCATTAACGATAAGGGCTGGCCTTTTTTTTTTAAAAAAAAGCCAAAAATTAAGAAATTCAAAAAATAGAAAACGGGTTGGACCAATAAGGAAAATTGGGTCGATAATTAGAAAAGAGAAATCTGCCCAACACTATTTTTTTAATAATATGATTTTATTGGAAAATTGCAAAAATAATACCCAAAATCATAAAATTGCAAGAATAAGTGCCTGTCGACAACTTACGTAGTAGTGGGCTCAGGAGCCTATCGGTAAGCATGTGCGACCAAAAAGGCATGTCGGCACTCCACGTGCTGATAGGCCCCCGGGTAGACACCGATATGGCGGTCGGGCTAGTGATAGCTGACAGTGTAGGGATCGATGACGTCTTAAGAGGGGAGGGGATGAATTAGGATACTTGAAACTAATCGACTTTAAAAACTTCACAAGATAAACCTATATTAATTTCTATCTAAATATGTTTTAGGTTTATCTAGTGTCTTTACTCTACCGTTCAAAAAAGATTGTAACATACCTAGAAAGGTAAATTGCAAGTATGTACATGCGGAAACGTAAACAAGATATAGAGAGAAAACTCGGTACAAAAGATTTTTATCTCGTGGTATCTATGGCATAAACGCCACCGCCAGTCCATGTTAGAGCTCCACCAAAGATATGCTCCCGGTTACCAAGACTCTTCCGGTTACCGCTCTCGAGCCACTAAGCCACAAAGGCAAGGCTCACACAAAACCTCTCTTTCGGTCACTTATCACCGTCTTCACTTTGGAGCTTGAGCCACCAAGGCAAGGGTCTCCGCGTCCCTATACAAGCTTCTTGCCATCGCTCCACACTAAGTCAGAGGGTCAACAAGCTTGAGCCACCAATAGCCTAAGGTGCCGGCGAGTCACTAAGACTCAAAGGTGCTGGCGTACCACTTGATATAATGTAGGATCACTCCTTGATCTCCTCTCTAGTTAGTAACATCTAGCAATAACTCTCTCTAGGCCTATAAACACTAACCACTCACTAATCTTGTGCTTAATTTCTTTGGATGATCACTTTAAGTACTATGGTGACTTGAATGTCTTCACAAGTGTCTATGAGCTTCCTCTGGACTCCAGCACACTATCACTCCTTGAAATGACCGAATGGAGGGGTATTTATAGTCTTAACCCCACGGACTAGCCATTTCTCCAACAGCTCAACTTTACTGTATACGCCGGATGATCCGGTGTAAACAACATTGTACTCACTGGACCATCCAGCGTGTACATCCTTCAAAAACTAGCCGTTGGATCCCCACTCAAATCTTCTGTAGACACCAGATGTTCCGGCATGTTCACTAGCTCCATTGCCGGACCATCCGGCTTGTACACTTGAGCTAGACCGAGCCACTTCTTCTCTGTACAAAATACTCTGACATGTTGATCTTCATGGCGCCGAACCATCCGACGTGTTGATCTTTACTCTTCTTTACATAGAATACTCCGGTGTGTTGACTTTTAGAGCGCCGGACCATCCCACATGTTGATCTTCACTCTTCCACATGTTGATCTTCACTCTTCAACACTTGCAACCTTCTTTGCAAGAAATACTCCGACGTATTCAACTTCATATCGCTGGACCTTTCGACGTGTTCTTCGGTTTTCTTCTCTCTTACAGAAATACTTCAGTGTTGCCAATTTCAAGCGTCGGACCATCCAACATGTACAAATACCATGAGCTAAAAAGCTCCGGCGTGTACAACACCTCTATCGCCGGACCATCCGGCATGCACATTTTTCCTAGAACTTCTCTAATTCAACCAATCTTTGTCCCGAGTTTGATGGCTTCTTCATGTATTGTATCTATGAGATCTACTAAAGCATATACTTGACAAATATGTTAGTCCCATTAACTATGTTGTCATTAATCACAAAAATCACATGCATGCCCTAAGAGGGCTATGTTCACTACAGACAGGCATGTCGGCATTCTAAGAACCGATGGCCTGTCGACAACTAGCGTGCTGACATGTATATTTCCTTTATTTTTTTTTGTTTTTAGTGGGTGTTTAATTTGGGAAGAATCATGTATTTAATGAGGCACATCCAGAGCAAAATTCAGTGTACATCCATATGGCCAGATTAGGCATATGTCGACACTAAACAATATCGCTTATAATATAGAAATGTTAAACTACGCGAAGCACCACAGGACATACACCGACTCTAACAATGATAGTGGCATGTTTGATGCATTTTTTATTCCATCATAGGCATGTAATGATGACAAAGCTAACATGCCTTAGGGAATTTAAAGAATCCACATACAGAAAGTAACGACGAGATTGGCATGCATGGTACAATTCTAAAAGTAACCTAGATATGTACTAATTCTAAACCTAACATGCCTTAGGGAATTGAAACTAGCTGATTACTACTAACACTCTACTGAGTGCAACATGGGTACTTTCCCTTCCTCGCCACCTGAGGTCCAGCTTCACGATCCCGACATACCCTCTCGTGCTTCCGCCTTTAGGTGGTTCTACTCCTCTCTCCTCTTCTGCTCTTCCTCCTATAAGCATTTGCATGTCGCCTCTCTCCTTTCATAAGCTTCCATTTCATGGAATAGTCTCCATGCCACCCGATATTGGGTGTGCAGGAGGAACATATCCGCTTCACTCTACTCAGTATCAATACATTGTATGAATTCGCATAGTGGTGGCGGAGACTAGCAAAGAAGGAAAAAAATCATAAGTGCTAAACGACAGATAGTTGTGTTTTAGTTTTTGCAATATGTGAGTACCTAGTTGCGGTAGCCACCACGGATGCTACCCTCCATGGATCATACTCATAGTTAGAGCACATGAAGAACTTCCTATCATTGGTGTCTGAGAAGTCGTTGGACTTTCTAACCCTACACAGGTCTCCACACCAGCACATCAGAACTTTGACCCTAGCAGGCAAAAGATCCGACATTGACTTCTTCGGGCGAGGATAAGAGGCCATTTTGGTAAGAGGAGAAGGATTTGGTTTGTTTTTGTACAAGTTGCCTCCTAGGTTGCTATTTATACAGAAAATCAATGTTAGCTCATGGATTGCGTCCATGGAGATTTCACTTGAAAACCTAAGTCTGAAAAGGCTATTTCTAAAAAGGCTACATCTGAAAAGGCTACTTTTGAAAAAGGCTATATCTGAAAAGTCTACGTCTGAAAATGTTATGTCTGAAAAGGCTACGTCTGAAAATGTTACTTCTGAAAAGGCTACGTCTGAAAAGGCTACTTCTGAAAAGCTATATAGTTCTAAAAAGGCTATATCTTAAATAATTGGATTAGGGTTAAACGTTACGATAAACATCATACGTAAGGCTTAACGGTAATGTTAGCATAATTAATTCGCAATAATGCATCTATAATGTCTGCTAGAGGTGGGAGAGGGAGAACTAGAGGGTTTACTATCACGGGGAGGGCACCAGTGATATGGTCGGGTTCCTTTGGTCCTAAGTGCATACAAAGAGCCACTCAAAAACTTCCCTTTGCAGGGGAAGAGTGAATTTCGGCCACCCCATCATCTGAGGACTTACGACTACCTGAAAGAGGAGCGGACGAAGTGCTCCCATGGATACGACTATGTTGTGCAAATGTATGATGATAGAATTAATGGAGGCCATAGATTCTTTCAATGTCCTCTTGGAAGGACGAGAGTGCCAACAAGTTCAGTATTTTATTTTATGACATTTTAGTATTTAATTTCTATATATTTGCAGGAGTTAGACGATGATGAGAGCTGCCACTATACGAGATGGGTCGATCCTCCCGTTGAACAGAACATACAGGAGTACATCCATCACTTGCAAGACCGTATCTTTAACATGTAGCATGATGTTGATGCTATTCCAATTCCTTCAGAGGAGAATGAGCTAGTCATCCACATCGATGATCTTACTGTATGCCTCGATCCCTGGTGTCCCTACTTGTGTCACTAAAAGTTTCCTCCTCCTCCTCCTCCACCACCACCACCACCACCAGTGCACTATGGTGATGGGGATGCTGGGAGTCAAGAGAGTCTTCTCAATTCATTCTAAGTCAGTATGATTAGAAGCAATGTATCTTGATGTGTTGCCTTAGCGTTATGTTATATTTTCTTGTACCGTTTTGTTTGTAATTGAATAAATTGTACCTCGTCATGTGACGTTGTATTCTGGTTGAACGCGTAATAGTAGTAGGGTTTGTAATGCAAAGGGTTTTTATTTTGAAAGTTGCAAGTGAATGATTTATTGCTTGAGAAGACAGCACACCGATACGGTTTTAAAGTGGATACAATTAAATGATGCTATGCTTTGAGATGGAACAAGAACACATGTAATAAAAATATGGCTGATAACGTAGTTGTGACATAACATCCAACATGACATGACAACCACATAATAGAAATACCATAAAAATATCCAAGTACTATCTAATGACATAGTCAAGTGGCGTCGCCATGGCCACGTGAGCACTTGTTGGGCACGCCCGTTGGCTTATGCTGGCTAACTACCCTGTGATGCACGTGGTTGGTGGAGTGCGTCAGGGGCTCACGTGGAGGGTGGCGAGGCCATGCTGTGTCTGCAGGGGTGATAGGGTCGGCTTGCGATGGCTGTGTCGATAGAGGTGCCCTCGTTGTCTGCTACGAGCCCTCCTCATTGGGCAGAACTACGAACCAGTTGTCCGATCAGGAGTGTGTCAAGTCGGAAATCTATTGTCAATAGCATGCATAATTCCAAATGGGGACATACTAATCTTCTTCATAATCTCTGGGTACATCTCATTAGCAACAAAATCAGTGGTCATGTTCCTGTGTGCACGCAGAGGTCGGCTCAAGTTGCAAGTATGCGGCTCAACAATGGACACTACCCCATACATTCTCACACCTCGGCAAGAATCCATGGACTCGCCACATGCAACCTTCAGCTAAACATTTCACATCGTATGTCCGAGGATTGGAAATAACCACCTTGAACTCCCTCTTCTTCGAGAAATGTCATCTCTTCACTGCATGCTACAGATGGACCTTGTCATGAAACATCTACCATTTAGTCACCATGATGGAATCATACTGCCATGACGACTCGTGTCCATCATTAACTGTCAAATTCTCCAATGCAAAATTTATCCATTCCTCTAAATTCCAGCAGCTGAGTCCACAAATGTACGAAACTCGTCATCATCTGCCTCCATCTGGTCCACAAGTGCCTCATCCAGCTCCCCTTAATCAGCAACCATCCCAGCCTAATTATCTTCCATGTCGTTACATTCTTCTCTTGCCGTCTCTACCTCAACCGATGGACTAGTCCTCGAGGGAACCTCTGGAACCACACTCTCCTACTCCTCTTCATCAACAACATTTTCAACAACTGCTTCTACGGTACTAGTGCCGGCTTCTGTGAACTAAGATCGCTCGCTTCTACAAGGATGCAGTGGGAAAACCCTCGTCTCAACCCCAGTGACACAAATTACTGCCATTGCTTGGAACATGTAAGCTCCCAAAGCTTTCGCTGCCACCTGGTTTTGCGATGTCTAGGAATCAGAACCTTCATCGTCAACCACTGATGTGCCAGACTAACTTGCAGCAGATTATACAACCAACCTAACACTTTGGCCGGCCTCATCTCTCACGGACTATTCAATCATGTGTCCACATACTAGAAGTTAATCATATCCACCCCACTGTCACAATGCATGACATATTCAGGCCTGTAAGAAACCCTAAATACCACTACAGTCGACACCTTGATTCAACATACAATACCAATATTTTGTCAGCTAAAATAACTCTAATTACCTTACAAGTTACTCTAATATCACTATAAAATGCTCAAATTTCTTATGTCAACCCTAAATATTCCAACCAACAAATCCAATTTTAAATATACCACATATTCGTATATATTATCTAAATTTTGTACCTATCGATCATGAGCATTATATGTGGAAGACAACATAAAAATTTGGTGCATTCCTGGAGTACTGTTAGGCTTAGGGGGAGATAAATATAGGAAATGAAGTCTTGTACTCATCCCTTAACTATGAATAAATAGTAAATACATACACAATTTGCATTATTATTTGAATTCATGAAGAATCTGGTTAGACTCATGAAGAGAAATTTCTTATCTTTTGCTTTATAATAGAAGCTATTGCATTAGAATTAATGAGTATTTTCCCAAATAAAGAACATCCTGAAGAATTTGGTATATCTTACATATGTTTAAGTTTATGATCTTACCTACTGCCTTCTTGTTTGTAGCACTTCTTACCTATAGTAATCTCTATGAATCTTGCATGGAATAAATATGATTTATATGATGAACATTATAGATGATTGTCTTGCCTTGCGTGTTAGAATAAATCATTTCCAATGATTTAATCCACTAAAAAGCCTCGATTAACCATGTAGATGTAGCATCTAAGCCCCCAGGTAAGTGATAAGTGTTTCAGTGATTAATGACAATCGTATCATTGTGACTAACATGTGTATTTTGAAGAGTATCAAAAATTTAGTTCACAATGTTGAGTGAGTTTCTTAGTCCCTAAGGTGATATAATGGACGATCAGGATCTTCTAGTTCTAAGTGTCATAAGGAGATGAAGGACATTTAGAATAGTTTAGATCTCTTTTCTTAGTCTTTTGACCGTACTATAAAGGGGGCTAAGAGTTATAGTTTGACCTAGTTGAGTCTAGACAAGGTTAGATGTACACTTGTAAACTTATAGCACTAGGTAGCTCAAAGAAGCCCATGGTTAAGATGTCGAGAAGTTAGAGCTAAAGATTGCTTGAATTGGACGAGCTCAGAAATTTCAGTACACCAGATGGTCCGGCGATACCAGAGATAAACATGCCGAAGTATTTATTGGATCAAGACAAAAAGATCTTATGCACACCAGATGGTCTGACGATCTAAGACATTAACACTGGAGTATTTTTGTGTGGTGACGTAACACAAAAAAGTTGAAGTCTATGCTGGATGTTCCAGCGTGTAAAGAAGACTACACTGGATGTTTGAAGTTTATGCACGCCGGATGGTCTGGTGTGTACATCAGAGTATTTTTTGTAGAAAATAATTCCAAAGTCTGGATTTTGTGGTTCTACAAGTCAGATCATCTGGCATGTGCCCAGAGGCTTCGTCAGAGTATTTAAGAGGCTTAATGGCTAATTGACAGCTGACAGTTGAGAGTGTTTTAAAAGATAGATGACAGATGTTTCGGCATGTGTAAGTCAGTGCACGTCGGATCTTTCGACGTTCACAAAAAAAATAGGGTAGTTGGGCAACTGATAGATTTGGACCTCTAGCCTATAAATACCCTATCACCCGGTCTCACTTTGATCTTTTGCAACCCAGAGGAGCCTATACACTATGTATATCATCAAGAAGCAAGAGAGAGCACTTAAGTGATTTGCAAAGTCCCTAATTGAAAGATTAAGGATATCATTAGTGCTTTGAGAGTAGCAAGTGTGCATGTAGCTGTAGTTTAGGCTTGATCTAGGTCAAGTAAAGCTATTGGCTTGTTACTCTTAGTTGTTAACAACACCTAGCCGGTCTTAGGTGATTGGAGTGGTCTCGGTGAGTTTTTGAAGTTCTTGTGGGAGCCCCGAAAAGTGCAATATACTTGATTTGATGCCCGCTAATTCAAAGATGGAGAAGTGATAATCATGAGGGAGCACTTGAGTCTTGGTGACTCAAGGAGGAGCGATATCCTCAGTGGATACTCTAACGAGGACTATGGGGGAGTACCAACTCCTCGATACCTCAAAAAAAAAAAAATCGGTGTCATCTTGTTCATCTTTCTACTTTTCCACATTTACTTTGAGCATTTACATTCTTGCAAGTTTTAATTCCGTAATTTTCTTAGTGTATTTACTTGCTTGTTTTGTTGCCTTGCTCTAGTTTATTCGTGTAGTTGCATTAAATTTTATCTAGGATAAGGTTGCTACTTGTTTTAATTTTTGGTAGAAGTATTTTTAATTAGTGCTCAATTCACCTCCCCCTCTTGGGCCATTAGATCCTTTCAGTAGGTTATAGTTCCTTGCGCACCACAACCAAGAATCAGTTTAGCCAAGAAATAGTAGCATAATCCTTAAAATAAGTATTGAATACTTAGGCACTGGAACTTAAAGTTTATATTATCCTACACTTACCACATTATTTTACGTTGAATAGCACGGTAAATATGTGGGTTTCACATCATAATTAATATATACAAGCATGTCTGAAATATATGAAGCATCTAAAATGATTCGTAGATGATGCATGAAGCATACTATCACTTGAAGTGTAATTATTGGCATGAAAAGGGGGAGAAATTTAGGGCATTAGTGTCATAAGAAAAATATAGATAAAATAGAAAATCTGATAGGCATATTAGTTTTCATCCCTAATCCTGTTAGATAGACAGGTGAACATATGCGCAAACCAGCCTAGAGCCATTGCCATTGCAACGACTGAGCATGTTGATTTGTGCATTGCCTTCTTGACCTGCTCATGAGCACACGTGTGTGGACTTGAAGTCCTTGCCACACCCCCTCCGGCCGAGTCTACATCTTTGCACCATGATTACTACATGTAAGCTTGTAGCTCAACGTGTTGTTGTTGCTTGCCACGTTAGCTTGAACAGCAACATTCCACCTTGTGCATGCATGCGTGTTATTGTGTCGTGCTCTCACCGAGCTCGCGATCTTCTATACTCTTGCATGACTTTGGCTCAGAAGCAATATGTTCGTAGCTACTTTCACTAAAGCACTACTCTGTCTCCTATGGGCCGCTTCCATCATCTTGCTGGCCAGACAACAAGTTGTGCATGTGTAGCACCTGTCGAGCTACTGCAATTGTTGCTTTTTCTGCACTGCATGCATATGCAATGTATTGGTCTCGGGACAAGTAGCCTAATATCAAGGGGAGGGAGCTGATATGAAATCGGCCCAATAATGAATCAACCCAATTGAACATGGGCTGGATTTTAGTGGCAATTGAAACAAAATGCCCACTAGGATATTTTGTGGAGAACTCAATAGAATTTGGGAGATTGTGTGATCTTTATAAAGTTGGCAGATAAATATTTATACTTTATAGTATTTGTGAGGGTTCATGATGTTTGCAGAAAGGCACTTGGAGAACTCAGAATTTATAGCAATCAAATATTCTAGTAGAAATTCATGCAGATTAAATGTTGCATAACTTCATGATCCAAATTATTTTAAGTATATGGTATGAGTAATTGGATCAAATTTTTTGGGCAAAAGAATAAAAAAGCTAGACAATAGAAATAATTCAATAAACTTAGAGATGTGTAAAGATCAGGAGGAGAACTTCCCTATTTATGCAAGCATGCAGTCATGCAAAGGATGGCTGACCCTATAGACTTGAAAGGCAACCTCGCACGCATGTAGAACATGCCTGACTGCACAGATATATAGAATATACCTAACTACACATGCATGTAGAAGATGCCTAACTATGAAGGTATGCAGAGATTAAAGGGATAACATTCTTAACTGCACAATCTCAAAATACATATAGTTTTAATGCCATTGCATTAATACTATCTAGCTCACTGTATGTAATGAGTGACGCTCGAATTTGAATAAGTGTGTGAATATTTCTCACATAATTTCACTATGATGGCATAGATCTATGAGACTCCACTTGAAGTTAGGGATACATATTGGACCTAATTTTCCATTAATCCAGTGTTCATAAATAGGGAATGTTTGAAGTATGTTATTAAAGAAGATCTAATATAAGCATTAGGGGGAGAGAAAGCCCATATTGAATGCCTTATATTTTTTTCATGAAAGCTAGAAGTAGGAAAATGATCTTCAATTAATATTCCTAGAAGCTTGAAGTAGGAATAGAATTACACACTAAGCCAAGTTAAATAATAGTTTAACTAATGCTCATGCGGAGTATGATGCCAGATAATTTTGAAATAAAGTAAAGAGGAGTAACCTGAAGTTATAAACTAGAAGTTGAGTTTATTCATAGTAAAATAAATGGCAAGTATGGTATATCTCAGGAACACCTATGGGCATATCACTGAGGTAGAATGACTTGTTAATCATTGATCTAAAAGCTACGGGGACTCCTATGGGTTCTATATCAGCGCACAACTGTCAAAGCAATCATTAAAAAACTCCTCCAATCTCCTTAGAGAGAACACCATGAAGGTGAAACACCTCACGAGGAGGCTCAACATGAAGATGAAAACATAACACCATAAGTGCGCGCATCCTTATTGTTGGGAATGCAGTCTATGCAGAACAACCAAATATCTTTTGTTTGGGAAATGACAAAAGATATGATTACCAATAAAATAATCTCAAATTATGATAATATTGGAGAAAAAATAGTTATCGACAACACTACCTATAATTGCTAATGTTTCTCTGATGAGAACTTGGATCCGGAAACAAAGTTCATGGAAAAATTTGGGTGTACCGTTGAAGTTTTCTATATATATTTGGTGCTCCTGATCAATGCAATAATAAAAGAAATGCGACTTTCTTTTTTCAGATTACAGTTTGATAAGTTGTCTTTCGTGAGTTACTTCTATATGTGTGATAGCATTCCTCTCTGATATTGTGGCTCGTCTATTCTGCTCGGAACAAAATCCTAACGTTCTTTTCATTCCAAAGTCGCCAGAAAATTTTGTTTCGACAAACTAGCGAAAAGATAATCGGTGGTGCTGTGGATCTGCGTTTCACTTGGGACTGCTAGCAAGAGTAGGTTTGGCGAACTTTCTTGCAATAAAAGAAAAGAAAAAAAGCGTTTTTTGATGCAATTCCATAGTTGATCTCAGGAGATCTTGTCAGAACATGTCGTACCAACACAACAGACACTTTCTGTATGTTTTCAGACGACTTATCGTTATATAGCAGAGTCGATGCTCACTTTATTGTGGCTTCATTTGACAGCACATTTTAGTGCGTGTTGGTAACCGCATTCACAGGCTTTTTCTAACAATGATTGTACTATTGTTCAGGTGGTCTTAGTCTGAAGCCTGAACTGATTGAAGTAGGGCTCCATTTATCATTTCCTTCCGCATTTTTTTCTGGCAGAGTTACTCAATGTTCCCATACAGAGAACTCGATTATTCAATGTTACAATACACAATCCATTTCTGACCACCTAATATCAATATGTTTCTGTGTGTAAAGTTCAAGCAGTAATAAGAAGGAAAAATCCTGAAGGCACCTTTATTCTTATTGATCTGGACACCCAGAATTTTCTGGTAGGAAAGAAGTATTTCCCTGTCTAACCTGTGTAGTACCATTTGGTTTCGACCATATTCCTCATCCATTGGAATCCAAGCATTACATTTCTTTCTCACAAATGAATTATTAAGATCAGTTGTTTCCTTTGGGCTGCACATTTGTTTTCTTGTGGCAGAGTTCATTCTTTTGATGCAGTAGCAGAGCACCTGAAGCTGCCCTGTTCATCATGCAACAACACCCTTTTTCACTGCCTCATCCATTGTTATGTCAGGGCTCTGGAGCACAGATAAAGCTACCAGTTAATGGATAAATCCAAGGAGATGTGCCAGATGGCTGTGAAGCACTATGATCTGAACCTTGTGAAGTCAGGCATCAGGCGGCCATCTGTGTACTGCTTGGTTGTTTCTACCACATGGTTTCAATGCAGTGGCTCCATCGATGCGCGTGTTCAGAGGCAAAGATTTGCTCCCTGTTTGTTATGTAAGAACCCTGACTTGGATGCAGCTTTGGTTTGTTTGCTGCCATGGCCCTTGTCCATTTGATGCTTCTTGTAGTTTCGTGCTACAAAGGTCAAGAGTTTGGCATTCTTTTTTAGTCTGTTTGGAAAAAGGAATAGAAAACAGAGGAACGAAAATAAACATGAGAATGTCATACAGTGTTAGTGGGAAAAAAGACTAAACAAAGAAAAGACTTTGAAATAGGTGTTTGGAAGCACTAATAAAAACACATGACTTAGGCCTTGTTTATTTGCTCCTGGATTGTGATTCTGAATTATGGATTCTGCAAACAAACAGTTAGATTTCGAAAGTGGATTCTGCAAATATATACTTAGATTATGGTATAATCTACAATCCACTCAAGGTGAACTTCTACAATCCAGAATCCAAAGGAGAAACAAACAGAGCTTTAAAATATTGTAGAAACGAAAATAAAAAAGTAGGACAAAAAAAGCTCCATGCAAGGATCAATTGACAGATGGGGCCAAAAAGAAAGGTCCCACTACCCAGATACACCGTGCGCCAGGTACTTGTGACCAATGTTACCTAGACACGAACACAGGTGTTAAAATCTAACTTGAATTTGGATGTCCGGCTCGGCAAAAAAATCTGGATACAGATGTCCAGGCAACACTGCATGCGCTCGGACTATCTACTGGTGATTGTTCTTTTCCTTTCATTCTGTCTCCCTTCATTCTCCTCTCCGTTCTCTCCTTTCGTTGTCTCAGTCCTGCACGGTCTCATGCTGAGGCTGGCGCCGTCTTCCATGTCTGCAGCATGTTGGGGCCATCCACAGCACACGCTCTAGGAGGTGCTCCTGAACCGAGCACCAACAGGTGTAGATTGAGGTGCCGTCCTACAGTGACGGATCCATGATTTTGAGCAAGGGTGGTCCAATTTAACATAATTTTTTAGAAGATTTTTACGGTACACCTAAATGAGTGCATGCCGTCCATTTTCTTCATCTGGTGGTTTAGATTGGCCCAATGATATTCTATCGCCCACCAGTATCATGGGTATCATTAAAGAGTATCATGGGTATTATAAGGATAGGATTGGAAAAAAAATATGATAAACTTGTAAATTATATGTTTAATTAGGAAAGGTCAAAATGTTAGTTTATTCTTCGGATAAGCTTTCACTTATTCTATTCATTTCATTTATTAGGGTTTTCACCCTCCGTCGGCCGGTCGATGGGTGGCGAAGGTCCGAAGTCCGGTCAGTCAATGACGTAATTACCCCTAAGGGTACCAAGATAATTACAATAATACCTACTAAAATGAACGGTTGGATCACAACAATGATACTCTCCACCATCTAGTATCATGGTGTACTGTAAATATTCTCTTTTTTTAATACTATAAATGTAATGTGCCAACATACAAGTATAGAATTTTACCAAAAGCACAATACAACTAGATTAATAAAGTCTTATAAACATCATAAAATCAATAATTAAGTCTGAAATTTGCCTTAAAAAAATTTACACACATACAATAGTTTAAAGAAGATTACAATACTAATTCTTGTTGATCTTACGTCCACCCGTGCCACCCTTTGGATCCACCTCTGCCTCCATAGCGGAGGATTAGTGGAGCCGACACCTATTTTACTGTTCATGTTTTCAGAGGGACCGATTCCTTTGGACTTCCTTTGAAGTTCCTTTGATCCAAACTGGGCCTTACATTTTACATCACTACTTTCGGTATCGTCAGAAAAATTCAGAGATAGCTTTGGAGATCCATGACTGAATATACGTATGTCCATAAATATGTAATCTGAATGGCAAAACAATGTTGTTGAGCTGTTCGGAGTAACCCCAACTTTCTGGTTCCAATTCATGATTGATCGTTTGTCCATAGATTTATAAGCTTGAATGGCAGAAGGAGCTACTGGGCGAATGAAGCAATCACTGACATAGGAGGGCAGCATTGGATAACATGTTGAGCAAAGCTGTGAAAATGCTAACGTAGGAAACAAAGCCTTCCTGATCTTTGTAAATGCTACGTAAATAACATGACATCAAGGCCCGTGCATGTAAGAACATATATGAGCAGTAATCTGTTTTTTTTTTTACATATTTTTTCTGTTTTAAGAAAATAAAATCTGTGAGCAGTAATGCAGTGGTAAAGGACAGAGCTTGGACCCAAAACCAGAAGGGGCCAACACTAAATGATAGATGAACTAAACAGAGTATATGTGGCTACTTAAGCTTAATTAGCAAAATCATCTAAACTACTACTACTTTTACTATGTACTTGAACAAATGTTGGGGAGCCAAGGTCCCCCTTAGCCCCAATGAAACTCCTCTCTGGTAAAGACCAAAGCCTCATCCTTTTTATAGTTGTTAAGGCACACACACCACACATATCTCAGTTGACGTATACTCTTTTTCTATGTCATCACTGTTCTCTTC
This sequence comes from Phragmites australis, assembly GCF_958298935.1. Lineage (NCBI taxonomy): Eukaryota > Viridiplantae > Streptophyta > Magnoliopsida > Poales > Poaceae > Phragmites > Phragmites australis. Next base: position 6,262,904 of record NC_084925.1, read on the forward strand.
TGGAGTTTGCTATGTATGTATTCAACATCCATTCCATGACTCGTGAAGAAACAATAATCTGTTACAGTTTGGTTTCCCTGAACGGCATGCAAATGCCTTCTACTTTTTACAAAATCAGTTATTCTTATTGCTTATGGGGACTCTGCAGCAGTGCAGCCTGCAGGTAAGATGTACAATTATTGAGCAAAGTCACTAGCCATACTACCCTTTTCTTTTGATTTGACAGCAATGTCCTTGTCCACACAAAAGACGTGCACATACATCATTCAAATCAGATATGTCAGCAAGATTCCTACTTCAGATTACCTCATAGATAGGAACTAGAAAAAGAACACAGATGGAATAAAGTTAGATGCTCTAGTGAGGTCTTTGTCCTGCTCATGTCTTCCTAAATTTCATCCCCAAAAAATGTCGTCCTGAATTTCACGTGAAACAATACAGTTCTAGCGAGAATCTCACCGAATTCCCTGTTTCTGCGAGTTCTATATATTTGGCACTTTTAAGTAAATCGTGTATGAATAAAATCTTAGTTTGTGTCATGGTTTGTATAAAATTAGATAGAAATACCCACTAGTACGAGAAGCCCCATAAAGATGAGATGCAAAGTAGAGGATGATTGGGAGTTTATATTATTATTTTACAAAATCCTCTTGAAATTAAGAAAGTGCCAAGTATTTACTGAAGAAACTTTTATTGAAAGAACCAAATATTTGGAAATGGAGAGAAACACATATGTTAGTAGACATTTATAATTGATGCTATTTACATAAATAAAAGATAAGTTGGTGTGTATGTTTAAATCATTAGATGGCGATCTAGAAAATGCCAAACTTACTCAATAATCGTAGGCCCCGTTTAGAGCGTATGAATTTAGGAGTAAAAAAGATTCCCGTATTACAAACCTGTCTTTGCTACCACACAAGAAATAATCGGTGATACGACATTAGCAGAGTTGGTCGCACCGAGTTTCACGCCTACCGTACTTCAACAATTATATGTCCAAAGACATGAAGAAGGGATACCCACTACTGCCGACGGATTTTTGTCTCTGCCACAAAAAATAATTTCAAGTTCCGGTGCGAAAAATATCTGAAAAAAAATAACTAAAAGCTTGACAACACATGTCAAAGTTAAGCGGTCTTAGAAATTCTTAGAGAGGCAGTAGCAATCTGGATTTAGCAATCGCTCTGCAGGAGACGGATTCACATGTCAAAAGATGAACAGTGTCATAACATTAGCCATCCTGTACCGCAAAATCCGGAATTGTCGGCTACAGTAAATCGACACAGTAAATAATAGCATGATACTGTTCATCCAGTTACTGTATATTTCGGTGACTTTGTATCACAGTGTTAGAGGGATTCGAATCCCACAAGAGCCGGGTGGTGGACGCGGATGCGATTAGGCGAGCGGACACGGACACGACCAAGCCGGGGACCAGGCGACGCCCTGGCGCCCCTCCCTGCCTCTCCTCTGCCACGACATGGACATTCACCAGCCGCCCTGCCGCTGCCATACCAGCGTAACGAACCTCATGATGGCACTGCCCCTGCCCCTGCCCCTGCCCCTGCTGCCGTCCCGTCGCGTCGCGTCGCGTCGTGTCGCGTGCCGGCCATCGGTGGCTGCCCCTGCATGGGCTTCGTCTCCCTCCGCCGCTGCAAATGCTCTGCGCGCTGCTGATGCAACGTAAAGCAACGGACGTAAATGGGCATGCGCCAGGGCCGGTACGCACGCACGTACGCCCGCGCTGGGTGCTGGCGGTGAATGGATGGATAGATACCTGCCCATGCCCACATGAATCTTCTGTTCATCTGTACGTACACTGGCTTCTGTAGTTCTCGGTACAGCTTGTATGTGACGGCAGATATGGCCTTTGCTTGGAGTATCTGTGAGCACCATACGCGCATTAATCTACCCTTCTGCATGCAGAAAAGCTGGTGGCATCACCGATGAGGGTGAGGGTGTAGGATATGGGTGTAATTGAATTGGATATAATTAATTTTGTATTTATCTTATATTTTTTAAGTCGAAGTCGGATATAAATAGTACTAAATAATTATTTTTTTTATTCTGTATCATATTTTTTTTAGTCGGAGTCGGAGCGAATAGTGCTGTAAGTTTTGGTTAGTTGGATAGATAAATTTCTTTTACTTCATTTGTATCCCACACAACACATTAAGAGTGGTGCAATCAATGAGCATAGGAAGAGTGATTATTGAGATGCGAAAACAAAAAGATTCAGTATTATGTTTATGAATATGTAACAATCTATCTATATATTATTATATTTTTAAGTGAAATCATAATAAATTTTCTCGTAGCATCTAATATTCGGATATTTTATATGGATATCAGTCATACTGTATTTTATCTTTTTTTAATACAGAATCGAACACGAATAGTATTAAATAGTATTGGATAGTCAATGTTGCATCCTACGTTTACTTTGTAAACCTAAGAGTCGGACGGCAGGAAATATCCATCCCATTTTCACCCCAATCCAATCATGAGGAGCTAGGTTGCATACTTGCATTTGCATGTGGTGCGTACTGTACTACTGCGCGCGTCTGGGTACGTACCGTAGCGTAGCATAGCATGGCAAGATGCAAGAAATGAACGAAACACCGATGAGCGTACTGTTGAGTGTATCCATCCCTTGGTGTAGCCTCCATGCCATGGATTAATTCGTTCGTCATTAACATGTTCCATTCAGGTTTCTGCTTAGGGGATACCAGCGTTCTGAATTTCTGATCCCTGACGCTTTCTTAATTCTCACATATAGAGTTGCACCTGTATCATCTAAAAAAGCAAAATCCCTTGTCGGTTCATCGGTCGCGACACACGGTAGAGTGAACACGACAATGGTCGTCGCGTAGAAGATCTCGATCCACCGGCGCTGCGGTACACGGTTATGCAATGCCGTGCCACAGCTGCTGCTGCTGCTGCATGCAGCAGCCTCTCATGTGCTGCACATGTGATGGATGGTACACAGATGGAGCTAAAGGAGTCGTACTGCATGGAGAGGATCGGATCGAGGAGGCGCCTGTGCTGTGTGTGTCCTCTGGCCTCTGGCTACGTACCCAGCCCTGCCCATGGCATCCATGAATCCTCTCAATAATTCCCTCCCTTTCATCCTTCAGCGTGCCCCCATTTCGCCAGTAGCCAGTGATGGCGGCAGCGGCAGCGGCAGCTAGCTTGGGTACTGCACTGCACCTAACCTTTGGCGCTATGCGTAGAGGCTGCTCAAGAGCCAGCAGGCACCTAGCAGCTGCCCTGCCCTGCCTCTCTTTTATTGCTCTTGGGATCACATCTTGCCCTGCACTGCACAAGCTCGGTATTTTGGCAGCTGCAGCCTTGCCTTTTCGGTAGTGCCCACCAGATTTCTAGTAGATGTGCTGTCCTTCCCACTCTGATCTCTGAATCTCTGATGGTCTGATCTGACGATGGGCCAGTGCTTCAGTTAAGATTCCTGTGTCATCACTGGGCAGATGCAGTGGCAGCTAGCTGCTCATCCTCAGTGTGCACAGATTAACTGCCAGTCTATGTTGCAGCAGCAGCAGCACTGACCCTGATTAACTAACTCTAACTAACCAGTTAACTAATTAGAGTAGGCAAGTATTCCATTCATTGGAAATCTGAAACGGCTACAACCTAGTTGAGCAAAGTTTGTCTGTTCCGCAGGTTCGCTGTCCATTTGATTCTTTCTTCGGAAAGACGCATGCATCGATCGTTCGAGTCCCTCCGCGGTTAGGTTAATCGGCCCGATTAGCTGTCAATCCGGCCCCCAACTATCATCTTCTCTGGCCAAGTAAACTACAAGATTTCCCCTCTTAAAGAAGAGCAAGTGTGGATCCCTCTCATTCCATAGGATTGCAGCAGAGCAGAGGCTCTTTTAAATTGCAATATAATCGTAGGGCGAGGATCGAGTAGAGAATTTGCCGCGCTTTCCGGGGCAGATTGGCCCAAATAAAGGGCAGCTCAAAGTGTACTGAACCAGCCTGCTGCCTGCTAGACCAATAGCTGATGAGCTGAGAAGAGCCATGGCAATATGGCATCAGCAGCAGATTGAGCTGCAAACGTGGAGGGGATCGTAATCAAGTGGTTAGCTGCTCATGTGGCCTACTAATTGGGCCTCGGATGTCTCTCATGCCGAGCTGGAAACCATGAGGGCTGCAGTGCCCAAGTTCGTGTCATGCCCGCTTGGCGCCATGTGCCGAGGACACTTCCTTATTCCGCGGGCAACGGGAGGGAGGTCGGGTGCAGCTACCGGCCCGAGGATCGGCGCGCGCGGCGGCCGATCTCGATCGGGACAGCTGTGCCGCCGTTGGCCCGGACGGCTGTCTCGTAGAAGATCAGTCACTGCGCATCGCATTGCTGCTGAATGCAGATAGCGCCCCAGCCTAAGCTATTTCCGTTAGCAAAATAAATCTGAATGGTCACTTGTTCACAGCCAGCGATAAAAGCACGAGACTCCGTCACATGTTCGTAGAGGTGAAAGTAAGTTTTTGTGTAGTATCGGAAAAATAGTAGGGGGATGGACAGCAAGCTGTTCTTGTTCAGTCCTGGTAATTACAGCAAGATATCATACTGTGGAGTATGGACAGTGCAATGATTAGCTCGCCGAGCAGCGGGCCCGAGGCGTCGGCTTCTCTGCAATCTAGGAGGAGTCATGGATGTTGTTCTGGGGATGTGAAACTTGATTTGGGATCTCGATTTCCTCGAGAGCAGTAATGTATCTGCAATGGTTACTTTGTTTATGTTACAGTTACAGCTTCCAGTCTTGTTCCTGAGACTGAACTCCGAAGCTTCTGAGCTGCCATCTCGTGGCAGCACACGAACTGTCGTGAGCAAGCAAGCGTGTAGATTCGTGAGGCTTCCAAGATGTGATCAAGGGCAGATCGACCGAAGATTGTAGCAACTTGTTTTCCAGTTCTCGAGGGAGAAGAACATCTGAGGGAGACAGCTGATGAGGAATTTTAAATCGTTCTGAAAGTACAGTGCTAGCTAAGACCAAGAGTACTTGATCAAGAACACGAGACCTATTCGACCTTGAAACAAAAGGAAATAAAAATGTGCAGATTTGTGAAGTCTTCAGGACATGTTCTGGCAAGAACAGTTGCAGTACCCGTCTGCAGCCTTGTTTTCTTGGTGATTTCAGCTTGTTTAATGGTTGACTTCAGCAGCCAGCAATGTTTTCAGTTGACATTGATGAACTTGGGATCATAATCTGCATTTCATACCTTCCTGTTCCATTATAATCAAGATTATGCATTCACGCTACTGTAGACTGGGAAGATTGAAGCAGAGAACTCAATGTGCAGGGAGATTTTCCACTCATTTATTAAGCCGACCTCTGTTGTCGTTTTTCGCGCGCAAGTGCAACACTTTTTGACGGCATTTCTGTCAGTACATACTAAATAATTTGCTTTTTGTAGTCTTAATCTATATAAATTAAAGCCAAGTATAAATAATGGATCATATCTCGATTTGTTCCGCTGTCCGATTTTCATGGAATGGACCCAATTGCACAGATAAAAAAAAAACCACAATTAACAATGGAAAAAATCTAAAAATGTGCTACACTGCAGAATAGAACATTTTGGATTCTAGGCCTTAACATGTTTAAAGCATGAATTTTGTTTGTTAACCTAGTACTAACATACTGCCTCTCTCATTTCTTCTTTCCTCAAATCAAATGGAGTAAATCTAAATAAACTTTATGTCCTCAGTTTACTAGTTCTGAATATTTATCTCCGATTGACACGTTTCCAGCTCAACATATTCATAAGTAGTGATTAAGAAGTTCAAAAGTAGCGAATCAAACTTCAACTTAGGGGGTCAACCTCCAATTTTTGTCGGTTACGCGATCCTTTAATACCACAATTATTATTGTTATAAGAGCATTTCAAACAATATAGTTAGCTATTAGCTATAAGATTTGTCTATGCCATCTATAATTATCATAAGAGACACTCCCCTTCAATGGATCAGCTATAGCATATTCTCATAATTTAATATGGGTCAACATGTAATGAGGTATATAACAGGGTAATAAATTTTGCATGTGTCTGTACACTGATTACTATCTCTTCATTTTTTCTTCCCTCCAACTAGATAAAAAATATGATGTGAACACCTTTACAGCTAGCTGATACGGATTATTAGAGACTACCTAATCATTCTGAGAGTTGACCTAGGAAATCCCGGTTTTCAATGCCTGGGCTGGTTTTGAGTGATTCCGAATCTTTTGCCACGGTGATCATGCGTTTGCCAGTTAATAGTCTTTGGTGTGCTGACTAAGCATACCAATCCATGCAGCATGCCAGTGCTGTTGCTTGCTACTTCATCACCTCAATTGCCATCCGGGGTGTGTCCTTCGGTACTGCATCAGAGCTTTTTTTTTTCTGAAGATGATTGCATTGGAAGTTTGAACTGAAAATGTACTATAACATTAAGACAACTAACTCCTTAATTGCACATGTTGCGTTGCCCATATGTCATTTAAATATCTTGGGAGTCAAATCTTGCTTGTTTCCTTGATGTTATGAGGATGCCACTGCCATCTCAGAAGGCAGAAGGAAGGTGAGACTTGTGTACCCCGGAATTACTGACACCCTTCGCGTCGAAATTTATTTTTTATATGCGATTCACAATATCTTTAATCGTACATAAATTCATCCATGGAGCATGGATATCATTATAAGCATAGGAATTTATAGGTGTCATTCTTTTTGGCTGAAGTCTGCACAAGTGGAGGATCCTAGTCAGTTGATACATTGCTTTCTATATTCATCAGAGTTGTCTGGTGATTATTTTACTTGTGCCTCCATCATTCATGCCTCTGTTTGTATATGTCATGTCTTAGCACTGCATTTTGCATATACATCTGCAAACATACATAATTGGGATACTGGTGAGCTGCTGAAATGGAATCATGGAATATTAGCAGCATCCATATATATTCTAATCTGCCACAGTTGAACTTTGGGATAGGCATGAGATGTGCCCCCCCAAATATAGAATTGCAGAGGGTTGTGATGGTGTAGGGGCCTCAAGGAGCAACAGAATCAGAGTGAGCATTATACTAATGGGCCCTTGTGGTGACGGGTGAGTAGGACAAAATGCTAGTGCCTGCCTGTGAGACACCAAAGTGAGCTCCTGCTTCCTACCAGCTCCCTTCCCTGCCATCAAGGGGTAGTTTGCGTGCATCTGAAAGCACCATCCTATCTCCTATGTATTGAACTGTGAACAATAATGCATGCAAGATGCTTTCTTAGATTTGTCCTCACCACCTCATTTTTTCACTGCAATATCATGCCTTTTGGTCATTAGGAGGGCTGTTCCCTAAAGCAAGGGAACAGGTAATGCATAATAGACTACAAACTGTACCCTTTCAGATTGTTGTCTCGAACAAAAGTCCATGCATCTACAATCTCCATTATCCTAAACTGCCTTTTCCTCACATCTTTTCAGGCCTCCGTGCGAACAAAGCGCGCTCCAATGCCGTCGATGATCGCATCGAGCCTTACTATGGATGTCGATGGAGGGCAGGCACCTTGAATAAGACAATTTCACTGCATCAAGAACCTTTTAAACATGGAGACCCAGACCCAGAGATTGCACATCTTGAACCTAGCTAGCCAGCTGAAAAACAACAATTTTAGCCTTGGAGGAGCACTGGGCCACATGGCTCCCCCCACTATTTTATGCCATGGGAGGAGCTAGAGCAGTGACTGCAAGTAACAAGGAATCCCTCCCCCACACGCCGTTCCAGGGGACCAGAATCAACCCACATGACAAACAAGAAGCTGCTGCAGCCTCATCTCCATCTCACATTTGAGCAAGCAAATTATTGGGGATCCATCAAAAGAAAGACGAGAGGCCAGCCCCCCTCCCCCCCCCCCCCCCCTGCAGAGATGTTTGCAGCCAAATGACCAGTCCAAACACACACAAGGAAATGAGGGGTGTTAAGATAGAGATAGAACTTTGAGATAGCACGGCAACAGGACTTGCCATGAGTAATTACTTGCCTTGCAAGATATGATATACATTCAAACCTGTAAACTCTATCTGTATTGATGTATAAATATATGTCGTGGCCTCCATCAAAGGTACTACGCCTTGATCCCATCTATTATGGTAATCAGAGTCACGCATCCTCCACAAAAACACATCTAGTTCATGGCGTCGTCGTCAAGTTCGGCCCTGGGCTCGTCCTCCCTTGGACACCCAGTGTCGAAGAAACTCACCAGGGAAAATTACATGGTTTGGAGAGCACAGGTCCTACTGGCGGTGCGAGGAGCGCACCTGACCGGCTTCCTAGATGGGTCTGCCAAGCCTTCGCCTGAGAAAGTCGTTGTCACCAAGGCGGACAAGGCCACAAAAGAAGCTGAAAATCCTGCGTTGTGCAATGGATTGCACAAGATCAACAAATTCTGGGGTATCTCCTATCGTGTCTGTCGAAGGAGGTGCTAGTACAGTTGGCGCACTTGGAAAACGTGTTGGCACGGAATTGGGCAACGTCTCGCCAACATAGTTTCCATCAAGGATACTTATCGCTTTTCGCAGTGACACGTGACTTGTTTATAAGCAAACAAGCAAATGTTTCGACCGGTAATCTTGGGAATCACTGCCTAGACAATTTACGAGTAAATTGACAAAGAACTACCAATCGAACCACAGAGGTTCAAAGAGCACCGAATAACTAACCCTAAATTGCAGGAAAGTAAAGGCAAAATAAAAAGTAGATGCAATAGATGCAATTGACTGATGGATATGCAATCGGCCTCCACCCCTCGATTATTTATAAGGGGGGTATGGTCTTGACCCTATTAAATCGAAGTAGGACTCTATTCCAATCCTAAACACATTCTGTTCGGCTAAAATCACGAAAGGGATCCGAACAAATCCAAGAATCCACTTCGATTCGGTTTCGGATTGAACACCGGATAGTCCGGTAAGAACAAACTTCAAAACACCGGACCACCCAGTGAGTTCGCTCGGTCGAAACTCTAAGACTCGGTCTTACACACACCGGATATTCCGACGACACATTTATACTCATCGAAGCATGTCACTGGATCAATATTTACAGAAAGCAAATTTCTTGCAAAGTCTTCCTTTTGAACGCACCAGACGATCCGGCTATCATCAAAGACCTCATCGGACTATTTTCATCAGAGAACATTTTTTTGGGCTAAAAACTTTCTTCTTCTCACCGGATAGTCTGGTGATACCCCGGAATCTCCACCGGACCATTTTTTCCAGCGAGCAAGTTTTCGGCGCAAATTGACATTCTACACACCGGATAGTCCGGTGATACCCCGGAATCTCCACCAGACTATTTCTTCTAGAGAGCAATTTTTCGGCGCAAACCGATCTTCTACACACCGGATAGTCTGGCGTTTTTACCGTATCATTCACCAGACTATTTTATATAGAGAGCATGTTTGCTGCACCAAATTCGAACTATAGGCACCAGATAGTCCGGCGATGATACAACATTGATCACCAGACTATCCGGTGTATACAAAAAATCTGGCCGTGCCATTTTTTGCTATCAACACATGCCCCCCTATTTTTTGGTAAAACTTGCGCACCGAAAAATATTTTTACACAGGATAATCACGAATACCTCATCTTCTACTCTAAGTTATGACTTAGGGCGATACAAACAACATATCGTCCATACGTGCATGTTCTAAGGGCGATGATATTCACACCGGCCACATACAGTGATATATCTTAGGAAGATAGTAAATTACATCGGCCATGTATAGTTACCTTCTCAAGCATCTTGCCAAACGCTCGGATAATATTTCTTCAAGTATTTCCCATTGATAGCGTGAGGCATCTTGTCTCCTTGTACATATTGCAGCATGTATGAATTCCCAGGTATAATTCTTACAACTTTAAAAGGACCTTCCCAACTAGGAGACCACTTCCCGAATTTATTATCTTTAGACCCAATAGGTAAAATCGTCTTCCAAACTAAATCCGCTATTTGAAACGATTTTGCCTTTACTTTCTTATTGTAGGCTTTAGCTACTCTCAGCTTATCCTTTTCAATTTCTCTCAAAGCTTTAAGCCTTTCATCATTGAGGTTATCTACTCTATCTATCATTGCATTATAATAATCATTGGCTGACAAGTCATTTTGTCGTACCACTCTCAATGCGCCAAGATTTACCTCAACGGGCAAAACGGCCTCTTGTCCATACACCAACTCATAAGGAGTAACCTTAGTAGCATTATGCCTAGATATACGATGAGCCAACAATGCTTCACTCAAAACCTCATGCCACCTTTTTGGATGTTCTTCTATCTTCTTCTTTATAAGCTTAATCAAAGTTTTATTACTAGACTTGGCTTGTCCATTAGCCTAAGTATAATATGGTGAGGAATTGAGAAGCTTAATTCTAAGTAATTCAGCAAACTCACGCACTTGATGAGAAATAAAAGAAGAACCTTGATCTGCAGTTAAAGTTTACGGAATACCGAATCTATGAATAATATGTTCCAAAATAAACTTGATTACCTCTTTGTGTGTCATGTTCTTCAAGGGAACGGCCTCGGTCCACTTTGTGAAGTAATCCGTAGCAACCAAAACAAAGCGATGAACTTTGGAAGATGAAGGATGAATTTGACCGATGAAATCCAAAGCTCATCCTCGGAACGACCATGGTTTGATGATAGAATTCAACATAGAAGCAGGAGCTAACTGTATATCACCAAACTTTTGACATGCTTCATATCCTTTGTAATATCTAGAACAGTCATCAAACATAGTCGGCCAATAAAATCCAGCTCTCCTTAACAACCATACCATTTTGTGAGCCGACTGATGTGTTTCACAAATACATTCATGTACTTCACCCATAGTAATTTTACTTTGCTCCGAACCTAGACATTTTAGAAGTAACCCATCTATGGTTCGGCGATATAATTCACCATCCAACATCATATATTTTAAAGCTTATCGCCTAGTCTTTCTATCTACCGATGAACTAGGATTTTCTAAATATTCGATCATTGGCTTTCTCCAATCACTAGACACATGCAAATCCGATTTTTTGAGCAGAACCAAACTTTCTTCTTGTTGTTCGACCAAAAGAACACAATCACAAGCTAACAACGGTTTTTCTAACACAAAGAACATCCCTCTATTCACTCGATAACCGGATGCTTGCTGCGCTAAATCATTTGCCCTCATATTCTCTTCTCTAGATATGTGAACGATGGTGAAATCATCAAAACTTGCTATGATATCTAAGTATTTATCCAAATAACTATTTAGTGATCCATCAAAGTATTGATAAACTTTAGAAACTTGCTGCTCCACTAATAATGAATCACCAAATGCTTCAACATGCGTCACGCCCATGGACTTTAAAATTTGCAAACCTAACAGAAGAGCTTCATACTCAGCTTGATTGTTGGTACAAAAGTATTCTAAGCGAATCGATGTTTCAAAAATAACACCTCTAGGGGAAACAATGCCAACACCTTGACCTTCTCTACAAGCCGAGCCATCAAAGTATAATTTTCATGGACACACACTAATCAAACTAACCAATGCATCACTATCAATACGATGATCAACAATAAAATCAGCAACGATTTGGCCTTTCATAGATCTTAACAGTTCATAAGCCAAATCATATTCAATCAAAGCATAGGCCCACTTTCCGATTCTACCACTCAAAATCGGCTTTTGCAACATATATTTAATAACATCGGTTTGGCATGCAACCACACAAGTATTAGAAATCAAATAATGTCTCAACTTGGTGCATACATAGTATAAAGATAAACATAATTTTTCAATAAACGCATACCTTGTTTCCGCATCCAAGAGACGCCGGCTCAAATAAGTGATCTCATATTCTTTCCTTTAGCTTTCTTGTGTAAGAACGACACCTATTACCGTCTCTTGTGTAGCTACATATAGCCAAAACGGAATCCCGGCCTTGGGCGCCATTAACACGGGAGGTGATGATAAATATTTTTTGATATCATCAAAAGCTCATTGCTATTCTGCCCCCCAAGTAAAATCGGCTTCTTTCTTTAACCGAAGTATGAGAGTAAAAACACTAATTTTGCCGGATAAGTTAGATATGAAACGCTTCAAATAATTGACCTTTCTCAGCAAATTTTGGACATATCTCTTTGATTGTGGCGCTCCCAACTTATCTATGGCTGCTATTTTGTTAGGACCTATCTCTATGTCTCTTTCATGTATTATGAAACCTAAGAATTTGCCTGCCGATACACCAAAAGCACATTTTAGTGGGTTCATCTTTAAACCATACCAACACATTCTTTCAAAAGCTAAATGCAAATCGGCTAAATGACCACCCATAGCATTCGATTTAATAACAATATCATTGATATAAATCTTCAAGATGGCACCAAGCAAATAATGAAAGATCAAATTCATAGCTCTTTGATAAGTAGCACCGGAATTCTTTAAACCAAATATCATAACAACCCATTCAAATAAGCCAACAAAACCTGGGCAACGGAAAGCTATTTTAGACATATCTTCTTCGGCCATGAAAATTTGATTATAGCCCGCATTACCATCCAAAAAACTAATAACTCTATGATCCGAAGCATCATTAATCAACATATCGGCGATGGGCATATGATATTCATCTTTAGGAGTAGTTTTATTTAAATCTCTGAAATCAATGCATACTCTCAACTTACCACTATTTTTCTTCTCAACTGGGACAATATACGATATCCATTCAGCATATCTACAAGGACGAATAAACCCCGCAGCGAGCAATCGACTTATTTCTTCTTTGATTCGCCCATACATATTAGGATTAAACTTTCTAGCTGGTTGTTTGTGAGGTCTAAAAACCGACTTTATGGGAAGCCGATGCTCTATAAGCTCACGGCTAAGTCCCAGCATCTCATGATACTCCCAAGCGAAACAATCGATATATTCTTTGAGTAATGCAATCATTTCGCCTTTTTGAACATCATGCATATTTTTATTCACAAATGTCGGCCTAGGAACAGTACCATCTCCTATATCTACCTCTTCTAATGGATCAGCCGATGAAAAACCTTGTCCTAGCTTTTCTATCTCATCAAAATCATCAATAGTCTCACAAATATCGTTCTTTTTAGACCGATATTGCTCCACACGCTGTTGCAACTATTCTAAATTACTTTCTTTATCCATTTATAACATTACATTGCTAAGCTGAGATGAAGAAATCGGCTGTACAAACACAGGAAGAAGCTGGATGATGATGATGTTGTCTCATATATTCTTGTAGGTCTAGACTTGGATTACAACGGGTTCATGTCATCAATGACTGGTAGGGATGATATTTCCCTAAGTGATCTTTATGCGCAACTTCTTGCATATGAAGCTCGCTCGAACCTGCAATTGGATGGTCACCACTACCAATCCTCGACGAATATGGCCTCTCGTGGTGGACGTGGCCATGGTTGAGGTAGAGGACGTGGCTGAGGAGGTGGAAGAGGCTGTGGTAGACGTGGCCTTGGTGACATGTTGCGACCTATATGCCAACTCCATTCCAAGGGAGGGCACACGGTTCATAGCGGCTGGAAGAGATTCGATCGCAACTTCTCCGGTGAAGATAATGCTTTCCAGAAGTCTGCAACTGCTACGGTGTCATCGGGTCAACACAAATTGGTACACGGACACCGGGGCTACATACGACATCACCAGTGAGCTGGAGAAGCTCACAGCACGTGAGAAATACATCAGGCGAGATCAAGTTCACACTGCAAATGGGACAGGTATGAGCATTAGTCATGTTGGTCGATCTGTTTTTCATACCCCTACCAAAAATCTTTACCTGAATGATGTTTTATATGTTCCTAAGGCAAAGAAAAACCTGGTCTCTGTTCATCGCTTTGCTTCTAAAAATAATGCTTTCCTTGAATTTCATCCTAATTTCTTTTGTGTCAAGGATCAGGCAACGGAGAAAACTCTTCTTCACGGTAGATATGAAGGAGGTCTTTATCCTATTCTCTTGGAGAAGTCTATGCCACATGCTCTCAGTACAAGCAAGCCCTTGTCATCTTGATGGCATAGTCTTTTCGGTCATTCTTCATCTATAATTGTTCACAAAGTTCTTAGAGATCACAATCTTCCTTTTGTCAGTGAATTAAATAAAGAGTCTATTTGTGATGCTTGTCAAAAAGCTAAAAGTCATCAATTGCCTTATTATAAATCTACCAGTGAGTCCACTTCTCCTTTGGGACTTGTATTTTCTGGTGTCTGGGGTCCTGCACAAAAATCAGTAGGGAGATATCAATATTATGTAAGTTTCATTGATGATTTTAGCAAATTTACTTGGGTCTATCTATTGAAATAGATCTGAAGTGTTTCAAGTATTCCTTATTTTTCAACATCTTGTTGAACGACTCTTTAACAACAAGATTGTCACCATGCAAACTAATTGGGGTGGTGAGTACCAAATATCAAATTCCTTTTTCCAGAAAATTGGAATTGCTCACCATGTTTCTTGCCCTCATACTCATCAACATAATGGTTCCATTGAACGCAAACATAGGCACATTGTTGAGGTTGGACATGCCCTTCTTTCTCATGCTTCCATGCCACTAAAATTTTGGGATGAAGCTTTTCTCATGGCTACATATCTTATTAATCGTACACCTAGTCGTGTCATCAATTTTTCAACTCCTTTGGAAAAATTATTTCATAAGAAACTGAATGATGAGTTCCTTCTTGTTTTTGGGTGTGTATGTTGGCCTAATCTTCATCCCTACAACACCCACAAACTCCAGTTTGAATCCAAGCAATGTGGTTTTCTTGGGTATAGTAACCAGCATAAAGGATATAAGTGTCTAGATTTCTCTACTGGGCACGTTTATATCTCTCGTGATGTCATCTTTGGTGAATCCATTTTTCCCTTTGATCATCTTCATCCAAATGTAGGTGCTCAGCTACAATCAGAAATCCTTCTTGTACCCTCATTATTGAATCCAATGTTTGGGGGTGTGCAAAATGTTGATCATACATTGGCTAATGCTTCTACTAATGTTCTGTTTGAGATGCCTGGTGCGTAGGGACAAGAACAAGAAGCATAAGCAAACTCTCATTTTATGTCCCATGTACAACAGATGATAGGTTGGTGCCAAACATCGTCCTAGGCGTGGACTCTAGTGCTGATTTGCCTGCTGTCATGAGCACCCGATCCAAGGATGCTTTGCATACCGTGGTACTCACGTGCACAGGTCTCCGAAATGCGGGGACCCAGGCCAATGCGAGGGATGCAAGCGTGGATGCGAGTTCGCCTCGGCCAGGTGTGAGTGTGCATGATGCAGGCACGAACGTGAGTTCGCCTCGGCTAGGGGTGAGTGTGCGTGCGAATGGTTCTGCTGCGGCTTAGGTGACACACACGACCCCACAGGTGCATCTAGGATCTCCTACATCAACAATAGAAGGATCCCCTACGGGTGCTGCACCTGCACCTATACTTCCTCCTGCTCCACCAGTGGCCTCACGTCTGAGAACGAGGCTACAAGATAATATATGCCAGCCTAGGATTTTTACTGATGGCACAATAAGATATGGTTTTCTGACTTCCACTAGAGAACCTGAGAGCTTAAGTGAAGCACTTAGTGATGAAAAATGGAGAACGACTATGGAAGAAGAGTATAATGCGTTGATGAAGAACAAGACATGGCACCTAGTTCCTCATACTCAAGGAAAGAATGTGATTGACTGCAAGTGGGTGTACAAGGTCAAGAAGAAGGCTGATGGGACCATTAACAGATACAACACAATGCTGGTGGCAAAGGGATTCAAACAAAGATACGACATTGATTATGATGATACTTTTAGTCCAGTTGTCAAGGCTACCACTATTCATCTTATGCTGTCTCTTGCTGTGTCCAACAAGTGGATCCTATGCCAACTAGATGTGGCGATCACGTTTCTTCATGGTGTTCTAGAGGATGATGTCTATATGAAGCAGCCTCCAGGATATGAGAATGAACATTTTCCACATCATGTGCGTAAGCTTGATAAAGCTCTTTATGGTCTGAAACAGGCTCCACGGGCATGGTATTCTTGTCTTAGCACCAAGTTGAAACAGATTGGGTTCACATCATCTAAGGCTGACACTTCTCTCTTTTTCTTCAAAAAGGGAAGTGTCACTATTTATTTTTTGGTGTATGTCGATGATATTATTGTGGTGAGCTCATGTGAACAAGCCATCACATCATTGCTTGAAGATCTACGTGGTGAATTTGCTCTCAAGGATTTGGGTGAGTTACATTATTTCATGGGGATTGAAGTGACAAGGCGGCAAGGCGATCTGGTACTATCACAAAGCAAGTATGCTTCAGATTTGGTACGCCGAGCAGGTCTTCTGAAGTGCAAGCTCACGAATACACCGTTGTTTGTATCAGAGAAGTTCTCAATAACTAAAGGACATCCTTTGAGTAGTGAGGAGGCTACTCATTATACAAGCATAGTAGGAGGTTTGCAATATTTATCTTTGACACGTCCTAATATTGCTTTTGCTGTTAATAAGGTGTGTCAATATTTGCATGCGCCCACTACCTATCATTGGTCGGTAGTAAAAAGAATCTTAAGATACATCAGTGGTACTCTGGAATATGGATTGAAGATTATAAAGTCATCTACTGTGATTAGTGATTTTTCATATGCTGATTGGGCAAGATGTTCAGATGAATGAAGGTCAACATGCGGTTTTGCTGTGTTTTGGGGATCTACTCTTGTCTCCTGGAGTACCCAGAAGCAAGCAACAGTTTCTAGATCAAGTACAGAAGCAGAGTACAAAGCATTGGCGAATGCAATAGCTGAAGTAAATTGGATCCAGACTTTGTTAAGAGAGCTGGGTGTTTTTCAACCCAAGGCTGCAATTCTTTGTGTGATAATATTGGTGCTACATATCTTTCTGCTAATCTTGTATTTCATGCAAGGACCACTACGTGAAAAAAGGCTAAGGGTGACGGGTCATAACAGACATGGGTGACAAGTCCCGCACCTGTCACCTTGAACAAGTCACTGATGACTAGTCCTTGGTAACGGATAAGGACCCGTCAACAATAAGATCATAGCTAATGAATCGTAACTGTGACCCGTCACCTATGAGCATCTCTCATGTGCTTAGGAGCAAGACATAAGTGACGGGTTACCTCTTTACACATTACTTATGTCCTAACATAAGTGACGGGTTAATAAGTTACCCTTCACTTATGTGTATTTTACCCTGCATGATTGTATTGTTTTCTGGCTGCATCCTGGAGCATAGCCATGATTTGGTAACCGTCTTCTCCCTGCAAACAATATCAACACATCCAAATCCATATTGATAAACACACATATATAAGAACTCACTTCATCACATAATCGCATAGGTTACAAAGTTTCCATCAATTCATTACTGAATAACAAATGTTACAAAGTTCTAATCAACTCATATTACATAAGCCTCTAGGGTTTCTACAGTGCAACTCGTCGTGTGGGTTGATGACTTCAAACATCATGAACTCAGTGATCCGTTGTCGAATCACCGAGAGTGCACCATCGTAAAAAAAAGCTAAAACATCATGCATAATTTGACACGTAACTAATGTCACGTTATCAGAGAATTAAACTAATTACTAAAATTAGTATTGAATAATCTTGTATTGAATTACATCGGGGGATTTGATATCCTTTGATTAGAGCGTGAGGAGCATGTTTCACACAACATAGAATCCGCAGACGTTGCCCGATGGTTGTTGGTGGTACCACGGAAAAGAAAATTTACGTTTAGATCGAAAGAAAAAAAGCTCGAAGGTACATATGTTTGGTAGCACTTATCGCGAACCCGGTCTTGTGTGTCAGTTTGCAGCTATCTGTCACGTTGTAGTCAGGATCAGCTCGAAGGTACTTGTAAAAAGCCCTGCATAAAGATGGATTGATTAGGAAAAATTTGAATGTTAGAAAAGTTAAATATGTAAAGTAAGCCAGGCAGAACTTACGTGTCGAGGAGTTCTTTTACAACACTATAATCATACTCTCTAGGTTTGCATTTTGGTCCTACTGGTCTTGATAAGTCGAGGTACCACACCAAGTTCCACTTGAGGTAAATGACCAGTAAGATCCAATGACCACCGGTGTTGTGGGTGCCCAACAGGTAGCCCATTTTGGTATAATATTGCATTGTGTGGGCCAAATAGTCCACAACGTAGTCGGGGTGAAGTTGGATAACCGAGATTGTAATAGCCTCAGGGTCAAGAAATCTTAGGGCCTCCCTGTTCTTCCTTGTTTCTTTGATCAAGTTCCTATAGATAAGAATACAGTTAGATTCAAGAATTAGTGGTATTAATTAATGAATGTCCAGTTTCAAGGGACTTACAATGTGAAGATCCGTAATAACAATACATCCATGGCATCAAGGTTGAAGAGGTCGTATAAGTCATTGAAACTCTCAAGGAAGTAGCTGTTATCTTTTAAGAAGTGTCATCATTTGTATTGTACGACTATAGCTTGAGCATTGGTGTCTCTAGAAGTTTAAATGTAGTAATTATGCAGGTCGACACATGCTTGTCCTGCTCTTGTTAGTTCATCTATCATCAGCAAGGGCTTCCCATATTTGAATTTCGTGTGTGCACTAGTCCATGCTGCTCTAATGTTCATGGAATTCTTTGCCGGTACAATGGCCTTCGACCTCTTCGGCATGTGCTTCTTAGAGCCTTTCTTCTCAGCCTCCTTTTCCTTCATCTTTGGGCTCTTTGGGGGAGATGGCATTGGAGCTGAAAGCGAGGCTGCTGGCTGTGGAGGAGAAGGCATTGAAGCTGGCTTCTTTGGAGGAGGAGAAGCTGTCTTCTCTGGAAGTGAGGGGTGCAGTGGCGGTGCACTTGAAACTCATCCAGACTGGGATGCTTTGGAGACCACGATATCGTCCCTCTTTCACTGGATTTTTTGCCAAAGAGTTTCACCCAGAGATGTGACTACATCATTTGGGGGGGGGGGAGCTCAATACGTGATCAGTGGCATTGCTATGTACCTGTCGGAGGATTAACTCCTATCGCAGGGATCCCGAGAGACCCCTTTTTAGAGATTCGGCCGGGGGGATGATCCTGAATAAGTTCGTTAGAGAAATAAATGGAAGTGGAAGTGAATGCAACAGCCAGTGGTGGGGGATAATCGACCTAGTGCAAAGAGAAGTAAATGCACCAGAGTTTAGACAGGTTCGGGCCGCACGGGGGCGTAATACCCTACTCCTGTATGGATGAAATAACTGTCCTGAGGGAGGTCCCCCGAGGATGTATCTGGTTACAGGAATATTGTGTCTAACTAAGAGCTTGATGCTCCTTGTTTCTCGGCAGGAGCTCTGCTCAGGCTAGCTCACAATGTCTTCGTCCGTTGGCTTGGTTCGTTGTGGGGTTCGTCTTCTTCGTCTGTTGCGGCATGGTCGACTGCTTGGGCTTGTTGGTCTCCTCTTTTTCTTCCTGTGCGCCGACCCTTTTATGCACTCGCCGGCCGCGACATACCCCAAACGAGAAGGAAGGGGCACAAGTTCCAAGACATCATGACTGAGAAAGACGTCATCATTTCCTCTGGGCGAAGTGACTGGGGCGGTCGAAAAACACGGCGCGCGTCTGGTCACTTGTCACTGTGGACGCCCTGGCAACGGGCGCCGTTGAGAGGGCCCACCGAGCAGCTACAGAGCCACCCGGCGTGCCCGCCCTGTCTTGTTCCTCTGCCACAGCAGGGCGGTAGGCGGAACGCCTTGATACTGGCAACGTTATCCCGAGATACACCGGATAATACGGGACAGGACCCGTGCAATTAATAGCCCCACGCCCCTCTGCCAAAGCATGGCAGGAACTGACACCGCGGAGGGAGCAGTTGGATATGTCAGGCCACGCGCGCTCATTTAATGCGGCCTCGGACCTCTGACGGGTGGACACTTCATCTGTGGGCCCCTTGGGGGCCTTTCTGGGTCATCGGGCCATCGAGTGCTCGGGGGTACTGTTCGCCTCCCCGAGCACTCTCTCCCGAGCACTCTTGCACGAACCTTCAGGGAACTGAGTGCTCGGGGGCTGCCACGTGCAGCCCCGAGCATTCTCTCTCGAGCACTTTTGTATGAATCTTTGCGGAACCGAGCGCTCGGGAGCTGACGCACGCAGCCCCGAGCACTCTCTCGTGGAACTTGGCTATTTTGATCGTCGGGGGACTAGGGTGCTCGGGGGTGAGCGGACACCTCCCCGAGCACTTTCTTCCCGGTACTTAGACTCCGTGGATCATCGGGGAACTGGGGTGCTCGGGGACCACTGATTGTGGCCCCGAGCACCTTCTCCCGTGACTTGATCTCTTCTCATCCTGCAGGAGGGATCTCGCGGGATGGTGACACGTGGCGGACGGCTGGCTTGGCCTCGGGACTCAGGGATCCCCGGTTCCTGATACACCGACAGTAGCCCCCGGGCCCATTGGCAGGTGATGGCACGGAGACGGCGGATGGGCCCTTCGTCGCGGACGAGGCCGAGGCTGGCGTGGACGCCACATGGCAGGCTTTCAAGAGGTGGCCCTTTAGACCCGGGCCTCTGGTACGGCCCAGTGGGGAGACAAGTGGACGCGTGTCCACATGACTCTCGAAGGGCATGACAACGGTACGAGTGGCACGCGCGGCTGCCACGCAGATCGAGAAAAATACGCCTGGCAGCCGCTGACGCCGTACGACCAGCGGGAGATTCGCCTGGCAGTTGCGTGGACCGAGGAAACCGTCCCGCCGAGTGCACCGTTGGCAGGAAACGTTTGAAACCTCTGAGATATAAAAGGGGGAGGGGATCGATCCGCCCCCCTCTTTACGCTATCTTGCGATCTTGCTCTCGTTTCCTTCGTGCTCTGGAGCCCTTAGAACTCCTCTAGGCGATTAGAGCGCTTCTCCTCCTTCCTCTCCACCGCCAGACAACCTCCCTCCCGTCGAGATGCCGAGAGCCGAAGGAGGCCGTCGTGACAGGACTCCGGATAGCGTGCTGCTGGAGTCTCGCCTGAAGAATGAAGAGGCGGCTGATAAGATCAGGAAGCTGCTGGTCCCCAAGGGCCAGCAGGGAGCCGCGGTGGTGACGCCGGCAAACTTCCCGTCGGGGACGACCGTTCCCGGGCGCATTGTCTTGTTCACGTCTTTCGTGGCGGCGGGACTGGTGCCGCCGTTTTCAACGTTCTTCCTCCAAGTCCTCGACACCTACGGCATCCAACTGGTGCACTTGAGCCCCAACTCCGTCGTGGTGCTGGCGGTGTTCGCGCACCTCTACGAGATGTTCGTGGGGGTGGCGCCTTCGGTGACGCTTCTCCGACATTTCTTCGTCCTGCGGCCGGCTGGGAAGAAGAGGGGGTACTCCACGGTGGACGTCGTGGGGTGCTGCAATCTTCGGCTGTGAGACGGCTTGGGGGAGCAATACATCCCCCAGGTGCTGCGCAGCAAATGGGAGGAGTAGCGGCGGGATTGGTTCTTCATCGACGTCGACCCTCATGATCGTCTCGCTCTACCGGAAGTGGCGACGGAGCCCCAGAAGTTGACGTGGGAGGTGCCGTCGCCGGAGGACGCGAGGTTGGAGCTGGTGTTCGAGCGCATCAGATTCCTGCGCGGCTCCGGGATGACCTCGGTAATGGTGGTGGCGGACTTCTTGCGCCGTCGCCTGGCGCCCCTGCGGGAGCAAGCCCGGCCGTGCTGGCTCTACACCGGGCCCGAAGATATCACCCGGACCCAAATCGGCGCAAGCTGGGACCTGGGCCTAGCGGAGCTGAGGGGCATGACCCGAGTGGTGACCGGCGTGGAAGACATGAGCCGGGCGGAGCTCCCGTGGCCGGAAATGGCGCTCTGCGCTAACCCCGAGTGCGCGGTGATCTTGGCGAAGTTGCTGGAGTTCGACGCCCAGGGGTTCGTTGACTGGCTGAGGAGCCGAAGCCCCGAGGTCCCCGAGCTCCTTGGGTTGGATGAGGTGGCCAGCGAGGAGACCGCGAGCAGCTCGGTGCGGGCCGGTGGCCCGGGCGCCGCGTGCAGCGGGCCGCAGGCCGGTGGTGGAGCCGCTGCGGGCAGCAGCCACCGCACCGGAGAAGAGGGCACCGCCGAAAGCGCAGTGGTGGCGGCGCTGGGAGACCGAGGGAAACACCCCCGAATCTATATCCCCGTGCCGGAGTCCCCGCTGTCGCCATCGGCGGCGGCGGCGTTCCCGGCCCAGGAGCCGCGCCTCGTGAGGATGGGGCCTGACTCAGCATCTGGAGACCGTGTGACGGCCCCGCCGAGCCCCCGGCGGAAGAGGAGACGGGAGGATTCCGGGCCGGCACTACCGGATCCGGAGTTCAGGCTCCCGGCGGCCAAATGGCAGTACCGGGGAACTACGACCGCGTAAGTTTCATTCTTCGCTTTTTCTTGGGCACCCTTTGCCCGAACTAGACTTCAGTTTTGGCCTTCGCCTATCTCCTGCAGGCCACCCACGGGCGCCGCCGAGGGCAAAGGAACGCCGAGGCAGGCGGACGCGGCGATGGCGGGGGGGGGGGGGGGGGGTCAGTGGACGCGGCGGCCAAGGGGAGGACGGTGGAAGCGGCGGCCGAGGGGAGGACGGAGCCGTCGCCCGAACCCTCAGCGCCGGTGGAACCTACCCCGGGCATGCAGAGCCCGGGGCGGATGATGGTGGAAGCAGCGGCCTTGCCGGGGCCGGCGGATGCGGCGGCCGAGGCGGGAACGCGGCCGTCGCCCGAGCGCCCGGCGCCGGTCGAACCTACCCCGGGCGTGCCGAGCCTGGGGCGGATGATCGTGTGGCGACCCTTGGGGACCCCGAACCCCCCGGAGGCGGATCGCGGGGAAACCAGCGCTCCACCAGCGCCCGGCAGGCCTGCCGACCCCTTCCTAGCCGCGATCGAGAGCGTCCAGGCGGCGGTCGAGCGGCTGGGCGCGGCGGTGGACGCAAAGGAGGGGCAGCTTGAAGCGGAGCGCGCCCGGCTGGACTTGGAGAGGGCGCAGCTTGCGAACACCCGGGAAGAGGCCCGCGCGGTGGCTGCGCGAGAGCAGAAGCTTTTGGAAGCTACCCGCGCGGAGGTCGCGCGGGAGCGGGAGATTTTGAAGACCGCCCGCACCGAAGCTGCGTGGGAGCGAGAAGACGCCACCCGCCTGGCTGAGGCGTCGCGGCAGCAGGCTGTCGAGGCCCTTGCCAGGGAGGCGCAGGCGCAGGAACGGGAGGAGGCGGTCGCCGGCCGCGAGAAGGCGGCGGAGGACCTCCGGGCTGAGCTAACCCGTCGAGAGGGCGAGGCCGATCGGACACGCGCCAGCCTCCAACGTTGGAAGGATGAGCTCTAGAGAATGGACGGAGATGTCCGACGGTGGGAGGAGGACGTCTCCATCCGGGAGGTCGACAACGAGATTACGGCGGCAGAGCTGGGCACCCGGGAAGACTCGCTGACCCGCCGGGAGGGGGAGGCTGCCGCATCGGCGGCGGCCGTTGCCGCTAGGGAGGAGGAGATCGCTAAACACGAGGCAGAGCTGACCGCCCGTGAGCGCGCTTTGTCCGAACTGGTGGCGCGGACGATGCAAGCCGCCGGCCCGGCAACCGACGCCGGCTCTTCAGGCGTGGCTGAGGGTCAGGGACTCGAGGAGCAGCTGCGGGCCGCGAAGGAGAAGCTCGAGGCTGCCTTTGTCTCGCGGGTCAACTTGCAGCAGATGTTGGAGGACGTACTCCGGCGGATGCGGCGGGCCGTGGAGAGGGCCGGCCTTGGCCGACTCGTCGCGGACAAGAAGAGCGATGGCCCCGGACGATAAGTCCTGGGGCTTCAACAAGTCTGCGAGCGCCTCGAGGCGCTGCCCTGGGTCGTCCAGGAGCTCGCCGCCCGGGAAGGACGCGGCTTGGCCCAAGCGGTGTCGAGCACGTCTTGGCCTGCTACCGGAGCAGAGACTTGAACTTCCCGCTGGAGCCAACGTGGGAAGGAGTGGTCGAAGCCGAGGGAGAGGCTGCCCAGGAAGCAGTTCGGAGCACCGCTGCCGAGGTGGCAGCCTGCTTCAGGCGGGAAGTGCCGCCGCCGCCAGCCCCCGGGGATGGCGAAGACGACTCTGACGCCGACTCTGCCTCCGATTAGGCTTTTGTAGTAGTTTCATCTTCTTTTATTTTTGTCTTGGCTGGATGTAAATATGGGAGCGATCCCTTAGAAATGCTTGTATTTTCCTTGTGAATATAATGGAAGCTTTTCTTTGGGCTTGCAGCTCCGGTGCTCTTGAGTATTTAGTGTTTCTTCTGATGTTTTGCCTTGAAGCCCCGGGGAGTGCTCAGTCGGGCCATTCCCGACCTTTCCGTCCCCTGGAACGAAGTCGTCCCGATTATCTTCCTCGGCGTGTTCAGCCCCCGAGCGCTCGCGAATCCGTATTGGCTAAGTCAAGAGACAAAGACACGAGCTTCCTTGCTCGGGAGATGGATCGATGCAGCACGGAGACACGCCATGACCGGTGAATACTTTTTCACCTTGTTACCACTTAGTCAGCAAACCGGAGACACGCATGGGCACCACTTAGTCACCAAGAGTCCCCATGGTCCGGTGGTGCCCGGGCTTAAGACGGACTGAACCGAGCACCGACAGCCCGCCCCTGAGGCCTAGGCTCCGGACTACTCGAGTGGCTCGAGCGATAGGATTACACAGGGCACCCTGGGACTCGGTAGTGCTCGGGGCCCTTAAAAGCGGACCGAACACCACGACCACCACAAAGGACTTCGATCGGACATTACCGCACGCACGGTGGACCCTTCTACGGACCGTTCTGTCATTCTAGGAAAAAGTAGACATGCGGTAGGGTTTTGTGCACGAGGAGATCATCTCACCGGGCAGATTAGAATACGAGGGCCCCCGAGGATGGTCCGGGAATAAAATACTATTGAACACAAATTCATCTGAATTTAATCACTCATCGGACAGTCATCGGCCCTTCGGTCGGCCGATCCAGGAGGAACGTGCACTCCGAGCTTGGGGTGCCCGGGGGCTTGGTTCCTTCAGCCGGGGCGTCCGAGCATCAAGGGGCACACGAGGAGCCCGGGGTCGGGTGATCTCGACCACTCATGCCCAAGCGGTAGGACCACCCGAGGACCCTTGGGGCCGAGCAGCGATCTGGGCATCGAGGCCCTCGCGGTCGAGCTGCTTTTGCTTTGATTGTCAACCTGTGACATAAGAGGTAATAGGGAATTTCTTTGCTTGGTGCGCTCTGTCAGTGTGGTACTTGTTATAGACTGCCCTCATTTTCGACCCGAGATCTCTCGAATACCCAGACCGGCGGACAAGAGCAGGCAGAGGCATAACCCAGAGGTCCTATGGTTCGGTGGCACCCAGGTATGACGGACCAGACCGAGCACCGACAGCCCGCCCCTGGGGCCTGAGCTCCGGACTACTCGAGCGGCTCGAGCGATAGGATTACCCAGAGCACCCAGGGACTCGACAGTGCCCGGAGATCAGCCATGATACCGAACACCACAGCCTACCACATCGGACGTAAGTCAGCGGCAGCTGCTCGCGCGCATACCGATCGGGATTCTTTTATCAGCGGGGAAAATGAGAGAGCGAACTTTTCTCGCACAATCGAGCATCTCACCAGACAGGTTAAACATACAAAACCCAGAAAAGCGAAATTGCCATACGATTGTATATTAACATTTACACTGAATTGACAAATTTTACAAGGTTGGGTGACTTACCCAGCGCCCTGGTCCCCTTGGGAGGGGAAAGCCGCGCTTGCAGATAGTGGCTGCTGCTGGAACGCAGCAGCGACTGGGGCCTCCTGGACGTCGGGCAGCATTTCCTCACTGGAAGTGGAGCTGGAACGCTGGAGACGGTGTCCTCCGATCATTTTTTCCTGCGGAAGAAAACAAACGAATAGATTCAGGGACGTTCCCCCCTACCTGCCGCGCCAGCTGTCGGAGGATTAACTCCTGTCGCAGGGATCCCGAGAGACCCCTTTTTAGAGATTCGGCCGGGGGATGATCCTGAATAAGTTCGCCAGAGAAATAAATGGAAGTGGAAGTGAATGCAAC
Source organism: Phragmites australis (assembly GCF_958298935.1). NCBI lineage: Eukaryota > Viridiplantae > Streptophyta > Magnoliopsida > Poales > Poaceae > Phragmites > Phragmites australis. The sequence continues at coordinate 6,288,944 of NC_084925.1, forward strand.
GGCCGGTGGTGGGGGATGATCGACCTAGTGCAAAGAGAAGTAAATGCACCGGAGTTTAGACAGGTTCGGGCCGCACGGGGGCGTAATACCCTACTCCTGTATGGATGAAATAACTGTCCTGAGGGAGGTCCCCCGAGGATGTATCTGGTTACAGGAATATTGTGTCTAACTAAGAGCTTGATGCTCCTTGTTTCTCGGCAGGAGCTCTGCTCAGGCTAGCTCACAATGTCTTCGTCCGTTGGCTTGGTTCGTTGTGGGGTTCGTCTTCTTCGTCTATTGCGGCACGGTCGACTGCTTGGGCTTGTTGGTCTCCTCTTTTTCTTCCTGTGCGCCAACCCTTTTATGCACTCGCCGGCCGCGACATACCCCAAACGGGAAGGAAGGGGCACAAGTTCCAAGACGTCATGACTGAGAAAGACGTCATCATTTCCTCTGGGCGAAGTGACTGGGGCGGTCGAAAAACGCGGCGCCCGTCTGGTCACTTGTCACTGTGGACGCATTGGCAACGGGCGCCGTTGAGAGGGCCCACCGAGCAGCTACAGAGCCACCCGGCGTGCCCGTCCTGTCTTGTTCCTCTGCCTCGGCAGGGCGGCAGGCGGAACACCTTTATACTGGCAACGTTATCCCGAGATACACCGGATAATACGGGACGGGACCAGTGCAATTAATAGCCCCACGCCCCTCTGCCAAAGCATGGCAGGAACTGACGCCGCGGCGGGAGCAGTTGGATATGTCAGGCCACGCGCGCTCATTTAATGCGGCCTCGGACCTCTGACGGGCGGACACTTCATCTGTGGGCCCCTTGGGGGCCTTTCTGGGTCGACGGGGCACCGAGTGCTCGGGGGTACTGTTCGCCTCCCCGAGCACTCTCTCCCGAGCACTCTTGCACGAACCTTCAGGGAACCGAGTGCTCGGGGGCTGCCACGTGCAGCCCCGAGCATTCTCTCCCGAGCACTTTTGTACGGATCTTCGGGGAACCGAGCGCTTGGGAGCTGACGCACACAGCCCCGAGCACTCTCTCCCGGAACTTGGCTCTTTTGATCGTCGGGGGACTAGGGTGCTCGGGGGTGAGCGGACACCTCCCCGAGCACTTTTTTCCTGGTACTTAGACTCCGTGGATCATCGGGGAACTGGGGTGCTCGGGGACCACTAATTGTGGCCCCGAGCACCTTCTCCTGTGACTTGATCTCTTCTCATCCCGTAGGAGGGACCTCGTGGGATGGTGACACGTGGCGGACGGCTGGCCTGGCCTCGGGACTCAGGGATCCCCGGTTCCTGATACACCGATAGTATCATATCCACTATAACCACAACATAGCTAGCACGTATCAGGATCGTATGTAAGATATAGATGTCTAGAAGCATATGGCCCCTTGCAACCTCGATGAGATACAAGCCAGACCTAATTAAAAGGCTGCAGGGTGTGAGCCCTTCTAGCAGGTCACTAGTATCCGATTCAGTTATGGCAGCAGCTACTTATTGATCGACCTCCTTGGAGGCGCAACTACTCTTCCCTGCAGTTCTAGGGCTAGCTTCCACTGGGATGGTAATATCTATTCCTTGTGCTGCAAGTATTTGCATGATGTTTGCGTAAACTTTGTCCTGTGTCAATGCATCCACGTCCGCTGCACCCAACCTCTTTTTCTTTGTGTACATTCCGAATTCTTCGGGTGTCAGTGTAAAGGATAGTAGGGTCCCCTCGCAGGCGGATCCACTTCGGTAAGATATCGGCAGACGTCACGTGTCACGTTTTGTCCTGAACCATGGCTGCCCCGCACGACCAGCCTACAACCATGCAACTAGGCTCTCCGACCAGGCTCCGCGACCAGTCCCCAGGTCACAGGAGCAAACCCTGCGACCAGTCTCCTCTGGCCGCGGGGTAGGTATGTGTCCGAATAGTCTAAATCACAATAAATGCCTTTTTCACTCGAGTATTTCCCTTCCCCAGGTCCTCTTTCGGATCGTCCAAAGCATGGCTGGTGCAGAGTTGCCGTATCCCGTCCCGTAGCATTAAAAGCTACGGGATGGCCTGACGGGCGTGGTAGGAGGTCTTTTTGCAGATGCGTAGGCGGCGCATGGGACGGGATAAGGCAGTCCAGGCGGCTGGGATGACGCAGGCGGTGGAGCGATAGGACAGGCTGTGTAGCGCCGTAGAGCAAATAGATACATCTGCTCTTAGTAGTGATAGGCCTAGGTGAGTAGCTCGGGCTAGGCCTGAGTCTATATCTTGGTTCATGTGTAAGTACTCTCTCCCTCTAATATATAAAGGGAGGAGTACCAGGCTTGGAAGAGGACGGTTTTTTCGAGGCCCAACAAGTAAAGGGTTGGGCAAGAAGAGCATGGTAACTGGCTTAGACCACAGAAAGAAGAATAAACAGGATGTAGGGCTATTACCCTGAGGGGGGCCTGAACCTGGATAAACCCTGGTGTTCTTAAGTCACACACACACACACAGCCGGATCCAACCTACGCTTCCCGAACAAGGATCACGCACCCATCGTCTGATACACCCCGAAATCACTGTCAGAGATTTACCCTCGACATTTGGCGTGCCAGGTAGGGGGCGCGTTTCCGAGTTCGGGATTCAAGTTGCTGTAAGGTGTTCTTCATTGGGTACGACCCAGACAGAGCCGATATGTCCCAAGCTCAGGCTGTCAGATCAGGATCCGAGGGCTTCAGGAGGCTGCTGAGGCATCCATGCTCCCGGCGCCAAGGAGAGCTCACGGACCGCAAGCTCTAGGGAACGGATTTCTTCAGTGGCAGTCCCCCCGGAGGATCACTTACCGCGCAAGGACGGCCACCCTCAGCCCTGTGACTGAAACAAGTCTTGCGATGTTGGATGAGTAGCTGGAGGGAAGTTTCACACTGTGCAAGAACTCACAGAAATTTTTTTTCTCCTTCTTGAAGATAGTGATAGCTGCAGGGGTAGGTGTTTTCCTTTATTTGTATCATGTGCATGGGGCTTCGGCCTTAAGCCCATTTATCTAAGGTCAGCTCGTGCGTTCTCATAATCCTTTCCTTCTTCCATTCATTTGGAGCAATGTATTGATCAGACTCTTGCAGATATTCTTCTTTACATGCATGTTGTTGATAGAGGGGTGAGCATCTAATTTTTCCCAATACTCTAGCTTGAATAGTATTGATTTCTTGTTCCACATTCCTTTTTGTTCATCATCCTTGGAGGATCATTTTTGCTTGCTAAGGATAACATTGATATTCTTAACCTGATTATGGACATCTTCCTACTGAAATACCTCAGAGGTAACATTTTCTCCCTTGCGCCATCGAACTGCTTGTCCATGTTACATTACGGGTGCTTCCTAGGAAGGAAACATCGATACCGCATGTATATTATTTTCTTTGAGTTGTTCAACCTCAAACTGCATGTGTCATCTAAGCAATGGGGGCAAACTTCACCTTTTTGTTTGCTCTGACCTAACAAGTTACGAAGTGCTGACAGATCATTGATGGTGACGAACAATATGGCATGCAAGGTAAAATACTCTTGCTTGTACTGATCCCAAACCTCAACGCCTTCCGACTAGAGTTTCTTAAGATCATGGACTAAAGGCCTGAGGTACACATCGATATCGATGCCAAGTTGCTTCGATCATGATATCAAGATCGACAACATAATGTATTTCCACTTATTGCAAAGCTAGGGTGGAAGATTATAGATCAACAATACAATAGACCAGGTGCTATGTGAGGTACTCATGTTACCGAATGGATTCATGTCATCTGTGCTCATAGCAAATCTAATATTTCTTAATTATTCAATGAACCAACAAAATATGGAATCAACAATTTGCCACTGAGCGGAATCCGCCAGGTGCTGTATCATTGCGTCATTCTTATGACCCTTCTTATGCCAACACACTAATTGGGCTTCCTTTCTGTTGGCAAACAAATCCTTTAGACGGGGAATTACAGAAAAATATCACACCACCTTCCTAGGAGGCCCTTTACTTTTCTTGCCTCCATTCTATCACCATCGTCATTTCTACACTTATATCGATGGGTTCCACACACGGGGCATTGATCCAGCTCTATATACTCTCCACAAAACAAGATATAATCATGCTTACATACATATACTTTTTCTATTTTCAGCTCTACATAAATTATCTTCTTCGTATCGTAGACGCCCTCAGGCACCAAGTTCTCCTCTAGTAGCATGTCCCTTAACAGATCCAACAATGCTTCGAAAATCTTGTTAGTCTAACCATGGGTTGCCTTCAGCTGTAGAAGCGTTATGTTCCCAAATATCCATGTGCACTTCTCCTTACAGTTGGGGTAAAGTGGCGTCTTGGAATCCCAAACAAATTCCTGGAGTTTAGCAAACTCACTATTATTATACTCGCTGTGCCGCTCGACATCCCGCACCATCTGGTCCACATTCTCCATAAATCCTCGATATCATTGTCATTGAAACCTAATATGTCCTCGTCCCTGATACCATGATCCATATCACAGGGTATAAGTCCTTGAGCTAAATTGTCAGCATTGAGGGCTTGATCCATCTCTACCTCGTTATGGCCTTCCTCGTCATGTTTTTTTCAACATATATAATTCTCTTTAAGTCCACGCATGATCAAATATGTATGGACATTGTCTGGTTTTGGGAACTTCTTATAATTCTTGCAATTATGACATGGTCAATACATTACCGTTTTATCATTATATTTCATATCCGCCAAAGCAACACTCATGAAATACTTCACCCCACTCAGGTACTCCGGGCAAGTTCGGGTCTCAAGGTACATCCAACTTCTGTCCGCCATCTACAATGTAAAAATATTTATTCTGAATTAATAATTACCTTAATTGGGTGATTAAGCATGCGATTAAAAATTCTATATAATTACACTATATCTGTGGCATGAAGCGATAGATCGGATGAAGCTAGTATCAAATCTAACATAAATACAACTCACTGGTACTATGATTTTAGATAAAGATGTAAAATGATTGATTACAACTCAAAGTACAAAAAATCAAGATTAAATAGGGGTTAGAGGAGGAGGAAAGGGGGAGATGCAAACATTCAAAGACTTAGAAACAACTCAAACTTCAAATCAAGAAGATATTAGAGAGTATGGTGAAATCGAACAAAATCGCCAGATTTACCGTGCGCGCAATAAGGTTGAGTCTGTTCTACGCACACAGTAGCTGGCCAACGCTTATAACAGAGCTAAGTCATCGGTGATGGGTCGGAATATAACCCGTCACCTATACCAGTCTTAAGTGATGAGTCGTAATATGACCCATCATTTATGACTGCTGCAGGGAGACTTGTCACTTATGACCAAGTCACAAGTGATGGATCGTAACATGACCCGTCAGTTATGACTGATGCAGGGAGACCTATCACTTATGACCAGTTAACAAGTGACAGATTGTAACATGAACTGTCACTTATGACTGGTGCACGGAGACCTGTCACTTATGACTAGATAATAAGTGACGAGTGTATTTATGACCCGTCACCAATGTGATAAGTGACGGGTAATATTACGATCCATCACTGATGACCTGTTATCAGTGACGGGTTAATGCCCAATCCCGACTTAAGGCTACATAAGTGACAGGAGGTATAACGACCCTTCACTAAAATGTGTCTTCTTTGTCTATTTTTCACGTAATAGACAAAACACATTGAAATAGATTATTACTTTATTAGAGAAAGAGTAGCGCAAAAAACTTCTGAATATTCGGTTCATATCATCCCGAGTTCAGATTGCTGATGGGTTTACAGAATCATTAACGGTGCGCAAATCGGAAAACTTCAGAAACAATCTGAACTTGTGTAAGCTGTAAATGAAGGGGATGCTAAGATAGAGATAGAACTTAGAGATAGCACGACAACAGGTCTTTCCGTGAGTAGTTACTTGTCTTGCAAGATACGATGTGCATTAAAATCTGTAAACTCTATCTGTATTGATATATAAATATATGTCGTGACCTTCATCAGAGGTACTACGCCTTGATCCCATCTATTAAGGGGGAGATGTCAAGGTGTGAAGCAGTAACCGAATTGCTCAGGGTGTAGTGTAGTGCAGTGCTTAGGTTATCTCCAGCAGGTATTTTAAAATTTTATCCTTTATAATATTATTATAGCATCTTTTATTTTTTTATCTCCAACAGCTACCCTATTTCCTACTTTCTACTACTCTTCTCCTTCCTCCGGACCCACTGTCAGCCTCTGTGAACAAGAGTACTAGATTCTCTCTCCGCAACACTGCAGTAGCACTGTAGCACTGAATAGAAGGTCCACTGAAGATAAATTTCCAATGTTACAGTACTTTAGGGAGGATACTGTAGCACTAGATAAGGGATCTGGTGGAGATGCCCTTATCAGGATCACCTTGTGAAAATGTGAGGGCAGCCTGTGCATTTGCAGGAGATAAATTTTCAGAGTACAATACTTTGCGAAGTACTGTAGCACTGAATAAAGGATCTGCTAGAGATGCCCTTATCATGATCACCTGGTGAAAATGTGAGGGCAGCCAGTGCATTTGCAATGCAATGGTGGCCATTGTGTATTGTCCTATGCGTGCATGGCATTTACTACCTGAGCAGTGAGTGTGAGGCCTCACTCTGCTCTGTGCATCAATGATTGATGGATTGGCCTTCCATTGGACCAGTGGTTTGGAATGCCAGGAAAGCTATGTACTTTTCCGGTGTACTACATGATACGTTGGCGTTGGGCTCACCAGGGCTGGCTGCTGGCAAATATGGGTACTCCTATCCTGGGACAGTGCGTGTTTTATCAGGCCTATCCAACGGAAACATCGCAATCCAGACTAGGCCATGTGCATAGTTCATCGATAGGTTTGACATGCTCCCCTTATTGATGATCCAAGGAATCAGCGTCAGTGTTTTCTAAGCTGAGCTTTTAATGATCATGTCAAAATTCCAAACGGAAATGGGATAAATTTTGAACTGTTATGCTCGGCAAGCGTGATTGCAGATTTCTCTCCATTTCTCTAAAAGAATTTTGAATTTGAATTTATACTCAACCGGTTTATGAAAGTAGTCGTCTTCAAGAGAAAACGTATGGATAGACAAGACGGCCAGTTTCTCTGAAAAATATTTGCAAATATAAATAGAGCTTGTGATTTTTGTGTGTGGAAAAGGGACATATTAATCAAAACTAGAAGATATACAATCATCATGAATTAGATGAGTAACAACATTCTCCTCTGAATATCCACCGCTAATCTGTATGCGCTCCGTATTGTAAACATACCATTTTTCTCTAGGCGCTAAGCTAAAAAATCATCACCACCTCTATATGAAGTTTTGATTTTTACAATATCCTTGAGATCCACCGACAAGAATGTTTGATTTTCTGTATATCTCAAGCACCATTCACATCTAGCAATGTCGAAACATGCTTAACTATGCAATTTCCTTGCTTGCCAATTACCCTGTGTGATGTATTCCTTGGAATCCAACGATCTCTCCAAACTCTGATCAAATTGTTGGAATATTTGGCACTTTTAGGTTTAATTTAATCCATAAATAATTCATGAGCATAAGCTGATAAACTAAGATGTTTATATTGCCAGAGCATAATCTAGTCATATGTATGAAAACACTACATATGCCTAGATCTACTATACTCAAAATTAGGAACTATAAGAAATAAAGTATGAGTAACATGGTTTTTACGTACTGGTCCTGCGCTGTGGAGGTTGCTAAAGATGCTGGTTGCACTGTATTGACGACACGATTGATCCTGCTGATGACGTATCAAATTTGTTGACGATGACAGCGGGCAGCGCCTAAGCGACCCGAAAGACGAGCCGTGGTGAAGAACATGAGCAGTCACGTGGAGCGCTTCCCAAAAACCTTATTCGCCCTCTCCCGGTGCAAGATCTCAAGAGTGAATGTTTCAGAGACCTGGTCTCCCATTTACCAGTGCATGCCGATACCGGGATGAAGTAGACTATAACAGCAGCGCAACAGAAAGAGAAAGAGACAAAACCCTAACTCTTATATAGACTCATGTAATGAGAGCGTTCCCAATTATAGAGCTACTCTCAATTAGCAGTCTATATTATTATTGTACCCAATGAGGTGGGGGTCCTTGCATATATATAGGGAGAAAACCCCCACCTCTACCTCAATTAGCAATATGATACTAATAGAGGGTGGATCTCAACATGAGCCACCTATCCATAATATGGGTCTTTGAGATTAATTAGGAATTATTACATAGGCTGGCCCTAATAATTCCAACAATCCCCCACCAGATCTCAAAGTCACATAGAGAATTATCAGTTTCCTACTGTTGTTTGATATATCAGTGTTTTAGTGGAGACTGTTAAGTTGAATATCCATCTAGAACATTAAGCTACACTCATTCACAACTTCAACAATGGACTATGCCTTGAATTGTAAGTTTTGTGCAAATAAGTTTCACTTAAAGTTATAACTAATACTTGGCTGCCAGTATGCTACCCCGCGGGTGAAGCATAGAAGTCCTACTCTATAGTCTCTTCATGACTTTACTATAGATCACCCAAATCTCATAGACTGCGACCAATAGTCAAGCCTTGTAGCACCAACTAAGTACATGAGTGATCCAATAGTATGAGAGTATCTCAGTTGGTCCCTGCCACTTTTCTTATTCGTTCGAAGTATCACATTGAGATCATAACGTGTTGAAGAAGACTTGCTGTCCTAGTAGCCAAAGCGGCTCAAGATCTTCTCAACATAACGAGATTGTGTAAAAGTAATCCCATTCTCTCCTTTGGTTAACACTATGTTTAACATTACATCAGCTCACCCAGATCTTTCATATCAAAGCTTTGAGATAAGAAAGACTTGACCTCATTAACCACATCAATTTTTGTCCCAAATATCAGTATGTTATCAACAAACAAGCACAATATAACTCCCTCACCCCCACCATGGCGATAATACACACATTTATATACCTCATAGATCGAAAGGCTGCAGATGTTAAAGTTCTGTTGAACTTCTCATGCTATTGCTTAGGAGCTTGTTTAAGACCATACAAGGATTTCAACAACTTACACACCATTACTTCTTCACCTTTTACTATAAACTCATCAGGTTGCTTCATATAAATTTCCTCATCCAACTCTCCATTATGCAAAACTGTCTTAACGTCCATCTGATGAACGATAAGACCATATGAGGCAGCCAAGTAAAGTAGCACTCTGATAGTAGTCAATCTCGAAATAGGTGAATTAGTGTCAAAGAAGTCTTAATAAACTCACGTAATGAGAGTAGGCTATAACGACAACGCGATAGAAAGAGAAAGATTAAAAAACCCTAACTCTTAATAAACTCACGTAATGAGAGCATTCTAAATTTTAGGGCTACTCTCGATTAGCTGTCTATATTATTTGTGTAATGAGGTGAAGGTCCTTGTATATATAGGGAGAAAACTCTCACCTCTACCCCTATTAACAATATAGTACTAATAGAGGTTGGATCGCAACATGAGCCACCCCTCTAAAAATATAGGCCTTTAAAATTTCTTATTATATAGGCCGACCTCAATAATTCTAACACAAATGTCTATTGCTAAATCGCCAAATAATTCTAACCGTGTTCAATGGTGCCCCGTATGAGGGAGGCATTCCCTGTGAACACAGTATCATCCAAATAACGATTCATCAGATAATAACATGCCTTTAACACCAGAATGGTCTTAGATCTCACACACTTATGCACTACAAAACATTATCCTAGTCTGACTGGGTATAATAATTAGAAGATAATTAGTATACACGAACAAAATCACGCCATTGAATTTCATTGTCATGTGATTGGACCAGTCCTTCAGCAAAAAATGTGGTTGGACCAGTAAACAACTGAATTTCATTGTCATGATGGTCCGACAGAAATACGTTTTTTTTTCCGTTGAAAAATTGGTCGATGAGGCCATCAGCCACTTGGAAATAAAGTTTCAGACTATTCGGTGCCCGGCTATTTTTCCTCTCGAAACCCGACGGATATTTTGTCCGTCAGATGATAATGCAAATATCAAGAATTCCAAATCTTTTCTTGGAGCACGAGTCGCCAAAGCAAATCCAAATGTGCAATACTCGACTTCCAATTTTTTTCTCACTAAAATGATGTTTGCCAACGCCAAGAAAAATTTGTGCCAGCAGTCCAAGAATTGGACGAAATGTATCGTGCCAAAAGAAAATTGATTAGTCATCGGCTTTAATTTTTTCCCCCATGACTTGTGGTCATTTGTCATGAACCACCTCAACTTTTAAAGTGGCGTCTGAAGGCAACGGACGTCACAACAAGTAAAGCTTCGCATGGTGCCACTCTGAGGGTTGAAAGAAGCTGCGTGCTTACGCACAATTCGTTAGCGTTTTGCTCCGCCTTGTCAACGGGAAGAAATTTTCGTGGAACAAACACACGGCTACGACTCACGACCGCATTTCACTTCGGGTTGAGTTCATACAAGTCTTCACGGAGCTAGGATTCAAAGCGGTGGATAGCAGTGGCGGACCCAGCAGAAGCTTGTAGCGGGTTGCTTCTTTTTCTTCCTCCTTATCTTCCGCATCATTTCTCTTCTGTCTGATATCTAACTATAACATATATATATATATATAAGTAGTACATCATATATGGGTAGGATATCTTATTCGTATCTTTTAGCGACTCTGGATATTACAGATCCAAACCTGTGAGACCTGGTATACACGGAGACCATGAAAACCCATACTAGGAAAATCTTGATCGGTTTAATTAACAGACTCGAGTGTGACTGGATTCGACTGCCTTGAATTGATCGACAAGACGGAGGACTCCTCATCAATTAAGGTAGGATTCAAGGCAATGTCAGGGACTATATAAGGTAGGGTCTCAGACTCTTGAAAGGACAACTTCTAAGAAATCCCACAACTTCGACAACCTAGAGCAATTTAACACAACTTAACTCGACACAAGCACTGAGACCATATGAGATACTCCTTATAATGGTCTAGCTATATTGCTTGTACTCAAGAGAATACATATACATCAACCTCCATACAAGACGTACTCTAGCTGGGGGCACGAACCTGTCTATATTGCATGTCTTGTTTTGTGCTCGATCCTTGATCTCGAAGGCATCCCAGTCTAATTATGGACACATTATCAGGAACAAATCTTTGACAGTTGCCACGCTAGGTAGAGGCTTTCTTCTATTTTTCATGATCGATTATGTCTCAAGTGCGCATCCACGTCGGATTCTCCAACACCAGATTCTCCGACACCAGCTCGGGTGGTCGAACTCGAGCACAACACTATGGGCCGAATTGTAACTCTCTATCCATAGGCGTAGAAATCATGCATACTTAAGGAACCACATTCCTCAAGATCATCACGATCAACGGAGAGGGATACACAACCGTCGCGAGAAACAACATGAGGATGATCATCAGTACAACGACCATAGATCTTCGAGATGAGATGGTCGACGTGGCTCCCCCTGATCGAAGGACCAGGTATGATAGTCCTCCGCCATCTCCTCTCGAGGAATTTGACAAAGGCTGTGAAGCTTTCATTCATGAGCTTCAGTCGATATGATGGCTCGATAAGTTCAAAGTGGGTCTGATTCAGAAGTACGACGAGAAGCTCAACCCTAAATGGTGGTTGCAGATCTATACCACTATTATTCGAGCAGCCGGCGGTGACAACAGGGAGATGGACAATTATATATTAACTGCCCTTGATGGACCTACAAGGTCCTGGTTGCTAAACTTGTCGTCTAACTCGATTCGATCATGGGTCGAGCTAAAGGCTCAGTTCATCTCAAACTTTCAAGGTACGTTCAAGTGCCCGAGGATGGAAGATGATCTTCATCAGTTGAATCAGGGTAAGAAAGAATCACTTCGAGATTTCATTTGCAAGTTCAGTGACAGGCATAATATGATCCCGAACATCTCCGATAATCATTATCGCCTTCAAGTGAGGCGTCAAGGATACAAAACTGGTTGGGAAGTTGGCTACTCGGAAGATTCATACGGTTAAAGAGCTCTTCGAGTTGGCTGACAAGTACGCAAAGCATGCCGAAGCTCAGGTACAAGCTAAGAATCCTCAGTCTGGCAAGGACAAGCCCGAGTCCTCAAAGAATGAGGGGAGGAATAATAAACCTAGTGACAAGTGCAAGGGTCCAAACATGACTGTAGCCGTGATCGATAGGAGCAAGTCGCATAACACAAGAGATAGCAAAGACCTGAGCCGAGGTGGCGGGAAGTAGTATCCCGTCCATCGGACTAACCAGCATGACTTTGATGAATGTCATGTCATTAAAAAGAAGGTCGATGATAAGCTTAAGGTTGCCGTTGATGAGTATCATAGCAAACAGGCCAAGCCAGATGCTAAAGATGACAAGCCCGAATTCCATGAGGCCAATCAAAGCTTGGCGCACATCTTTAGAGGATCCACCTCGTACGAGTCCAAAAGACAGTACAAGGTAGTTGAAAGGGAGGTCAATCTAGCATCGATCAAGCCTCCTCAGTACCTCAAGTGGTCACAAGTCAAGATCACCTTCGACCAAGCTGACCATCCAGCAACAGTTCCACACCTGGTTCGGTATCCGGTTGTGGTCCAGTCAACTATCCTCAACATCAAAGTTTCTTGGACCTTGGTCGATGGGGGTAGTTCACTTAACCTCATCTTCGCCAAGACCTAAGACAAGATGAGGATTGAGAGGTCAGGGCTCAAGAAAGGACATGAACCCTTCCACAGTATAACTCTGAACTCATTGACCATGCCCCTTGGCTAGATCAAGCTGCAGGTCACATTTGGCGAGCCCAACAACTTCCTCACAGAAAAGTTAACTTTCGATATCGTGGATTACAAGTTAACTTACAATGTGATCCTAGACCGCCCAATGCTCAGTAGGTTCAAGGCTACAATACACTACGCATACAGACGCTCAAGATTTTAGGCCCCAAAGGGGTCATAACCATCAAAGGAGATCAATGTGTAGCAGTCAAATATGACAAGCAGAGCCTGGATATGATCAAACACTTGTGCCAAACGGCAACCACTTAGAAAGCCACAGAGTCCAACTGCTAGAAGCATCAAGCCACCACCAAGATCAAGCACTCCAAACTTGTGAGCCTCATCGAGGCCTCCCATTTTGACGACACCACAAAAGGAGAGAACACCGATGGTGCTATGGACAAGAAGGCAAGTGGTGGTGTCTAGGAAGTTCCCCTCGACCCGTTTGAATCAGCCAAGATGGCCAAGATAGGGTTCGACCTTGATCCTAAATAGGAACTTAGGCTCATCACTTTATTCCAGGCAATCCAAGATGTGTTTGCATGGTAACCGTTCGATATGCCTGGAGTCCCTAGGAAGGTGATCGAGCATCAACTAGTTGTGAAACCTGACGCCAAATCGGTGGTGCAGAAGAAGCGAAGATTTACGAAATATAGAAAGCAAGCCATCCAGAAGGAGGTCGGTAAACTCCTAAAGCGGGCTTCATTCGAGAGGTTCATCATCCTACGTGGCTCGCAAACCCTGTCCTTGTAAAGAAAGCCAACAATAAGTGGAGAATGTGTGTCGATTTCACTGATCTCAACAAAGATTTCCCTAAGGATCCTTTTCCTCTTCCTCGCATCGACCATATTGTCGACTTTATGGTGTGTTGTGAATTGCTGTGTTTTTTAGATGCCTATTCAAGGATCACCAATAGCATGGGGATAAAGGATGAAGAGAAAAGTGCTTTTATTACTCCTTTTGGTATATTTTGCTATGTAAAGATGCATTTTGGTTTAAAGAGTGATGGTGCTACTTATCGACAGTGTATTTAGAATTGTTTACAGCCCTAAATCAGGCGCAACGTTGAAGCTTATGTCAATGATATTGTAGTCAAGTCTAGAACCAAAGATGCATTGATGTCGACCTCAAGGAAACATTCAACAACCTCAGGAAATACCATATGATGCTTAACCCTGAGAATCGCATTTTTGGCATTCCGTCCAGCAAACTTCTTGGCTTCCTTGTGTCAAGTCATGGCATTGAGGACGGTCTGAGCAAAATTGAGGCTCTAGACCAGATATAGTCACCTCAAATACTGAAAGAAGTTTAAAGATTGACAGGATGCATTGTAGCCCTTAGTCAATTCATTTCCAAGATGGGTAGCGAGGGATGCCCTTCTTTAAGCTTGAAGAAGAACGGCTGGTTCGAGTGGACGGAAGAGCCAAAGAATGAGTTTCAAGACTTAAAAAGGCATTTATTGTCTCTGATGATTCTAACCACATCTAATGAAAAATATGAGCTCTTTTTGTACATTGCAGCTACCCCACAAGTCATAAGCACAGTCCTGGTGGTCGGACATGAATGCCTCGAGAAGAAGACCAAGATCTAAAAGCCAGTTTACTACGTGAGAAAATTCCTACATGATGCTGAACTATGATACCCGTAAATACAGAAGTTGCTAGATGCCGTCCTAATGACTTCCTGGAAGCTACAACACTATTATCAAGTGCACATGATCAATATCGTGACGTCGTATCTGCTAAAGGATGTTATACACAATATGGATACTACTGGACAAATCACGTAATTGGCGATCGAGCTTAATGGGTTTGAGGTAAACTATGCATAGCGTACAAGCATCAAGTCAAGAGTATTAGCAGAATTCATCACCGAATGGACAAATATTGAGAAAATAAAGCCAAAAATGGTCAAGGAACTGGTAAACAGGCTTCGGGGTTGGCATCGTACTCAAATCTCCAACGGGCGATGAACCCATGTGCTCTAACGGTTTACCTTGAGTTCAATATGTGTTTATAGCCTTTTTTAGAGATTGTTGATAAAGGGAAAGAATTTTGATGACCAAAGCAAGTGCAAGAAGCAAGATAAGCAAGATGACATGTCTAGAGGAGAAGAAGCAAGGAAGTAAGATGACTAGGGATGCCAAAGTCAACAAAAGGGGAGAAGAAGAAGCTCTTGCATGAGTCAATCAAGGGAGATAATGGGGATGGAGAAGGGGGGAAGAAGAAGCTCTTGCGTGGATTAATCAAGGGAGATAGTGGTGATGGAGAAAGGGGGAGTCACGAGAAAAGGGAGACAAAGTGAAAGTAAGAACAAGAACAAGTTTTCTCGCAATTGATATATTTAGTTGTTCTTACCATGCATCCAAGTAAAGTGGTAAAGCATTGTGCTTTTTACAAAATTATTGCTATATTTGTGTCATTTACAGTTGGTATCATTTATTTTCCACTTGCTTTGGTTGTGTTGTCATCAATCACCAAAAAGAGAGAGATTGTAGCAAACTTGGTCCTCTTAGGGCATGTATGTGATTTTGGTGATTAATGACAACATAGTCAATGAGACTAACAAGTCTGTCAAGTATATGCTTAAGTAGGTCCCATGGATGCAATACATAAAGAAGTCGCCGAAGCCGGGACAAAGATTGATTGAATTGGAGATATCTCAAAAAAGTTGTACACGCCGGATGGTTCAGCGATCAGTAAGGTGTACACGCCGGAGTGTTTCTGATAGAGAAGGAAAAAGTTGAAGAACAAACCAGATGGTCTGATGCACAGAGGTTTGTACACGTCAGAGCATTCCAGAGGAAGGAGTTGAAGAAGCTACACACCGGATAGTCTGACACTCTAAAGTTCTACACATCGGAGTGTTTTGTGTAGAGAAGAAATGGCTCGGTTGGGAGAAGAATATATGCATGCCAGATGGTTCGGCGCTCAGAGTGGTACACATCGGATGGTTGCGTCGGAGTATTTGTTCTAGAGTAGGTGTCAACTGATTGTTTGGCGTGGTTGAATACACCGGATGGTCTGGCGATGAAGATTGGCTACGCCAGAGTATTTTGCACAGAGAGAATTAGTGCAGGTTGGCTAGAGTATACAAGCCAGATGGTCCGGCTATGAAGATTGACTACACCAGAGTATTTTGCACAGAGAGAAGTGGCTTAGGTTGGCTAGAGTATACATGCCGGATCGTTCGACGATGGAATTGAAGGCAACACCAGAATATCCAATGTTTTTCATAATGAATTTGAGTGGGTTCCAACGGCTAGTTCGTGGAGGATGTACACGCCAGATGGTTCAATGAGTACAATCTATTTACACCGGATCATCTGGCGTATATAGAAAAGTTGAGCCGTTAGGGCAACAGCTAGTCCGCAGGTTTGAGTCTATAAAGTACCTATCCACTTGGTCATTTGAATGTGCTGCAGTCCAGAGAGGCTTATATATGCTTGTGAAGACATCCAAACCACCAAAGTGGTAAAAGTGATCATTAAAGGCAATTAGCATATAGATTAGTGAGTGATTAGTATTATTAGGCCTAGAGAAAAGTGATGATAGGTGTTGTTTCCTAGAGAGTGGATTAAGGAGTGATCCTACCGTGTACCTTGGAGTCTTGGTGACTCGCCGGCACCTTGGGCCTTGGTGGCTCATGCTTGTTGACCCTCTGACTTGGTGTGGAGTGACGGTAAGAAGCTTGTACTGGGACACGGAGACCCTTGTCTTGGTGACTCAAGCTCTAAAGTGAAGACGACGGTAAGTGACCGGAAGAGAGGCTGGTGGTGGGATCTTGTCTTGGTAGTTTATTAGCTCATCTGGCTTGATACCTTGCCTTGGTGGTTTGGTGGCTCAAGAGTTGTGATCGAAAGAGTCTTAGCGACCAGGAGCATATCCCTGGTGGAGCTCCAACATGGACTACGGGTGGTATTTATGCTATCGATACCACGGGGAAAAAATCTCTTCTGCTGATTTGCTCTCTCTACCTTATTTACATTTTTGCATTTATATACTTGCAATTTATCTTCCTAGATATGTTGTAATCTCTTTTGAACGGTAGAGTAGACACACTAGATATGTATAGAGCACATTTAGATAGAATTTTATATAGGTTTATCTTGTGAAGTTTTTGAAGCCGAATGGTTTTAAGTGTCCTAATTCACCCCTCCTCCGCCCCTCTTAGAATGTCACGGATCCTTACAGGCTTGAGTGAAAGAAATGGTGGTGCAAGGGTGAAGAATGGCTACAGTCTAGATTTGTACGGATAAATATTTAAGAGTTTAATGCTTTCTTTGGTAACTGCCTCTATTGGCCCCTCGTTCGGCGTGAAAGACAAGATGATGCCGTTGTGCGAATCTCTACACACCCATCTGAGTGCATTGAATGCTCCTATACTCAATGTTTAATTTTGGAGATGTCCTTTTTAACTCTACTTAGAGACGGATGTCGGAAAGTCGAGTTTTCAAGACTTTCTCAAGTCTCGAGTGCGGATAACGGCAGGACGCTCGACTCAATAGCGTTTCACTCTATCACGTCCTAAATTCCATAATTGCATGATTAAGCTTAATTGTGCGTCATTAGCATCATGATTAAACTCGAGGAAAATTTGTTTTGGCGCACTAGTGCAATTCGTTTAAAGTAACTCGTATGAGAGAAGTGAATTCGGGAGAGAAAAGAATGAATTTCGCAGTTAAAATAGATTTCTTTCTTTTACATGTGGGACCCACCTAGCTGGCCGGCCCCACACCTCACTCACTCTCCCTCACTCACGTGCAGCCACCTGCTCCCACTCCCTCTCTCCCGTGTCCTCACTCCCACCCATGCTCAACCGGCCAAGCAAGCACAGGGGAGCTGCCCCCTCTCTCCCTCTCAAGCTCTCTCTCCCTCTCTCCCAAAATCCAACCTCAAGAGAAGGATTTGAGGTAAGCATGTGGTACCATTGCGATCACGAGCTCATAAGCTATCCATTCCTCCAATTCATTTTTGTTTTCCCGAAGGATTCGAGCCGATTTTGTCGTCTTTTGGTGTTCTTGGTTGAAGCTCAAGGAACACCGGAGTTTTCGATTTCCCACCGTTTCCTCCTTCTTCCGGCAGTCCCCAACCTCGGCAAAGCACCTTGGGTAAGTCTTCTAGGCTTCCCATGGCTTGGATACGCATTTGGTTGGTCAAAATCCGAATTTGGAGCTAGCTGGTGAAGTTTGGGTATTTTTGATGCTTTAGACCTAATTTGAGTATTTGGATGAATTTGAGTTAGGAATTGAGTTTCTAGGTTAGGTAGTGAGTTCTAGGACCCTTAAATTAGCTCTAAGATGTTTCCTTTTGGTATGGAGAAGTTCGCAAATCATTTTGGCCAAGTTTTTCCCCTCTCAAACGAGCTGTTCTGGAGCCACCCGGATTCTCCGAGTTAACCCGGAGGGTCCGAGCGACTCCCAGTCAAAAATAACAGAGAGCTCCGCCCGGAGGGTCATCTGGAGACTCCGGTACCCGGAGTATCCGGATTTACTGTTCATCAGCTTTTTTTTCTTTTATGCTGATAACTTGTAAAATTCATAGTAAATTCTCCATAGCTCCAAAACTTATGAAACCAATTTTTTTGTTTCACAATAACCTCCTCTACCCATTAAAAATATCCTTAGCCATTAAATAGTTAATCAAATTTCTGAGATTAATTAATTAGGTTAAGGCTTCTTTAATTCGGCACTAATTCTTTACAAGTTCAAAATGAGTGAAACCAATTTTTCTAGTCTCCTTATGATTTGGTTTAACTAAGAAAAATGTTTTCATGCTTTATATGACATATTTTATGGCAATTCATCATATGCATATTATAGCATGCATTATTGCATTTCACTAATGCTCATCATTGCATACGCTTTTCTTTAGTGAACAATGAGCCGGAGTGTGATACGACCGTGGTTGAAGACGCCTCTAATCTTCCAAATTTCTGCGAGTGTTGCTTGGACAATTATAGGCAGCCACCTGAGCAGCAAGGCAAGCAACTAAGCATATTGCACCCTTTTGTTCAATTGAATAAAGTTTAAAATTGATAAGCTATGCCTTATGTATGTTTGCATGGTTAGTAAGTCAATGTCAAGTTGGTGGGGTAGAACCTATGTTAAATTGCATATCCATATCCTTGTAATCTTGGTAGCTTGGCCGATGTCTAAGAGTCTTTCGATATGCTTAGCAATGCATAGGTCCACGGTAGAAGTCGAATGATGGCGCATCCGTTGTTCGCGAGCATAGGGCTCACTTATGGATACAAATGCTTAATGATGATTGAGATGGTTGGATGAGTGGTGAGTATGAGGCGAGATGTGGGTGGTGTTAGGGGTGTTTTCTGCTCCGGAGGAGTTTCTCGGGGTAGTTCGGGAGAGGAACCCGGAAACCGTAGACCGCTTGCATCGTTTAAGGCCGTCCGTCGGTGCCGTTGGCTTTAGCACTTACCTTACTCACCACATGCCCATCTAATGGTAAGACGAGCTGAATACCTATGTAGCTGTGATCATTTGGGCCTGAACATCGACGGTGTGAGTGGGTGGGCTTGTAAGAGGTGCTAGTTTGCTCCGAGAGTAGTTCTAGTACCTCCACATCGAGCGATGCACGATCCAAATGGTTGGGGCTTATTGAGAAAGCTTGACATGAGTATCCCCTTGTATGGATCTGTGTGGTCATGCAAGTCGTATGGTCCTCAAGTCGTTGGGTCTAGGAGTATCCCCCTGCAGGGTGTAAAAACATTTCGAAATGCCGCGCTCTCGGTCATGAGCATGCTATTATTTCATCTGCATCGGTCGTAGAGTTTTCGCTTGTGGTTGATTGTTGGATATGTGGGAGATGGTTGAGTTGGTCTTTGTTACATGCATGTTCATAATGGTTCTGTTTATTTATGTTCAGTTGGTTATGGCAGGGTAGAGTTATGTTTTTGTTGGTTAAGTTAGTTGCACACACCTATATGTCTAGGTTGCTTACCGCTTATGTTTAACTTAACCATGTGGCTTTTCCTTGCTAATGGTTCAATGCATAATCCTTGGAGTCAAGCTATGTATATGTGCTCTATATGGCTTAAGTCTTGCGAGTACCTTCGTACTCAAGCCTGCGTTTTCAGGTGCTACTGGTGAGGAAGAGCCGGTGTTTGGCTACTTCGTGCCTGCCGATCAAGGTGGCGGGCAAGAGTAGTGCATCCTACTCTTGGAGGTCATGCTTTTGGGGTGGAGCCTAAGGGCATGTGGCTCCACTCTCTTTTGTTGTATAGGTTTATGTTTCCGCATCATAGTTATTGTTACCTTTTGATGTAAATTGTTGAAAATAGTTGTATACTTAAGAACTTGTAATATAGCTTTAGTTACTTGCTATTTCTTAAGCTATGTTGCGATGCTAAATGTTGGAAGGCATGTGTTCCGATCTTGGGCACAAAACACGTGCCGGGACTACCGGGATGATATTCTGTTTAATCATCGAGGTTGTGATTATGAATAATGATCCTCCTGGTGATTAATTAGAATATTATTTGGAAGGTTCCTCACACACTCGATACTCGGAACAGAGCTTTTCTTTGCTCCATTCTTTCGACTGCATGCTTGATCTACCTTACTCGACCCGGTTTGGACTTTGCAGTACTCGAGTAGATGCCTGTGGAAATCCTCCTTGCTGAGCAGAGTTAGGGGGCTACTGTCAAATATCTAACTATAGGGTAAATACGTATAAGGAGTACATCATATATGGATAGGATATCTTGTTCGCATCTTTAGCGATTCTGGATATTACAGAGTTGAATCTGTGAGACCTGGTATACTCAGAGATCACAAAAGCCCATGCTAGGAAGGCCTCGATTGGGTTAACCGACTTGAGTACGGCTAGTATCTAAGCTAGAT
This sequence comes from Phragmites australis, assembly GCF_958298935.1. NCBI lineage: Eukaryota > Viridiplantae > Streptophyta > Magnoliopsida > Poales > Poaceae > Phragmites > Phragmites australis. Next base: position 6,309,576 of record NC_084925.1, read on the forward strand.
TCGGCTGGCTTGTCTTGATCGACAAGACGGATGACTCCTCATCGACTATGGCAAGATTCATGATAGTGCCATGACCTATATAAGGCGGGGACTCAGATCCTTGAAAGGACAACTTCTAAAAAAAAACCCACAACTTTGACAGCCTAGAGCACTTCAACACAACTTAACTAGACGCAAGCACTAAAACCATAGGAGATATTCGGCGATTTCAACTCTAATTTAGTTTAGATCCGATCTACTCTTTATAATAATTCTAGTCACCTTGTTTGTACTTGAGAGAATATATATACATCAACCTCCATACATGGCATAGGGTATTACTCTAGCTGATAACCTAAACCGATCTATATCACGTGTCTTGCTTTGTGCTCGATCCCTGATCTCAAAGATACCACAATCTAATTACGGACATATTATAAAAATAAATCTTTGACATCTTCTTCTCTTACAAAAAATGAAAAAAGAGGAGGGAGGGGGCTACAAGGGTATGATAGCCATTAGGGGAGGGAGCTTGAACCCCAGCCCCTGGATCTGCCTCTCGTGGATAGGGTCAAGCCCGGCCCTGGGGGGGGGGGCAAGCGGAGCAGTCGCCCCAGGCCTCCAAAACCCAGGGGCCCCACCCATATGTATATCAGTATATGTCACTCAGAAAAATTAGGTTTTCCTGTACTTGGTGCATGCGCATGCGGCCCAGCCCCAGGTCGTCCACTCGTCCTCATCCATCCGCGCGCGGCGCGTGGCGAGCGTGTGGGCAGACGGCAGTCAACGTCGGTGACTCGGCGTGAATGGTGAACATCCCGAATTCCCGATCCCGTGCGGCCGTGCCACGGTGCTAGACGCCCGTCGGCCATCGCATTCGCGTACTCGCTCCGCCAGACTGCCGGACCAGAGTTCCTGGCTTCCTGCCGTCCTGCTCTGCGTAAGACCAGTAGCCCGACGCCCAGTCGCCCAGTCGCGTCGCGTTGTCCGTTGGCCTTTGCCGTTCCATTGATCGACGACCATCGTCAATTCGCCAAGACGCCAACAGCCCAACGCCAATCGATGTCTCCTTGCCAAGACCGACACGAACACCGCGCGCGCAGACGCGCTACCGGAGTGACGGCGTGGATGCGTGGTCTGGTCTGCCGACTGCCATCTGCGGTGTGACGTGGTGCGACTTGTGCCGACATTGTTCGTCGACCATGGATCGTGGTGGTGACTGGTGACTGGTGTCTGGTGAGTCCGTGTCCGACAGTCCATCTGTCCGTGATTAATTCCTAAAGTATGCATATCAATTGTTAATTTGTTTCAATTTTCAACGGGGAGACGGTGGCTCGTCTTAATCGACGAATTGGTGATAACGGTGAGACAGCGACTTGGCCTAATCGGTGAGACAATAACTCGTCTTAGTCGTCTAATTGGTGATCCTTTTAGTATTTCAACCGCTAATGTATTTTCTTTTTTAATTTTCAGCATATTCTTGAATTATGTCTTCTAGAAAGTATGCATCTGGCAGTGAAAAAAAGGAAAAAAGGAAACGAGTAGATGAGTTGGTGGAATCACAAAAGGTAGCCATTGACAAATTTTTTAAGAGTAATACGAGCAGTTCAAGGAACTCAGATGAGTTGGCGATAGTTGTTGTGGAGGAACAACCTAATGGGAATTTAGAAGACCAATGCCCTACAGAAGAAAATATTGACACCAATGGGGATGATAATAATGTGAGTGATCATGAGCATATATTTAATTCATCTGCTAGTGTTGATGAACAACCGATTTTTTCTATGGATATCTATGATCCAAGAAATTGGGGTAATCTTGATAACAAAGCAAGGGACGTATTAGTTGAGAAGGGACCTATAAGAGAAGAAAATCTTAAATTCCCTTTAGATGGTAACTCAAGACATTTTTTGTATGCTCATTATTCTAGAATAATAATGGAGAGGTACATGACAGAATATGGTTGGTTTATTCTAAGCATGTTGACAAAGTGTTTTGCTTCTGTTGTAAGATTTTCAAATCTAACAATAGCAAGAGTTCATTAGGAGATAATGGATTTAGAGATTGGAGGCATCTCAGCGAAAGGCTCAAAGAACATGAAACTAGTGTCGAGCATATTACTAGCATGAGCTCTTGGAATGAATTAAGTACTAGATTGAGCAAAAATGAAACAACTGACAAAGATTTCCAACAGGAAATCACAAAGGAGAAAGAATGGTTGAAGCAAGTTTTGTTTCGAATAGTTGCTATTGTGAAATATCTTGGTAAACGAAATTTGGCTTTTAGAGGATCCAGTGAGCAGCTTTACAATGATAACAATGGTAATTTCTTAGCTTGTGTTGAGATGATTGTAGAATTTAATTTGATAATGCAAAACCACCTTAGGCGTATTCAAAACAATGAAATTCATTATCATTATCTCAGTCACAAAATTCAGAATGAGTTGATTTCTCTTTTGGCTTCCAATGTTACAAATACTATCTTAAAGATTGTCAAAGAAGCCAAATATTTCTCCATTATCCTTGACTGTACCTCTGATGTGAGTCATGAAGAACAAATGACTTTGATAATTCGATGTGTTAATATGTCTAAGAGAGAAACAAAAATTGAGGAGTGCTTTCTGGGGTTCTTGAAGGTGGATGACACATCTGGTTTGGGGCTTTTTAATGTATTGTTCGAGTCTATGAAGTCATTTGGTCTTAATATTGGTGATATAAGGGGTCAAGGTTACGACAACGGTTCAAATATGAGAGGAAAACACCAGGGGGTAAAAAAAGGTTGCTTGATATCAATCCAAGAGCTTTGTATATGCCATGTGCTTGCCACAGTCTTAATCTCACTCTTTGTGATATGGTAAAATCATGTGTTAAAGCTATTTCATTTTTCGGTATTGTGCAACGAATATATGTATTATTTTCTGGTTCTACCAAAAGATGAAAAGTTTTGCTTGATCATGTTCCAAGTTTAACTGTGAAATCATTGAGAAATACCTGTTGAGAGAGTCGAATCAACAGTGTTAAAGCAATTAGATATCAAGCTTCTCATCTAAGGTTAGCTTTGTCTGAGTTACATCAAGCTTGTGATACCGAACCCAAGGACATGAGTGATGCAAAAAAATTATTCGATGTTCTTGGTAGCTTTGAGTGTATACTTGGCATGGTTATTTGGTATAACATTTTATTTGCTGTAAATACTGTGAGCAAGAAGTTGCAATCATCATCCATATGCATCGACTCTGCCTTGCACCAAATTGAAGGTATGATTCAATACTTCAACAAGTATAGAAATAAAGGGTATGCATCTAGTTTGAACATTGTCAAAGACCTTGCATCTGAAATGGGTGTTAAGCCATCGTTTTCAGTCAAACGTCGGGCTCTTAGGAAGAAACAATTTGATGAAATTGATTGCAATGAAGAAATAATGCAAGCTGAGAAGGCCTTTGAAGTTAATTACTTTTTGGTCATGGTTGATATGGCAACAACTTCATTGAAAAATATATTTGAAGAACTCCAAGTGTTTCAAGGTATATTCAGGTTTTTACTGAGTTCAAACGCCTTGAAGTCATTGAATAATATTGAACTAACAGATTGCTGCATTAAATTTGCAATACATGGTTCATCTGATGTGGAGTTAAATGATCTAATATCTAAATTAAGGGTTATGCAATTGACTTTGTCGGATAGAACAATGTCTGCTATGGAGGTTTTTGAATTTGTTAGAGAAGTGGGCTGCTATCCTAATGTTTCTATTGCTTATCGAATCTTATTTACTGTACCTGTGACTATGGCATCGGCTGAAAGAAGCTTTTCAAAATTGAAGTTATTGAAGAACTATTTGAGGTCAGTAATGTTTCAAGAAAGGCTAACTGGTTTGGCGACCTTATGCATTAAGAAGAATTGGCTAGATGAGATTGATATTAATACCATCATTAGTGACTTCGCTTCTGCAAATGTTAGAATAAATTGTTTCAGATGATCTCCATAGGTAAAGTTACATTCATATGCTATTTTACTTTGTAAGCTTAGCTATATTCATTGTCTCTAACATGTATAATCATATTCTTATATTTGTTTTAGATTTATGATAAGCTGGCTTCTGTTTTCAAGTTGGGTGATGGTGTCGTGATTGCTAATCTTGGTGCTGACAAATACAGATATTTGACTGAGAAGTATATCTTTATTTTACCCTCTCATATAGTCATATGTCTCGTCTGCATCTGTTTTCTCTGTTTATGTTATTGTGTACTGGGGCATGCTATTTTTTCCATATGATACATGCAATTGCTATTTGTTTGATATAAAAAATATAACACTATTGATTTGAGCCATATGTCTCGTCTGCATCTTGTTTTCTCTGTTTATGTTATTGTGTACTGGGGATATGTCTCGTCTGTATCTTGTTTTCTCTGTTTATGTTACTGTGTACTGGGGCATGTTATTTTTTTTTCATATGATACATGCAATTGCTATTTATTTGATATAAAAAATATAGCACTATTGCTTTGAGCCACTGTGCTATATAAATATTTCGAAATTTATATTTAATAGGTCCTATTTTTAATCTCGTCCTGGGCTATCAAAATATCAGGACCGATCCTGCATAGGGTAGCACAACGGAACATTGTTGCGTACACGAAAATTACATGTTGACTATTGTCTAAATACTTTGTTTTTAAAAAGAGCACGATAGTGACATTGACGACAACAACAAAGGAATATATTTTATTTGCGTGTGAATTGCTTCGAAGGAGCTGTTTACCTACTTGCAAAGTCCAGAACACGCATTCTCACCGGAAAAGGAAATTAACATGCTCGTGGACTTTAGATGGGATAGACAGGGATTTACGACAACTGACTCTAAGTCCAAATAAGTCCTTTTATATCTAGAGTAGAGTTAAAAAAAACTAGTAGAATAAAAAACAAGAATGTGCATAGTGTTATAAGTGTTTGCGTATATAAGTTATATTTGTTTTTTTAAAGTAATTCTAAGTCCAAATGAGTCCTTTTATATCTAGAGTAGAGTTATAGTAGAACTAAAAACAAGAACGTGTGTAGTGTTATAAGTGTGTACGTATACGAGTTATATTGGTATTTTTAAAAAAAATATTAAGTCAAAAAATCCTAAGAACTCAAGTTTCTCTAGAGCATGTCCGTTTAACCTACATACGCCTTGAGTTAATGCCAATGCTCCTATTCAATTTTTCAAAGGAAAACAACATCATACATTACAACAAGATAAAATAGAACCTGGCTATACTATACCACCACCATTCATCGTCGACTGCCAGAAATCTAAAAAAAATTATGCAAGAAAGAGAGGGGAAGAACAGCGTGGAGGCCGTGGATCTTAGCGGCGTTGTCCGTTTGCGCAACTGTTTGGAATGCTCCTTGCGGCAGTGACAGCTAGCCCCCAAGGACAGGCAGGCGCACGCCAGTCTCCCCAGCCGCTTGCATCGCCGCTGCGCCCCACCCCGGTCTGGCTGCTGTTCCCCGCCCGTCCGGCCCGGCCCGGCCCCACGCCTCTGCCTGGTCAGTGCATGGGTTCGTTCAGCTGCTACTAGATTTAGTTTTTTTTTTTAAACACCACACGTATATTTATACCACCATATATGTATTTATAAGTAATTTATTGAAGACCGTAGATGCAAATATTGGAGATTGACAAAGTTGCTATAGATGTTTCGTTGTCAATCGATACATCGCATACTATTGAAAGAAAATCTCACCTTAATACAACACACACAAAACAAACCCGACGTTAAGAGATATAACCATCTCCACTGACCATACAACCCAAGGCTTGTCAGCATAGAAAGACACTACCTCATTTCTCTGGCCCTTGTACAGTATTACCGTTTATTTACGTTAAAATTCGTACTACAGAAATAAGTGAAAAATTATAAGGTACCTAATAGAGTCAACACATGAATGTATATTGGGTGGATGGACAGATGAGATTCATGTAGGATTATATTTTTTTCTTGCATTTTTCTTCTCTGCTACTACTACCAGAGAAGAAGATGGAATAAACCTCTATACAAATACATACACCAGATGCCATGGGCAAGGCAACAAAACAGGGGAGTAGGGCCTCACCTTGTGTGTCATCAAATCTTCAAAACCTGGGTCTGTCTGATCTGGTCTGTTAAGGAGGGCATTTCTGGGCAACCTGGGTGGGCCCCGAGGGACAGGCTAGAACAAAAACTTAGTGCTTCTTGGCTTTTTCTATCACTTGGAATATACACAGGGATTGAGGGAGGGGCGGTTGGGTCATTCGCGACAGGTTTTGCGGGGCACAGGGCGTCCCACGGCTACTCAGCAGTGTTATTTGGATGCTTGTGTTTAATTTTTTTTTACTAATTCAGATATCTAAATCCGAATTAAATTCTGACACTTATCCAGATAACACTGCTCCTCAGCCCTCCTGCCTCGTGGAAATGAACGAGGCTGCCAGATCCAACGGATGAAAGGAACGAGGGCGGAGGACCACGGGCGCTCCGTATTGCGGGTAGAGGAGCATCAGGACCGTCGGCGCGTGGATGTAGTTCGGAGATGTCCGGATCTCAAAGCGTTGCAGCAGGATGGCCATGGTGATCTTGGCTTCCAGCCGGGCCAAGTTTTGGCCTATGCACATCCGGGAGCCTAGCCCGAACGGGATGAACGCCAAGGGGTGCTTCGCTGCTCTAGCCGTGCCGCCGGCGAACCGCGCGGGGTTGAACTGTGCCGCGTCCAGGCCCCAGAACCTCGCGTCGTGGTGGATGGCCATGATCGGGATGAGCAGCTCCATGTCGCGGGGGATCATGCACCCGTCCGAGAGCTGGACGTCCATCTTGGCGCGGCGGATGGTGGCCACCGCCGGCGGGTATAACCGGAGGGTCTCGTTCATGATCATGCCAAGCTGTCGCAAGAAAAACATAGAACACTGTATGTCAGACCCTGGAATGACCAAAATGTCCACTATAGCAAATTTGGAAATCGACGGCATCGCTTGCAAGGAACTGGTGGGATTGAAGAATTTTGTAGCGGAGATGGCTGTGGGACTCACCGTCTTCAGCTTGGGGAGGTGCTCCTTGGAGGGGAGCTCGTCGGCGCCGCAGACTTCAAGGACCTCTCGGCGGGCGCGCTCCTGCCACTCCGGGTGCATGGCGAGGAGCACGGTGGCCCAGGTCAGGAGATTCGTCGTGGTCTGCTTCCCGGCGAAGAAGAACGTCTTACATTCCTCCAGCATGTCCTCCACTGGAATCGCCTTCGGCGACGGCGCTCGCGTCTTCCTCTCGCCAGCATTGATCATGGCGCCAAGCAAGTCGCGGAAGCTGTCGTTGTCGTCGGCCTTCTCCTTGGCCTCGTCGCTGCGCCGGGCGATGAGCCTGGTCAGGCTCCGCCTGATCTCCCTGTCCAGCTTCCACGACTGCCAGTTCTTCTTGGTCGGCAAGAACCTGAAAGAACGCATCTTCTTGGTCAGTTGGTGTCTTCAGCATCGGAGACCCGATTGGAGGAGAAGCGTCAATGGCGCCGGAGAGGGAGCGCCGTACCGGTAGCCGGGGACGAGGACCTTGCGGAAGGCCTCGGAGGCGAAGGCCATGAGCTGGCCTTGCATGGCGAACACGACGCGACCGTCGTCGTAGCTGCGGCCGAAGGTGGCGCGCGTGATGGCCTCCTCCGTGACCGCCTGGAACCACTCCGCCACGTCTACCTCCACCTCTCCGCCGCCGGCCGCCGCCATCGCGCTCCACTTCTCCGCCAGCGCCGCCACCGACCTGCCGACGTGGGGCACCAGCCGCTGCAAATTAAACCACATCTCGCGTCAGCAGAGCCATCGGCCGGCGCACATACGGCGCGGACAGCACGAAAGCGTGGAGCAGCACGGCACGTACGTTGAGGTTGTCGGGGTAGAAGGCGTCGGTGAGGACGCGGCGGTGTAGCCCCCACTTGTCGCCGTGGAGGCTGACGAGCCCGTCGCCCTCGAGCTGGCGCACGACGGGGTGGGCCTCGTAGCGGTCGAACGCCTCGGCGCGCGTGAGGAAGATCTCGCGCACCAGCTCCGGCTCCGCCACCGTCAGCCGCGGCGTCGGCCCGAACCATATCAAGAACGTCGGCCCTGCACATGTGCGCCACCGATCAATCAACTGATCGACCCTCGATCGCCGCAACCGAAAACACAAGAACCAAAGAAAAGAAAAGGAAAAGACTTGTACTAGAGTATTTTTTTTTCTCCCATGTGCTCTGCTCATGATCCAAGCCCAGCCCATTGAATGCAAGAACCAGAGGGGCAAGGCGAACAGGGGAAGGACAAGAGTAGCAGCAGCAGCAATGGCAGCATAGCAGGCAACTGAGGTGAAATTAAGGAGATGTTTGTGGAGAACGAAGAGGGGGAGAACTCAGAGTAAATACCATAAGCCCCATACGCGCAAATGGATAGAGAGAGAAGAGAGAGAAGCTGCGCTGTGCTGTGCTGTGCTGACAACAAGAGACAAAAGCCGATCCCTGGCCGCAAACAGACACACACAGAGCAATTCTGAGAGGAGAGAGAAGAGCCGGAAAGCGGACAGGGAGGGAGGGAACAGATCACCAAGATGCAACCAAAACCGCCCAAAAAGATGAGCAATCAAACGGGTGCGCGCAGACGACACATGCTCGTCGTGTGCGCGCTTGATGTATGTAACACATGGGAGAAAGCAAGAGGCGGAGAGGCCACGCACCGTAGATCTTCCGCCAGTAGTGGTAGAAGGCGAGGACGCGGGGGAGCGCGTTGTGGGAGGTGGGCGGCGACATGGGCTTCGACGAGGCCTCCGCCATCAGCCCCACCATCTCCTTCACGGACCCCAGCAAGAACCGGTACGGCGGCCCGCGCACGCCCTGCGCCGCGAAGTGCGCCTCCAGACGCCGAGGACGCCACCACAGCGTGTCGGCGACGCGCGCCGCCACGTGCAGCAGCACCCACGCGAGCACGGCGAGCGCCGCCGCTCTCCAAGTCAGCCAGCCGCATCCCGCCTCCGATGCTTCCATGTCGTCCCCCATTGGTCAGCCTCCCCTGTTTCTTGGAGAACAGGCAGCGCGCGAAACGAAAGAGCCGTGGGGTAGTGGCCGCGCCCTGCGTTTATCGGCGCGTCTCTGCGTGCGTCAGAGAGAGGTGGTGGGAACGGCCGGGGGGGTTGGGTGAGAAGGGAAGACGAGGGACGGAAGGCGAGGGCGGTTATATAGTGGGGAGGGGGACGGGCAGAGGCCGGCGGCGAGAGAGAGAGAACTGGGTTGTAAGGGTCAACGAGGTGGGCTTTGGCAATTTGTTAATTGACCATGTTGGATGGATGGTGTGGCCCGTGTGTTTCATGTTTTTTGAGGGGAAAAACAAAATTCATTTATATTTTTCAGCATCTCTTTTTATTTGTTTTACTGCTTCCTAGGGGTGAGAGCTCTATCAACTTGAAATCAAATCGTAGAGTGACATATATTTTAGAAAAAAAATAGATATTTGGATCCAAATAAAATTGTTACATGATCAATCGCACATGCATGTATAGGATCTATTTCAGGCAAATTTGTCTCAACATTCCAGTGGTCATAATATATTTGCATGATATATTATATATTTGTTTGGGTGTGCATAATGAGAATATTAAAGTAAATCAGTGGAGAGATAACTGACTAAATCTATAGAATTTTGAAATCTAATTAGTGAAATAAATGACGGTTTCCATTATCTTAAAGAATATGTTTATTTTCCTTTTTTAGTGGATATGTTCTTTTCGGCTAGACCTGAGGGCAAAAAGACCAGCCCAAAAATGGCCCGAGCCCAGCCCGAAACATTAAATCTAATTATTTTTACATGCAAAATTCTTCAAGCGGCCCAACCTAGCACCAGCATGGCCCTGTCCAGTGGGATTTTGGGGCCAGGTTTGAGCAGTCATTTTAGGCTTAAAATGAATCAGTCCGGCTCGAGCCTGGCTGGCCTATGCTCAGGTCTATTTTCACCTCTATATTAACCATCATACTTGAAATTTGAGATACCAGAATGGAAGCGTGTGGTGATGGAGGCATGATGATATTTCACTCACCAGTGTTCAAATCTTGGTATCCATAATTTATACACACGAGTGTTTTCAATAATTTATTTATAGGAGTGTGATAATATGTGTACTCGTGGGTGTATGAGTGTGATGTGTGTATAATGGTGTGTAGTGTGCACCATCCTTGTAATAAAAAAAGAACCTCAAGTACTTTTAATTTTGGAAGGAGAGTCTTTTTGAGCATTTGTATGATCTGCTGGTGACAGAAGATGAGGGCTATCTGATGGAGAATGATTTGATATCCACCCCTGGGATACTTCGTGTACTCTTTGTGGCGGCAATGTGTTGTGTGGTGCGAGAAATCATATTTGTTCCTGGCAATTCGTGTTTCCGGCATCTGGACCGTCGGTGCTGTTTTGGGATGGGGGAAGTGGTTGGTAGTGGGGTTGTATAAATGGCGTATATGATTTTTTTTCCAGATGTTTACTATTGATGTCAGATACATTGCCTGATGCACAGTACAAAGGATTCCCAAGTCGATTGGACAAGTCGGCTAAAAGTAGCCTTGCTGGCCGTGCGCTTGACCGATAGTACAGGACAAGTGGCAATGGAGTCCCACGGTTTTCAGCTGGCACCCATGGTTTGTGCTGACACATGGTACTGTGACATGTTCTACCTATGTGACTTGCACGGTCCTTGATGTGGATGGTGTATAGCACGTACAGGACGAAAGCCCCAGAGCTGGGTGTCTGTGTTCTAAGATGTACCCCTAGGAATTGCAACATGTATCAACAAACTGTGCATAGTACCCAACCTGAAACCACTGATATTTTACTTCACCACCAACGTCCAGACAAAATATTCTCTCTTACCCCTAGCACAACCCTCCCAACGCGGCTCCTATGTCCTACAAAAATGGTGGAGAAATGGCCCAATGATTGGATTTCGATTTTTCCTACAGATCCTTGGAGAAGTACCGGTGATGTGTAGCTTCTGCAGAGCACATAAGAACAAGCTTTGAAACTCCTCCACTTCATAGTTGCTGAACAAGAAGCAAGATGAAGAGGTACCACATAGTTGGATGCCACCGAAGAAGTACTAGTGATGTCTAGCTTCCACGGAGCACATAATACCATCCAATCCACTCGCTCTAGGATTCAGAGTCGACGATGACTGCAGCAGATGAACGATGAGGCTTCACTGGAGTCCACCAAAGCCCAACCAGATTAAAGCCAAGTAGCCTCTCCACGTCGCCATGGGTTGGAGAACGACCACCGATCCTATACCTCCAGACTGCTTCTAGATTTCAAAATTTGAATTTGGTGTCTGGGAGGAAGAGGATTTGGACAGGTTTTGTCCGATCTGTGCTGTAATGAAGGCACAGGGAATGAGGCCACGACGACTCCGATGCACCTTCAGCCATCAAATCATATGTTATTCGCGGGTACTGTTCACTTGTACATGATAGGACATAATATCTGAGCACTTGACCATGTGCCTGGTAATGGAGCATATCTCGAAGCAACCCTCGACGACCAGGATAATGACAACCACAGTAGCCGGGGCTATATAATCCTTATTATTGTGTGGTGTGTGTTGATATGATCTGATCCAAATTGCGTAGTGTCTAGCAGTCTAGCAAATCATTCCTCACATTTCTGGATAGGTCTAATGAATGTTAAGTCACTCTTTCTATCTTTTAGTCTACCGAGTGGAACACAAATTAGATTTTGAAAAGATAAATGGCTGGTTTCAAATCCACTATGTGAGCAATACCCTATTCTATATAATATAGTGTACAGAAAACACGCCACAGTATCTGAAGTATTAAGCTCAGATCCTTTAAATGTATCTTTTAGGCGTGCTTTAGTGGGAAACAAGTTAATAGCCTGGCATAATTTAGTGGCAAGAATTGTATATATTCATCTTAATAATAGCTCTGATATTTTGAGGTGGTTATTACAGCAGAATGGGCAATTCTTAGTCCAATCTATACATAAGGTAGTTATTAACAATAACATTATATAACATAACCGATATTTGTGGAGATTGAAGGTTCCTCTAAAAGTCAAGATATTTATGTAGTTCTTGTTTAAAGGTGTAGTCCTCACAAAAGACAATTTAGTTAAGCGAAATAGGCATGGCAATAAAAATTGTTGCTGATGTAATGGAAGCTAAACCATACAACATCTCTTTATTGATTGTAGCTTTGCTAAGTTCATTTGGAGAACTGTAGAGATGACATTTGGCTTACAACCTCTCCGTAGTTTTACACATATGTTGGGTGAATGGATTAGGGGAATATAGGTAAAGTTAAAAAAAAAATTCTAGTTGGGGCTAGTGCCATTTGTTGGGTAATTTGGCTTTGCCAGAATAATGTAATTTTTGACAAAATACAATTATATTCTCCTATGCAGATTATCTTCAGAGCTACATATTGAATAAGATTTTGAATACTAATGCAAAAGATGGAGGACCGGGATACTATGCGTGCGGCATGTGAGATGTTGGAGACAACGATAATGGAAATTTTCGCGACACATGGGTGGAGGTTTAGTAACAGAATTGAGCAATAATGAAAGAGCTCTCACTGTTTGTTAAACCTCGTTTGTAGGGAATGCGCGGTGAACTTTCTTTTTTATGTTAATCCTCTTTTTGTTGGAGGGTGAGTAATGACTATATGGTAGATGGATGTCTATGTCATAGCTAAAACGCTTGTAATAAATGTTGGTCCCAACAAGTGAAAGGTTCATGGTTTGAACATGATGAATCACTTCGTGCATCGAAAAATGTAGAGACCGGGACAATTTCATTATCTTAGTGAAATAAAACTCCCTTTACCTTAAAAAAAACAAATCATTCCTTACTGGCTAGCAGTGCTTAGCTGGTGATCATGCGCATATCGAGTTCTTGTACGACAGATACTCCATCCAGTCAAGAAACACCTAAGTGTTGCAATGCGTGAAATCAATACTATGATTTTACTAGATTTTAGAACATGTTCTTGTTACCTATATAAGTACAAGATTTTAGAGTCCACAGGTGAAAAATGAGTATTTTCATGACACAATGATTTTACTAGATTTTATACATGCTTTACTACAATAAAAAAAACTCCCTCTCATTAGAAATAAAAGTCATTTAGGAACATGGTCTACAAGATAAAACTTTCACCAGTAATTTCTATAAGAATATGATATTTAAAGTAAAAAGGATTACTCCCTCCGCTCTAATATGTTTATCATTTTAGCCTTGTGCACAAGTATTAAAAAAACTTAAAGAAAGTATTTACTCTCCTACTAAAGCCTGCCGTATTAAATTAACCTGCCTCTTCAACCACCCATGGTGACTAATGAACAAAAGAATTGAGTATTGAAAAATATAGCAAACACTTAATAAGTATGGGTATGTAGGTGTGTCTCTCTCAATATCCAATAACGACAAACAAAAAAGAGCACTTTTGACAAGCTAAAACGACAAATAAAAAGAGAATAGAGGTACTATGAAATTACTTTACATGTTGAGTCTACTACCATCACTCTTACGTTGTCAATTGACCTAATCTTTATACATTGATGATGAAAGTTTAAAAAATTTGTCCGTAAGAATCCTAAAGTGACTTATATGTTGGATCAGAGGGTGTAGCGATCAAAGTTAGGCTACGATTGTGCTAATATCCCATATATGTCTTATCGGTGACTAGGAGGAGGTATATAGTATACATCTCGATTCTGTGTTCCAATGCTATAGTTTCTACTAATAATATAATTGTGCAAGTGATCTAAATGTACAGTGGATTTTGTGCTTCTGCAGAGTACTATGCCACGAGGAGTTTTCTTTTTTTGTCATGTTTCCATCGAGAAAATTTTATCCACACACAAAAAGAAAGAAAATTACGAGCTTACTATACAACGAATTTTCAAACCTTTATTCAGGAAATACAGTGCACATACTATTCCATTATTGATTAATGCAGTGCATATACCTCGATCCGGTACTGTGGTACAGGTACAGCTAGCTCAACACTGACAGGGAGATCACAGAGCAGCCAGTGGAGCAATCGTTACCAGTGGTATAGCTAGGTAACATACATTTGGTTCTATTTGGCAGTGGTTTAGATCCTAGATTTTTAGAGCGGGTTATATTTAGCTTAAGAAATTTAAGATCTAGAATTATAGATAGATTGAAGTTATTTGGTTAAATTATTTTGATTTTATTTTAGACAAAAAATAAATATTTAAACTATTTTATTTTATTATATAAATTTCAGACCTAACATGAATCTCGGATCTGGAGCTACGTCAAATAGCTTTTTTATGATTGATTTAAGGTTATGCGCTACATGGTGCTCACCATTAAACTGTTTCCACAATGTCTCGATCGGAACCATGCAAATATATGTACACGTGGAATGATGAACATCGCAAATGCACTTATGAATGATATCCTTTCCTGAATCTGAGATGAGAATTTTGACGACTAGTTGTTGGGACTCACTAAATTAAAAAACTAATACCTCATGAGTTGATGAACATAGTTTTGTCACATGAACAAAATATGAGATTTAGGTCCTGCGTAGTATCCTACTTAAGACCTATGGGTTATTTGGTTTAGTGCCCTGATGTGCCAAGCCTAATTTTAGTGTTGCCTTAAAATTTTGGCCCCCATTTAGATTGAGGTCTAACTTTGGCCATGTCCAAAAAAAAAAATGGCCATGGGCAGTTACAGTCAACTGAGATGTTGGGTAAGATTCAGGCTAGTAAAGCACCTGCTTGGAATTTGGATTGGCTGATGCAGGGTCCTTTGTTGCTGTGTCACTGCTTGCTGGTTGTAATAAACGCTTTGTATTTTGGATTTATAACTTTTAAACGGTCATATTTTCTAAACCATATATTCGATTTATGATATGTTTGAACTTTTATAATCTGCCATTTAATCCACAACAACTTGAACGGTGACCCATAAGGGGACTAGCGCAAATATGACTATATGAGACGGGAGTATGGGACACGATTGCCTTAATTCAGTCTGATGTTTTGAGATAACTGAACTAATCATTCAACAAAAAAGGAAAAAATCAAGTCGTGCCTGTACCATGCATGCCACGTGAACTTTCTGTGCATGCATGGAGTAAGAACTTGGCTACATATGAGAACCGAACGCTAGTTCTGTTGGCTCGGTGCGTCCCGTCCGTGCGGGTTTAATCTCTGGATCGCAACCCGTACATCTCACCAGGTTTTTCCTAGTAGCATCCGTTGAACCTGAGTTAGACTAGAGTACACACGTATATGTGTTCAGTGATACTGCATTTTCTCACACACTAAAAGCCACAAGCCTCTCAATCTCTTGTTAATATATGTATGGTTGCGTATATGTATGTGTACGTATATTGTGTGTGTGAAGTGCGCCGATAGTGGATGTCCAATTTGTACCCTGTCAAAAAAAAAAACTTGGCTACATATCGTTGTATACACAGGTCATGGCATGCTAAGAACAAGCTATATATGTATTCAATCCACTAGGGTCGTCCTCTCATATATTTTGATGTGATTCCTCGGCAAATCTCATGATTGTCTGTATGATATATATATAAGAGCGAGGCTCGATTAGCTAGCATCTGTAGGTGAGCAAGCAGCCCACCCGTGTCTGATCCTAGGATCAAGCACAACAGTGCCTCGTGGAAATTTTCCCCAAGGAACCGAACGTTGATTTCGTTTGTATTGGATGCTTTCGAGTGCTATAATCGCTTGGAGTTGGACTGAAACTCGGGTCCTCGTCTCCTTCTTAACTGAACTCTGGAGCTCAAGGCATAATTTTAAAATAAATCTGAAAAGAAATTATAAGTTACTCTCTCTTGTTCGTAATGGAGCGTTTCACGGAAGGTACAAACCAAGCGAATTTGCACATTTCAAAGATGTTAAGAAAAATCTATCAAAAAAAGATGTTAAGAAAAAATGATTCGCCAAAAAAAAGATGTCAAGAAAATTTATGCAAAATGCTTTTTGTTCTTTTTCTTTTGCAAATAATTAATGGAGCGACTTTTCTAGTCTACTTCTGCTCGTCTTTTGTCATACTTGGAACGGTAGGTCAGGGATAAGCAGGGAAGTGTAGAATGTCAATGGATCTGTTGCAGTAACTTGTAGATAAGCCCAAGAATCTCAAAATCTGGACAAGAAATGCGACCAATTAAGGCACCTTTTTCTCTAAGTCAAATACATGCGGCCAACGAAATGAGCACTAGCTTTTCTTGCAAAGGACAAACAAATCTTTATCTGAAGGTCAGACAAGGTCAGCTATTTGGTATTTTGGTTCTCGCTCCCCAGACGGTCATATTAAAACTAGAGTTACGTTAAAATCGAGATAGTTAAAGTAGTGTTTGGTTTAAGATCAAGTTAAAATTTTAATGAGTAAAAAATCAGATCGGCCATTTTGAACGTTAAAATTTTACCTAGCTTTAGTTTAAAAAATTTGACCGGCCAAATTTTTCACAGCAAACCAAATTTCAGCCTTTATTAAAAAAGCCAAATCTCCTAGACGTAGCTGCTAGAGTCCAGAACCAGCCCAAGCGTTTCGGTTTTGGTTTTGCCAAAGCCGTACAAGTCACGCTAGGATCACTTGTTCCGGAGACGGATGTAGTTCGGTTCCTTCACGCTCAAATCAAACCAGAAAAGGAACAGGCGTACGTGCCTGAACATTGTTGGCTCGTGCACGTTTCGGCAAAGCTGTGGACTTCGGTGCTGCTAAGTGACAAATCAGAGGCCGCGTCACACGCTCTTCTATATATGCAAATTAACGACGCAGGATTAGGAATAAATAATTCTGCAGCGAACGGTACAAACGGTATGATAAGCAAAAATCCGACGAAATACCAAAGCGGGGCTCTAGCATGGCACGACTGGTTGGCAACTCCGCGTGGGGCGTGAACATATAGTTTTATTTGATCTGTCTATCTTTTATGATTCTTTTATATATTTTTTAACATAAATCTAATCATAAATGAACAGTTCTAATAGGCTATATGTCTACCAGTGCTAATGGAATTTTCCGTCCCAGTCGGCATAGCTGGTGAGCCCCTCTGATGTCCTAGGGCTCGTGCAAAAGTTTCCATGAATATGTATATCATTCAAATTTGAGTACTCTTCGATTCAAGTTTGAGTACTCTTCGATACGAATTTAGATATGTATTATTTTTTAATAAAAAATCATATAATTCATACTAAGTTGGTATAGTTTATTTTCTTTAAAAAAAGCTTCCTCGAAATGTTCGTTCCATCTCTCGTCGGCCGGGCGCGCGCACACGCATGGGACCCGAGCGAGCGGCGCGCGAGAGAGATCCACGGAACCGGAGGTAGAGCTAACTAGCTAGCTAGCGCGCAATCACGGCAACCAACCGGTGGATCGAGACAACGGCCGCAGTTCGTGCGCGCGACCCAACGCGAAAACAAACGACGTACGGGGAGTCGGGGAAGGAGAGATTCCCGGCCCCCGCGCGCGCGCACCGTGCACTACAGCTTCGATCGGCACTTCGGCAGCCGGCACGGCACGGCACGGCGCGGTGCCGGCCCCTCGCGCGCGCCCCGGCGGTGGCACGCGCGCGCGAGCGCGGACACGGGCGGAGCACGATGCTCGGGTTTCCGCCCGCGAGGCGGCTTTGTCGCGCGCGCTTCCGTTCCGCTAGCTGAGATAACGTCTCGGTCCCTGCAACGAGCGCGCGCGGCAGCGGCTCATCGCATGCACGTTAAGAAAAGAACATTCCTAGGCAGTCGCGATCGGTGTTGTGGGAGCTAGCTGGCTTAAGGTCTACTAGTATTTGTTCCGATCACAGATTTTGAAAAACAACCGGTAGATTATAAGTTATAAGATGTTAGATTGTATAATCTGTATAAACCGGTATAAAATAGATTATCGAATTGTTATAATCTGAAAACTAAATTGTTAAAAGCTAGATTATATAATCTGTCACAATTCATAATCTACAAGCTAAAACAAACATGACTAGTGATTAGCTGATGGCCCCATTAGCGGACCCAGCCTAAAAATATAGGTAGGACGAAGTCGCCCGCTCCGTCATGAATCAGTGTCGCCGGAGGTGAAAAATACGGTACAGAGAGGTCAACGTGAAGATCTCGCCGCCAGAAAGATAAGGCGACCGTCCTACACCTTATTGGTCGGTCCGTCTATGATGGCCATACTTTAGGGAGAACTTCTCTATCTCCAGTTTTTCTGGTGTACTTTGATCGTTTTTCGGACAGGGTGGATCGAGATCAGGGGTCCGTAGTGGTCACTGGATAGATGGTCCAGCCTCCAGTCCAGTCCGTACCGGATTGCCCGAAAGGCAGCTGGGATTTGCTCGTATACTATAAGCCATCTTTTTGCATGATCGGTGCACCGTTTTGCGGTTGTATGTTATCCAATGCATTCGGTGCACCCATATACGCTAATATGCATGCATGCACACATCGTCTGTTGGTGAACTGCAATTTCTGAATGCATGCTTATGCTACCTTCCAAATGCACGGATGCATGGTCAATTAGGCGCACAACGTTGCGAACGACTTGTAGCCTTGGCAGCAGGAGAGCTCGGTCTGATCGTGAAGACTCAGGCTCGAGTCATGGTGGGGCGCTTTGTGGCGTACGTCCCGCCCGCCTTGGGTATGGATTTTAAAAGAACCCGGGATGCGCACGTGTTTAGTGATAGAGTGTGTGTGCATATGTACTAAAAAAATTAGGCGTAAAACATCTTAAATAACAATTTAACGCGTGTCTGAGTGCAGCCCATCTGACCTAGCCAACCAGCCGGCAACCCAAAAAAAAATCTACGAGACACTTCACCGAAAGGCAGAGATCCTGATCCATACCGTCATTTTCTGATCTAACGATTAGTACGTACAACTAAAAAAAAAAAAGAGAACACATGTTATCCATAAAAGAGATCTTTTTATAAGATCGAGTCTTATAAAATTTTCTTCTCCTGCAACCCCCAATGCTAC
The DNA here is from genome assembly GCF_958298935.1 of Phragmites australis. Classification (NCBI taxonomy): domain Eukaryota; kingdom Viridiplantae; phylum Streptophyta; class Magnoliopsida; order Poales; family Poaceae; genus Phragmites; species Phragmites australis. Next base: position 6,328,548 of record NC_084925.1, read on the forward strand.
CCCGCTACCAGAAAATTTGGTCCTTTTTCCGGTTTACATGCACACAGACGTAAAATGCTACCACGCAAACGGAAAACGCTACCATGCAGCCGGAAAATGCTACCACGCAACAGGAAAACAAATTCCTGCTCCGGTTTGGAATTATTTGGAATCGCGACGTTTGAGCAGGATTTTTAGTGTGCCTGGTTGAGGGGCGGTATTTTACTCCCTGCATTCACCGCCGCAGGCGCGTTCGCATTCAGTTCCTGTGCGACGACTCGACAGTTTGTTTCCCCGTATACGCCGCCGCAGTTTGCATTCTCTTCCTGACGACGGCGGGCGACTACGAAGGAGACATCCTAGGCGGTGCAGGACCGAGGATCTGCGTCTGCAAGGTATGTATCTATCCTGTCCCGTGAATCAATTGGGGTTCTTGGATTGGATTCATCTGTTCTTTGAGTGAGCGATTTTTGTGTGTTCTGATCATAGTTTTCATGCTCTTTACCTGTTTGTTGTTATGCACCTGAGGTTGGAACATTTCAGTATTTTGTGCAGGCTGAATTTCAGGAGATTGGGACAAACCGTACAAACGGGCAATGCATTTATGGGCTATAAGTCTTTAACAAGAAATGGAATCGATTGAGACAATAGATAGAATGAGTTTGTTGCTTTTATTGATCTCATTGACACCAAACCACCCATAACGATTGTCGTCCAACTGCCCGTTGGGGAGGGGTTGCCTCCCTAAACTCTTACCCAATGGGCACCTCTTCCAACTATATAAATTTACATGTACATCAATCATTGAAAGCAACAAACTCATTCTATCTATTGTCTCAATCTATTCCATTTCGAGTAAAAGACGTTATCAGCACTTGGTTCTTCCATTAGAGCAATCTGCGTCAAAAGAGGAGAGACGGACATGGGAAGCAAATCATAGTAAGAACTATGGACTCGCCCCGCACTTACTTGATGCGATTGGAGACTGTTGTAGCAGCATCTAAGTCCCTAGGTAACTGGTAAATGTTTTGGTGATTAATGATAATCGTACCATTGTGACTAACAATTTATTTTGAATGGAATCAAAAGTTTAATATACAATGATATTTTGGTACTCTTGGTCTCTTAAGCGATAATCTGGTCGATCAAAGGTCATGTACATCAAGATTAAGGATCTTCTAGTTCTAAGTGTCACAAAGAAGATGAATGACACTTAGAGTAGTATAAGTCTCTTTTCATAGTCTTTTGACCGTACTATAAAGAGGAGCTAAGAGTAGTAGTTTGACCTAGTTGAGTCTAGACTTAGTTTGATGCACACTTGTGAAATTCTAGCCCTAGGTGGCTCATAAAAATCTGTGGTTGAGGTGTTGAGAAGTTAGAGCTCAAGGAAAGTTTGAATTGGATGAGCTCAGAAAAGCTTGCCTCACCGGATTATCCGGTGGTTTTGTTATTGGCCTCACCGGAGCATTATTTGCACAAGTCAAAAAAACACATGTATGTGCACCGGAGCATTTTCAACAGAGAGGCTTGCAAAGTGAAGTTTGACTTCCGGATGGTCCGATGTCAGTGTATTAAACACCGGATCTTATCACCGGACTAATTCTCAACAGTAACGGCTAGTGACAGCTGGCACTTGGGTATGAAAATTGTAATCATCGGATTGTCCGGTGTGAGTAAGGATATACTCACCGGACCATCCGGTGATAACAGAAAACGTGAGTGGTTAGACAACAACTATAATTTGGATCTTTAGCCTATAAATACCTCTCCACTTGGTTTCATTTAGCACACAAGCGACCTAGAGGAGTTCATATACTGTGTGTGTCATCAAGTAGCAAGGGAGAGCACTTAAGTTGATTTCCAAGTCCCTAATTGAAGATTAAGGACATCATTAGTGCTTGGAGAGTAGCAAGTGTGCAACTAGCTATAGTCTAAGCTTGATCCTGGTCAAGTGAAGTTATTGGCTTGTTACTCTTGGTGGTTGGCAACACCTAGCTGGTCTTTGGTGATTGGAGGTGTCTCGGTGAGCTCTTGGAGTTCTTGTGGGAGCCCCGAGAAGAGATATGTACTTGGTTTGATGCTCGCCAACCTGGAGATGGAGAAGTGGTAATCATGAGAGAGCACTTAAGTCTTGGTGACTCAAGGGAGCGCAATATCCTTGGTGGATGCTCCAATGAGGACTGGGAGGAGTGCCAACTTCTCGATACCTCGGGAAAAATACAGTGTTCTCTTGTCCATCTTTTTACTATTCCGCAATTTAATTTGAGCATTTATATTCTTGCAAGCTTTCTTCTCTGGTTTTTTTTTTCTTAATGTATTTGCTTGCTTGTTTTGTTGCCTTCTCCTAGCTTGTTCGTCTAGTCGTATTTTTTTTCATCTAGGCTAAGGTTACTATTTGTTCTAGATTTTGGTAGAAGTTTTTAATTGCCCAATTCACCCCTCCCCCCCTCTTGGGCCATTCGATCCTTTCAACTGCGCCTCTCTTCGTCCCCCTCTACGTCGTCGGCCATCATTGCCCGTTCGTTGCCACCGATTCCTTCAATGTCATCGCAGTGGTCGCACAAGCCATGCGCGTCTCTCGAGCGCAATGGCCAACCCGACATGTACGGCTAGACTCGACTCCTCCACGCCACCCTTTGAGTGGCCCACCATCGGACACCTTTCGCTCCGGTGAACTCGGCCCTGGTGGCATGCTGCCCCATCCACGGGTGCATGTGCTGCCCTATCCATGGGTCAGTAGCCTCACCAATTCCTATGACCGTGCTCTGTTTGCTAGTGTTCGTGCCCCCTTGTTGGTGCCCGTGGCCACACCCCCCTAGCCGATGCCCACGGCCATGCCATCCTCACCCATACTTATTATAGTTTCGGTCCTAGCACATGTCGCTGAAACCTTGCCTCCACCATACCGTCGGCTTAGCCGCATCGCCACCATGGTTGCGAATAGGTGGTCCATACTTCGCCTCTTGTGGAACCCCATGGGGCTCAGCCTCCTAGATGGGATTCTTCTAGATCTTCGACGCTAAGATTGGCTATAGGTTGTAAACCCTTGCGGTAGAGTAGACACACTATATAAACCTAGAGCATTTTTAGATTGAAATTGATATAGGTTTATCTTGTGAAATTTTGGAGCTGATTAGTTTTAGGTGTCCTAATTCACCCTCCTCTTAGGACGTCATCGATTTTTTTCATCTATAGTTTAGGCGTAAACCTTGGCTTTACATGCAGTGTGAATTAAGGTGTAACACTTAGTTTAAAATAGTTGATCAAAAGACATGTTTGATTGATAAGAGTGGTTGGCCCTGGGGAAAAGCTATCCGTTCTCTTGCAGTTCCCATCTTTTAGCTAGTTGACATCTAGTCCAATCAGTTTCAATGGCATACAGTTGGGTTTCTCCAAAATACGGGCGTACTATTCACTCACACATCAAGGGGTACGCACACCAAAAATCTAGCCATTGTGAATCTGTAACTTCACATGTCCATGATCATGAACACGGATATTTCAATAGATTTACACTCTGCATAGGTTATACATTGTACCCACACAATATGCTCAGCCTCCAACCATTGCAAGTGAAGGAGCGAATCATACCGAGATCCCATACCCATCCAGCATGTTCCTACGCGATCTACCCACGAGACAAATAGGGGTCTGGAGCATTGGATTAATCGCGTCTCGAACCCGACCATTGCAATGGTAACAACCGGCCCTTGTATTGCGCATAGTAAAGAGTCTTTTCCTGAGTTCTTGTCACATCCCTACCTGCAAGGTGAGTAGTGAGCTCAACTAATGGGGTGTAAGATCAAGTCCTGCCCATAACATGATGTATGGTTGAATGGGATGGCTTAACACGGCAGCTAAATGATTCGGTCCTTACATGACTGAGGCAAGCATCTTCATATCAGCAATGCTCCCTTGAGGACTTGCTTCCCAGGAGGCATCCTTCTCCAAGGAATACTCACAAGAGATAGCCTCCAACTTTCAGAGGACTACCCCGCTCACCCCAGCCAAAGTGGTTTTCAAGGTTTTCTTAACACCACACCATTTTCCACCACTCACGTCATCAATCATCTCAACATATTTCATTCCTTTGCAAAGCAAGTGATCATAATAATAAGTGATTAAGTACTTTTCAAGGACAGAGCAAGCGTCTCCGAAGAGAGCAGAGTAAACAACCCTAAGCATACTAGTTGACAAGGTTTCGTCCAACATCATTATATCAGGTATTAAGAGTATTCTAGGATTACATTTGAATATTGCAAGTAGTGATTGTAGTATGGCTCAGTAAATGGGTTATAACTAATACCAGTATTTAAAGAGAAACTATTATATAGCATGCATGTATAACTACCATATTTTAGTTTGTCATTTTATTATATTGCAAACTTGAGATCAGCATGATCAAGGAGTTAGGACTTGCCTTGACGAAGATCAAATCTTGGTTGGTCTTGTCGTTCAAGTCTCCCGAGTTACTCATCATCAGGTCCTGCCTTTAGTTCCTTCTCCGCGTCCTTGATTAGATTCTTGGCTCCTAGTTTACGTTGATTAACGACAAAAAAGCGCACAATGACTAAGCAAAGGAACGCCAAAAAAAAAAAAACCAAAGGAACACCCAAAAAATGATTGGGAAAATGACGAAAGCTAACCTAGCGCAAAGAAGATCGGCTACTCACAGCTATGCGAAACTAACATATAGAGTCTAGGGGGGTTATCTAGTGAAGCTAGGTCAAATTGTTAACCTAGTGATTTTAGTAACTTAAGAGAAAGTCTAATCAAGTCATTGTCAACTAGGTGAGCTTCTATGAGCTTAACTGTCGGAAAGTGTCAATTAGGATTCTCTACGTGTAGGTGAGTGCACGTATACCAATATAAATGTATATGTGATACTTACATCTATATGAATGTGAGCATATATACATATATATGTAAGTATACCGCTAGGTGGTTAAAACTATATGTGCTTAAGTGTCGTGATTAATTATTCTAATCTATAGCATTAACCCAAGGTTATTTAGTAATTATTCCTAATTGCCTACTATTTATTCACTACACTAATTGAGCTATATTTTATTTCTATCATAAAAGCATTTATGTAATTAATTAACTAGGTTAAACTACTATATCAACACTTAGATTACGTTTATAGCCTATAGCATGAATTAATAATCTATCATAAACATTAATTATTAAGCAAACATTTAGTTAATCCAAAACCAAACTATTCTTAATTATCTAAAAGTTTAATGTATACTTAATCTAGGAGATTAAATATACTATTACAGCCTAGAACATGATTAAAGGATGACCTTATACCTAAATCTATTTGTCAGCTAGCTAAACGGCAAAAATCTATTTCTAGGTTAAAAGCACCGCAACAAAAATAAATATACCGAACGAGAAATTAAAAGAGCTCCTAAAAACACCATATTTGGCACGAAGATAGATTATGATTTTAGAGGAATATCGACGAAAGAATCACCGAAAACAGAGTTAGGACAGAGGAGATACGTCTTGCAGAAGATTTGACAGAAGGGGAAATCATGGAAAAAGAGAAAAAGCATTGTTCTATGGATTCGGTCCATAGAGCTTGTGAACCGGAGGGAGGTGTGAGTGCGGTGCATGGTGGACCGGGGCTGTGGATCAGAGGGATGGGCTTGCGCATTGTACGGTGGGTTTGGTCCATAGGCCGTGGACCGAACGGAGTCTTTGAGTGGATTGTTCACCATGGATCAAGGGCGATGAACCGGTGGGTTGGGTTGGTTTGGTTGGCGGGCCCACATGGTGGTGTGAGGGAAGTGATAAGGGAGGGGACAGCAGCTCGGTGAGTGCGGCTAACAAAGGGAGAGATAGAGAGAGGCAGAGGGACAATCGGGTGGTGCGAGTGGAATATTGGCCAGGAGAGAGGAGTTCTAAGGGAGCGAGGCCGACCAGGGAAAGGAGGAATCCCCCCGGTAGTGGCCTCCTCGGCCGAGCAGGAGGGCTGGCTGGGGATGTGAGACAATGGGGGCCAGTTGCGATGCGTCGGCGGAGCTTTGCCAGGGGCAACCTCCAAGGCGGTGGACGGGCAAGAGCAGAGAGGGGGTGAGCTGAGGGAGAGAGGGTGCCAGAGTGAAGGGGCCGACCGAGGAGAAGAAGCCAGCCGAGGAGGAAGAGGCCTCCTAGTAGTGGCGGCCTCAGCCGAGCGATGGCCCAGGGCTGAGATGGACCTAGCCTAGCGGCGCAGGAGGCGGCAGGATAGGGAGAAAGGAAGACCGGCTGGGAGAGAAGCTAGCTCACCAGCAGCGGATATCCGACCAAGTGGCATGAGCTGGCGGCGCATAACACGGTGGGGAAGGTTGAGATGGCACACGCGAGCGGGGCTGCAAAGGAAGGTCCAGGCAGGGCGACTTAATCTGATGGTTGCGATGAATCTACTGGCGCCCGAGCACAGCGCAATGATGTCGGCAGTGAGAGATGGGGTGTTGTGGTGGTGGCACAAGGTGGGTCACAGACCGGGTCGGCTGGGCGGCGTGGAGGGGCACGCCTGGCGGCAGATAGCGATAGCGACAACCAAGGCGAAGGACCTGATGCCTTATAAAGTGCTCGTGTAGGGATGGAAAATAAGCGTAAAGGAGATCCGGGTGCCCTGTGATGCCTCGGTGTGAATGTATGTTCTTGTACAGGTGGAAGGAGCAGAGGAGAGACGGTGTGCTCACCGAGGGCAATCAGTAATGGGCTCGGGTGAGCGGTTGTAAGTATCAAATGGCCCAAGAAGGGGTGAATTGGGCTTTAATTAAAAATACTTCTACCGAAAACTAAAACAAGTAGCAACCTTATCCTAGATGAAATATAATGCAACTACACGAACAATCTAGAGTAAGGCAACAAAACAAGTAAGCAAAGATACTAAGCAAATTACGGAATTAAACCTTGCAAGAATGTAAATGCTCAAGCTAAGTGCGGGAAAGTAGATGGACAATAGAATAGGACACTGATTTTTTCCGGAGGTATCTTGGAGTTGGCACTCCCCCCTAGTACTTATTGGAGCTTTCACCAAAAATATCGCTCCCCCTTAAGTTACCAAGACTCAAGTGCTCCCACATGATGTCCACTTCTCCATCTCTAGATTAGCGAACATCAAACCAAGTACATTGCACTTCCCGGAGCTCCTACAAGAACTCCAAGAGCTCACCGAGACAACTCTAATCACCTAAAATCGACTAGGTGTTGCCAACCACCAAGAGTAGCAAACTAATAGCTTCACTTGACCAAGATCAAGCATAAACTACAGCTAGATGCACACTTGCAAATCACTTAAGTGCTCTCTCTTGCTTCTTGATAACACACACAGTATATATGCTCCTCTGGGTTGCAAGAGATCAAAGTGAGATCGAGTGAGGAGGTATTTATAGGCTAAGAGATTAAAGTGAGAACGAGTGAGAGGGTATTTATAGGCTAGAGGTCCAAATCTAGCCGTTGCCCAACTACCCTATTTTTCTGTGAACGCTGGAAGATCCGGCGTACACTTGCTCACACACGCCGGAGCATTCGGCATGTACCTTTTCAACCACTCCCAACTGCCAGCTGTCAATAGCAGTTAAGTCTGTTAAACACTCCGGTGAAGCCTCCGAGCGCATGTCGGATCATCAAGCGTGTAGAACCATGAAATCCAGACTTTGAAATTCTTCTCTACCAGAAATACTCCAACATATACTTTGGTGTACACGCCGGACCATCCGACGTGCATATTCTTCAAACACCTCGCTGAAATCCTCTCTGCAATAAATGCTCTAGCGTAGCCTTCCTTACAGGCCCGAACATCCAGCGTGGACTTCAACTTTTTTGTACTACGTCACAAAAAAAAAAACTTAGGTGTTAATGAGTCTTAGATCGCGGGACCATCTGGTGTACTTAAGATCTTTTTGCCTTGATCCAAGAAATACTCCGACGTGTTCATCTCTGGTATCGCCGGACCATTTGGTGTATTTAAAAAAATTCTGAGCTCATCCAATTCAAGCACGCTTGAGCTCTAACTTCTTGACATCTTAATCATGTGCTTCTTTGAGCTACCTAGTGCTATAAAATCACAAGTGTGCATCAAACCTTGTTTAGATTCAACTAGGTCAAGCTACAACTCTTAGTCCCCCTTTATAGTATGGTCAAAAGACTAGAAAAAGAGGTTTAAACTACTCTAAGTGTCCTTCATCTCCTTGTGACACTTAGAATCAGAAGATCCTTAATCTTGATGCATATGTCCTTTGATCGTCCATTATATATATCACCTTAGGGATTAATAAACCCACTCATCACTGTGAACTAAATTTTTGATACCCTTCAAAAACACACATGTTAGACACAATGATACGGTTGTTATTAATCACCGAAACACTTACCACATACCTGCAGGTATAGATGCTACAATCTCCTACTTTTTGGTGATTGATAACAACACGAATGAAAAATATTAAGATATGAACTGAAGTACACCCTATCAAACTAGTCAATAGATAACATAAAGAACTAAAGCAAGAGAAAGCCTAGCACTAGAACAATCTATCATACTAGATGAATTAGAATTAAACATACACAAAATTAAACACAATATGATGACAAGTAAAACACATCAAATAGAGAGAGCCAAATAGCCTGTCATTACATTAAAATCCATGAAGATCCAACAAGCCGAGCATAGCTACCCAAAAACCTAAACTCCCCCTGAAACTAACATGCTCTCTAGACACTCAAAACTAGCTACCTCTCTCCCAAAGTCCCCCTAACATTAGACTCTCTCCTCCCCTTTGTCATCTAAGCACAAAAATAGATCACATCTAAACATCCAGAGTCGGAGGAGACGGAGAAGCTGACGCTGCCGAAGAAGGTCGCCCCACGAACTGCGGAAGAGTCGAACTCGTAGGTAACAGCGTCAACAAGAGGTGAGAGGGATCCCGCGGAAGGCTGACCAGAGGCTAAAAGAGTAGAAATATCTGACGACACTGCGTTAAGATTACAGCGAGTAAGGTGTCGTTCAGTTCACAGTGAGTGAGAGTAGCTACACCTACATGAGACCGAATTGCATGGCGATTACATGTCGTCTTTCAAATGCATGCAAAACCTAACAGCAATCGTAAGATCAGAAGGAAATGGAAGAGGGGGGGGGGGTCTGAAGTCATGATGCATGCCCTTGACTCTCTGATCTCGGAAGACAGGTACTAGAAATTAAGGTTGGTGTTACGTTGGTTTCAAAACAAAAGTTAGTATATATTTTGCTGACGATGTGACCGACCGACCTCACTCTTATTGCAAGCCAGTAGTTGGCTAGCTCATCCATTGTCACGATTCATGAGAAATTAAACGGGAGGATACACCAACCTTGAATAAGGAAATTGATATTTGGAACATGATTGACATTTGCCTTAATTAGTTTGTATGGGTCAAACGATACATAAGGACTGTAAAGTCGAATAGATTATTGGCTTATGTCATGATGAATTTGTTCTCAAAGTCTTTGTGGGCCAATTGGCGGATCAATATATATGTGCCCGCTTAGTTGATGCTGTATTATTTCTGAGATGTGCACAAATTCTGAAGGCGTGATCACTTTTATATATGCAATTTTGGAAGAGGCTATAATTAAGTCAGCATTAATATATGCCCTTAAAACCTGCACAAATTTAAACTTCTTTATTATTTTGGAGGACTAGAAATCGAAGTAATATTGCAAACTGCCTGTTTTTTTTTTTATGGTAGAAGTACAACTCCGGATATATGCAGAATAAGCTAGCTCAACCACTAGAGAATAGAGATTGCTACACGGGGAATCGTTGTTTAGGCCCAAGCATTACGTACGCAAATCTTCTTTTGCTACTTGATCTGAAGCAGCTAAAGCAGTTAAACTTACTACTCACATGTTCATATATTTTTGAAATAAATTCAAGTTCAACAATGATTAAATTGAAAGAGTGTCCAGGAACAGTACTAGTTAGGCAGGTTCACGTACGTTTCACCTAGATGTGGCGACAAAAGAATCGTTTAAACGTTCGAGGAGTAGTTCTTTTGATGATTAGAAAGCTCAAATCTATCTAGAAGATTATTAGTTTTTGTTGTAACAAGTAGGTACATGATTCCAAAGAAAGAAAAGAAAATTTCCGCGACTCAGAGAGTGCCAACACACAGCAACAACCAACTTTTTCTTCTTTTTCCCTGGACTCAAATTTACAGTACGAAACCTGAAGCCAGGCACGGATCGTGAAACGACAAGATCAGGCTAGCTTGGAAAGCAGCACGCGGACGGCGAAAGGCCCAGCACCAGTGCACCACCAGGGGCACGGAGGACAAGCAAAGGCAACGGCCAGAGGCCCTGTTGGATTCGTCCCCTTTGGCGCGTTGCACGCCTCGCTTTCCCCGTCTCCGAGCGCCGTCGTCGATCGACAGCTGCATGGCACGGCGTTGGGGCACCTCGCCCGCCCAGGCGCAGCTCAGCTGCCATCCATGTGCTTCCCCACTGGTTTGCTCGTGACCGCCGCGCCTGCCATGCATGCAAAGCAAAGCACAGCACGGCGCAGCTCTCTTCCGTACGTCTAGCTCTATCTGTACGTACTGACGTACTGTGCCGTGGAAGCTGAATCTACGCCAAACAGTAAAATTCCACTAGCCCATGGAGACACGTACCAAATACTAAAATGCTAGTAGCCTATGCAAACCTAAGGTTTATCAAGAGTGGTTATTTATATTAAAATTTATATTGAAAAAATAGATGAAAAAATTATAAGTAAAAGAGAGAATTAATAAATAAATAAATATCAGATATAAGAGATGGATCATCAAGATAAATCATTCTACGCAGGCATACTGAGTTTTGGAGTCTCAACTGTAACAATGTCTCTGTCAGTCGGTCGACATCTTGGATCGATGTAGTATACATCACCATTGGGCTGCTTTTCCCTTTGCATATATATGTAGCAGCTAATGTGCAACGAGCATTTTGGATATTTTCACTACTATAAAATTATTTTTAGAGACGGTTTGTAACTTATTTTTATATGTGTTTAACGTATCTGTTTGTAATCGAAGGCCTGTAGAAATAGTCGATATTTACATATGTAAAATAGACTATCTGTGAAAATAGATTTTCACAGACGGTTCACTTAAGGAACCGCCAGTGAAAATATAGGTTTTTACGAGCGGCTCTTTGTGGAAATGGTTTCACAGGCGGTTCTCTTAAGGACCCATCTGTGGAAACAATTTTCATAGATAATTCCTTAAGTGAACCGTATGTAAAAATATATTTCTATAGATGGCGCATTTTAGCATCCGCCTGTAGATAGCTAGATTTTCACATACGAGTGACACAAGGATCTGCCTGTAGTATGTATTTTATTCAAAAATTAATAAAGAGCATATATTTTATTCCTTCCATATTTCAACATATTTTCAAGATAGATTTCAACAATATTTGAATCGACACAAGTACAATATTTTTACATCATAAGTCAATTTATATCACAAGTCAAATATTCAACACAAGTATTGTTTCCTCTCCCACTCACAAAGCCTCGGATGGCTAGCCAATTCACTTCTGAAATCAAAGAATCTGTCACTCTTGTGAATGATTGTATGCATGATAAACCGGCACATGTCACGTTGAACGTTTTGGATATCTTCGTCTTAGAGAGAGGTGTAGGTACATTTGATCATCGTGTCTGAAATAAAAACATAACTAAAAGAGTTAAAATACTACTGACAACGGAAACAAAACCAAATAAGAATGTACAAGCACAATGATGACTTACATCCTCAGGGTTCATTGTGTACCTCTTGTTTACCCTAAAAAACTGGCAAACTTTGTATCCACAAAGAACGGTATCAAAACCTTGCTTGTGGCACTTCAAATAAATATGCAACGTATTCGTTAGTTCAATAAGACTCTTCGTCATAAATAGTGAGATACAAGTATTAGAGATGTGTCATTACCGGAAAGTGTGTACAAATCATCATCGCATCCGGCTTGACCATATCGTGTATCCCACCTTTCATTACGTACCACTTGTAGACCCTATTCGAATACCAATAAGTAATAATCAATTCATAAAAGATTTATAAGAATTTTATATATTGGGATTTTCTTTACCTCTTTAAAACATCGATAGGATCGTGGTATGATGATGGTTGGAGATCGGCTGAGTCAAGGACCACGAGTCCGCTCCACTTTGGAATCAGCATTATACAAATAAAGTGGTCGCTACATGAATACTTATGTTAGGTGTTTGATCGACCAATTAAGTTGAATACTTATGTTAGGTTTTAGACGTATCAAACTTACTTAAAGTTGTAGGGAGCCATAATATAGTCCTTGTCTTGCATTTCTAGCATAGCCCTTTCTATATAGATTGACGTATCAAGGAGATCGGCTGAGTCAAGAACCATGAGTCTGCTCCGCTTTGGAATCAGTATTATACAAATAAAGTGGTCGCTACATAAATATTTATGTTATGTTCTTGATCGACCAATTAAGTGAATACTTATGTTAGGTTCTAGACGTATCAAACTTACTTAAAGTTGTAGCGAGCCATAATATAGTTCTTGTCTTGCATTTCTAGCATAGCCCTTTGTATGTAGATTGATGTATCAAGCCTGCGTGATTTGGTCATTTCTCTTATGACTCTTGCTTTCTCCCTGTTACTCTTTCCTTTAATCTTGGGAGCATCAGTCCTCAACTTTACAATCAAGATGGGCTGAAAAATTCGTTGCGGATCAATGAATTCGACCGGTAACTTCAACTTTTCCGTATTGTTAAATTGCATTCTATAGAACAAGTCACTAGGCATTAGCTTCTATAGCATACATTAGTAGGTAGACGAACATAGGGGTAGATTGTAGGCACTTACATGCACCGCACGCTTATGAGATTGATGTCAAGTTTATTGCGGCGGAACAAAGTGTGTATGTCCTTAAAATCCATCATGAGATAGGAATCTTCGCTTAGAAAAATGTTAGCGTGGATAGTAGCAGTGATTATCAAGAACCCCTTGCGACATGCCCTCATGTACCATTCGTGGAATCTCCTCATCTCGCATGGACCTTCTTGGAGTTGAAACAATAGTAGAAATGGCTTGCTATTCTTATATTTCTCAGTAACATCCGATGGGCAAGAAATCTAACTGAGGGGTACTTAATATTTTGCCGGTCTCTTTCATGAGATTGCCCTTCGATGGAGATTCTTGAGTGGATGATGTCTTTACTTTGGAGGACAGAAGCCACCTCTTCACCGATGATGTTAGAATCTTTTTGTATATGGTAACCATGATAGGGACTCTCCGATGCTCAGGTGAAGGTGCCAGAGGCACAGACACTAGAGGCGGAGATGCCGGAGTCGCAGACACTGGAGGCTCTGGAGGCGAAGGTACCGGAGTCGCAAACGGTGAAGCATGATGCAAAGATGCCCGCATAAGGTGGAGATGCTGGGCATGGGGGTGGCCGTGACACTAGCGATCGTGACTACTACTGATGGCTGAAGATGATATCTCGTCTGGGCCACAGAATAAAGTTGCCAATAGCCTTATCAAGAATCTAGATACCCTTAGATGTGCTGAGAGCTCCCCACTGGGAGGGACTGTTTATAGAGAGATTATCACAGGCGGTTCCTTATGTGAACCTAGAAATGACGTTTACTTTCTCAGGTAATTTACATAAGGAACCGCCGGTAAAAATATTTTATTTCCGTAGACAGTTACTTATGTTAACCGTCTGAGAAAATGAACAGCATTTCTATATGCGGTTCCTTCGCCTTAGAAATCATTCATTTCTACAGACAGTTACTTATATTAACCGCCTGTAAAAATAGCTCTCTATAGACGGTTAACATAAGTAATTGCATGTGAAAATTAATTTTCACATGCGGCCTGAAATCATACGAGGCCCTAGCCTACTACTTAGGTGATTTGTCATATGAACCGTTTGTATAAATAAATTCTGTATGTCTCAAAAAATAGTTTTTTTAAGTATTTCTTTCGTTGCACTGAGAGGAAATTAAATAAACCGAATTATTTAGCACGTGAAGCGCGCGTGACAGAAGAAGAGAACAACATGTATCCTGTAGGGCAACAGGTGTTCAATTCTTTTTTCCATTGTGCTAGCGTATCATTTAATTTCTCCAGAAAATCACAGTGTTGTGCAAATGTCAAGCTTCTGCAAGCTTGTATATAGCCATTTCATTACTCCTCCCTTGGTCAACAATGAATGAACGAGGTTTGGACATGGATTCACCCTCAAACACAAATTTGGATACAGATCTATATAATGTGTGTATATATAACGGGACATGAAAAATGTATTTATGAAACCTAACTTGTAAAAATAGACCATTTATGAAAGTACTTTTCAACCATATGTCATTTTCACATGTCCAATCTAATATCCAAAAAGATATTGATAGGCAAAATTTTAAAAACCTTTATTACTTTTTTGCAAGGGAAACAAAACTTTATTATGGCACACATCCGAAATGAGAAAAGTACTTAGACAAATTTCTTCTTTTTTGAAAGCGATGTAGAAGCATTTATTTTGTTTTATTTTTGGTTGAGATGTAGAAGCATTTCTGATTATTCACCTTTCATGGAAGAATACAAGAACCGATTGTTCCTTTAATAAGTTAGTCCGTGATATGTACGCGCCTATTTTCGTAGGTCATATATACCATGTGGTGCAAGGTTCCTCTCTCACGATCAAATGAATCTCCCCTCTCCCACAACCAACTCTCACCACATCTATTGTTACAGATAAAAAAGAGTGTAAATCATATTGTTTGGAAGCCAAAATGCGAGGGGTTGTTTCCCTTTTACTTTCTTGTATTCCAGGGTCCTAAATGTAAAGAGGGGATGTACTGTTCCAATGACTTAATGAAGTGCCCGCCCTTTCGGGAAAAAAAAATCCATATGCGCCTAGCATGGCCTGATAGATCATAGGATTCATATTCTGAAAAGACCCCACCAGATCGAGGTGCTGAACTTTAATTTAGATGAGTTTCACGAGTCGAGATACATTTTCTTATCATTTTTCATCCGACAGACTGATAGATTCTGCTAAAGAATAAATGCAAATTAGCTAGTTAGTTACATATGAGTATGGTCGTGACTCTGCATGATTGGTAGATCACATATAATACTCTCTCCGTGTTGAAAGAGTGCCCAAAGAACCCAATTCCTTTGCATGTATTGTGTTTATCTATATCCATCGATGCCTCTACAAATCTTCTTGTGAATCACAATGAAGGAACAGCTAAAATGTCATCATCTCATCTATACATGCCATCTGTTCCGAATAATGTAGAGTTTTTTTTCCCTTGTGGTCTGTATATATGACGAGAATGAGACCTTGAGCATTTAGTTTGACAAATATTACAAAGAGTATATTTACAACAAATTTATACGTTTCAGGACAAACCCACATGCTACTG
This sequence comes from Phragmites australis, assembly GCF_958298935.1. Taxonomy (NCBI): domain Eukaryota; kingdom Viridiplantae; phylum Streptophyta; class Magnoliopsida; order Poales; family Poaceae; genus Phragmites; species Phragmites australis. The sequence continues at coordinate 6,343,957 of NC_084925.1, forward strand.
TTTTATTTTTCTTGTATGTACATACACAGCTAATAATTGTTTTTATCGCACCCTCAACGGTTAACTTTGCAGCTTTAGTCGATATTTTTTTAATCAGAATTTCTTAGTCGGTTCTTGGATCTACCTTTTTTAAGTTCTTCATTAGTACCTTTTGCATTAAAAAAATTGGCCTTGTGATCCAAGAAACCTGGTTACTGACTGAGAAGTTAACTCCCTGTGTGCACAACAGCATAGCTGGATCTGCAAATTAACGTGGCAATGGCTCACTTGTGGCACAAAAATGTAGAAATGTCTTTGTCGCAAAAGTCTCATCACCCTAAAAGGAGAAGATTATCTCTGACCGATTAGTTCTTCATTAGTACCTTGTGGATTAGTTGCTTGACATGGAATCAGTCCAGAGCTGGGGGGCCTCCGGTCCGGTTCCGCCAATAATTTCTTTGGTTGAACTCACTTTAGTTTCCAAAAGGGGCGTACGCTTTCGGTTATGTACGCAATCATCATGAATTCATGGTAATATTTTACAAGAAAGGGTTAGTGGTACCTTAAGCTAAATCCTTAACTTGTACCTTTCCCACTTGTACAGTCGTACTTCTGTACATGCTAGGGTTTCTTGGCACGCACATCGTATGACATACCTGACGAAAATTATCTCATTTTGTTTTCATTTTTTTTATCACTTAATTACATTTTCCTCGCTAATATATTCAGCCATGGATATATCCTGCTGCTCCTTTGCTGCATTACCTGAATTAAGGCTCAAGATTTACGTCGAAATATTTTGTTATGTATTGTAAAACAAAATTTTCCCAATATATTAGTTGTCAGTGCAAGAAATTGTATTCATTCTTTTCGTTAGCAGACTTGCTTGACATCTTCCATCCGTATTGGGGACAGTGGTCGTATCTATGATGTAAGTATAGATTTTACGTGTTTGACTGGACCAAACATATCGACGTTGAAAAGAAAAATAATACATAAGTAAACAACATATGTACACGGACTCCTGCTGCAAGCTTAACGAACTACTTAGTCAAAACGTCACGTCTTTAGACTAAACCAAAGTCTAATTCTCGTGCAGATTGGCATTAGAAGTCGTCTACCCTTTTCCTGAAAGAGATGTTGACAGCTCCGGCAGCAGCTTAATTCGCCGTCCAGGTGACGGTTCCAGTTTTGTCTAGATTGCATTACATTGATACGCGTTATAAGAAAAAGATGAGACATGCATGCTTTTCGCCGGACAAAAATAATCTTTCGAATTGAGATATTTTTGTTTTTATTAGGTTGAACAACAGACGTCTTGTCATTAACAAACGTGCGAATTCGTGTAACCTTTTTATATAGTTCATATGGGTCTTTGCAAATTTATACTCTACAAAAAATGATTGGCAACGGGAGCCGGTTGGCTTTCATTTTCACACGTCAATGAGGAGGGAACATTGCAATGCAACTCGATCGAGCCGCCATGAATGACCAGGGGAAAAATAACTAATCATCCAGCAAGCAATCAATCCAAATATTTTTTTATAGAAAAGACGTATGAAACTACGAACAATGCCACGAGTAACAAACCAAGAAACCTTTTTCCATTTCAAGAGACAAGCGAAACGACTCCAACCCCTTTGATTACCACTTTCCAGAGAAGGATTCAGCCATCTGTACTTCCATATATACTATGCTTATCTTTTGACGTACCTACCTGCACTACAAAGACACGGCCTGCACTCCGGTCCGGTATACATATGAAACCGATCGAATCAAAAGTATAAAACCATATTGTAATCGAGCTCGATCTGTTGCGACCCTTAGCTTTTTGTTCGCATTTGTCTCTCTGGTCGACGACACAGCCGGCGCAGATGGCGATCACGCGTTGTTGCGTGGAGCCCAAAGGCATCCGAAAGGCGCAGAGGCCGGATTGGTTTCGTGTACCGAGTGAAAGAACACAGAAGCAGACCGATGGAGAAGGGAGACATCAGGAAGTGGTTAAGGATTGTTTAAGTTGGACTTGTGTTTCTGCTGCTTGTGCGACAGCAAAATACCAAACTAGTGTGGTCACCTGAAGGAGGCTGCGCCTACGCGTCAGAGATGAAGCTTCGCGTGGCATGGATCTGGTGGCGATCAGAGATGAGCACACACTTTTAGTCGACAGGTTTGGAGCAGGTAAGAGTGGTCGGGGAAGGTCGTGTCGAAAAAGTAGTCATCGCCTCGGTTACAAAGGAGAAATGTGATGGTCAATTCTCCAGTACATCCAGCTCAAATTCAACTCGGTATCTATTTGCTCCAAAGAAAAAACCAAGTCTATGTGGCGTATATATATGGTAATTTGAACTTATAATTCACTTCTAGCCAAATGATTAGTACAGTAGGAGTACTACTGTAATATGTAAATGGGTGCTGATTGATGCCATTATGAACCGAACTGATTGGCACATGTCAGGTTGAGTGACGGTTTGGATTGATTTCCATTTTGCTTTGTTCCATGCATGCCGGACCGCATGTAACTGCCGGGGGGCCACGCGTAGCCCACGGACCGGACACGGGCCATTCAATCCGGTGACCGGGCGCCAGACAGCGCCCGCCCGCCATCCCCAGCGGTCTCCGTGCCTGTCGGCTCGAGCTCTCGCCTGCCTCGCCGGGCCGAGCCCCATGCGCACCAACGCAACGACCCAGACCTAACCCATGGCCTGCGGTCTGGGTCCGATCCGTGTCACCACCCGCTTGCCATGCATCACGGCGCATATTGTTATGAAACTGTACGCGGGAAGGACACTTAGCGACATCATACCGAAACACCAACTCCTAGTAAAACTTCTACGTACCCAGTACCCAGTAGGTCCATATATATATATATATATATATATGAGGCGGACCCAGCATTGAGTAAGCGGGCGATCAAATTCTTGATTTCCAGAGGACTTCAATGCATTTAGCTATTTTTTCATAAAATTACAAATGTTTAATCACTGTTGTGCCCGTTTATTTTTAGACTGGATCCACCCCATTAGAAAAAGAGTCAGTCCCTACATGTGTCTAGTTGTGTTTGATCTATACTTTGCTGTGTTGATCGCGAGAGATGAAAACGGTAAAGTGCTGACTACTGGCAACGTGATATTACAACACAGACATCGTGCCCGCCGATGAAATTAAGCTGACGAAGAATCAGGCACATGCCGTGGCACGTGCGAAGGCATAGCCCATAGGCGCCACATATGTACGTTATCCCATGCATTGGATACGGGAGTCCCGTAACAGGACGTTCGCGAGGCACGGGCGTTCGATTCGGTATTGCGCGCGCGTTGCGTACACGTAATCAACGAAATGATGGTGTGAGCATGCAGAGGCGCAGCGGCGTGCCGTCCAGCACAAACAGAGCCGTGTGAGCCCGGCCGCTGCCGGTACGTACAGGTACGTGTGCTCGTATGTACCCGACACGATGGCGCGCGGCGGTAAGGCCGGCGCGGATGTCTGTCCCTGCCATGGGCGCCCGCCACGCATGGTCTGCCACTGCATATGCGCACGAGGCGAACGCAGGCGCCGGCTGCGGCCACGCGACGATGAGACGGTCCAACTCTGTGAGCGGCACGCCCGTCCGGCCGAAACGAATCCATCGGCGGGATCGTGTCATCGTGATCATGATCGTGCTGGGGGTGGTGGTGCGGGCGCGACCGATCAGCCGGCCGCCGCCCGGCTGGTGGGTGAAATGACCGCACGCGGGCGGGAGGAATCTGCGTGCTACCGCGCGTCGCGCCGCGTGATGGCCGTCCCGGCGGGGCCTTCGCGCGGTGCGGGCGCGACTTCATGCATGCGTTGGGCGGATGATCTGTAGCGCGCGCGAGCGAGTAAACATACCTGCAAGCGTGGCCCGTGTGGCCGGGAGTCGTACCAGCTCGTGTGTGTATGGATACGAGCTAGCTTCCGGTAGCAACTGTGCCCACTCCCCGGTGTCGGGAATCGGAACTGCTCGTGTGAACATCCCCATGTCCCGTTTCTTCTGCTGATTAGTTAACCTTGTCTGAATGTTTGGGGCGTGCATGTGTGAGATATATGACGAGCGAGGAAGGAATCCAGGGTACGATATGGATAGTAACAGTGTCCTGAATAGTAACTAAAGGCGTACGTGCGTGAGTAGGATTTTACGCAACAACTTTGAATATTGTTACAGCACACTAATACAGTAATAATCATCAAAAACTATATTACTATTGGTTATTGAACCGACAATAATAATATATGATTATCACTACCGAATATAGGACCGCCACTGATAATGAATATCACTGTCGGTTCATGTTATGAACGACAGTAAACCGACAGTGATACAAACTACCATTATCAGTTTTTGAGCTAATTTTGCCGATTGATATATTTATCATTGTCAGCTTTAGCTTCGAACCAACAGTGATACTCAATACAAAGGGGAAAAATTAAAATTTAAACAAGCATGCAATAATTTAACTGAGCTTTATATTACTAATATCCAGAATTACTAGTTTATATCACACTAATATATAATTAAGTCGCTAATAATTTCTAACTCTATCATTGTACACCAAAAACAAAAAACACAGCCACACACGCAAAAGAACCCTAAACCCCCCGCGCCCGTCTACCACTTGAAGTCACCCACGATGACAAAGATCCTTGTCCTCGTCGTCATTCTTGTCGTCATCCATGGCTTCCTCCTGCGCATCGGTCTCCTCCTCCTCCTCTTCCTCCTCCTTCTCATCCGAACTGCTCCGAGGCTTCTTCGCCTTCGGCTCATCGAGAAAGTAGTCACAAACATCATCCTCAGAGGGGGGACCCTACCGATCCACCGGAGTCCAAGGACTACACCTTGTCTGAGCTCTTTGGCAGGGCCGGAACCTCGTCATTGGACAACGGCACGGGTGTGGGTTGCGTGGCCTGAGAAGGTGGCGGTGGAGGCGACGGAGCGGGAGAAGGTGTTGGGTAATCCATCGTGGTGGTGGCAGGAAAGAGATCGAGTTTGAGAGGGAGAGTGAGTGAGATAAGCCATCGAGTGAAATTTAAAGGCATTCGAGAGAAGTTGAGCAGGCGGCATAGGAATTCGTACGTTTTTTTATACATCATTGTGGGATTTTTAGTGCTTAATTTGATTTCCATTATGTTTTGTGTCTTATGAACTATTGTACCGTTTGCTATTTGCATGAGTTGATCCCAACAAAATTATAATATGAGGCCTTGTGGATGGATGCGTAATATTGTATACAAGTGTATAACTGTGATCTGTTGCTAAAGGTAACCATTGATTATCATTCATTGTGAACGTTGTGGCTTTTTTCCTCTTAGATAATAATACAATAAATAACATCAGACTAAAAATAGTCTAGAAAGTACGTTAGAACTTCTTTTAAGAGGGTACAACCAAGACTCACATATCCACGCACAACTATACATGCACCTCTATTACTAACACACGTACGTACACACGTGCATGCACATCCCTTTACACACACTCGAATACGTGCTTGTGTAGCCTTAACTACTCGGGATCCAAACCCGAGCGAGAAACTTAATCTCAGGCGCATACAAGTACATGCGTCGAGCTTTACTCGAACACAGGCCAACGAGTCACACACCTAGTGACTTACCGCCTGAGCAATCGCTTTGTCTCTAAGCCAGAACTTTGGATAAGTATACTTATATTCTCAACCGTCTTCAGTGGTCCTTTTGTCTCCGTACATATATTTTCAACAAACTAAGTCTATTAAGTAAATATTCACCCATACTTAACGAATATATCAATCATAGTCATCTCTAAGATATTAATTGTAAATATCTCACTGCTACAGAAAAGAGCCATCCTTATCCCTTTTCACCGTCAGTTCAATAATAACTAGCAGTAACAATGGTTATCACTATCCTACTTTCCAGGCTATTTTTTATAAACTGATATCACTGTCAATTCTAACTATGAACCAATATCACTGTCACATATACTTCACTTAAATTAAATCAACTTACAATCCACTTCCTCGGTCGGGGGAGCAGAGTAGTAAATGTGGCCGTGGGACATTGCAGCGCGGACCTCAATGTTGAATCAACTTGCTGCAGGCAGTTGTCCTTTGTTAGAATGACCGCTCTATTCAAATACCAAAGGATTTGTAGCAACTAATTCATTCCATTTGATCAACTTACTCCCTACCAGTGACCTTCGCAGAAGAAAAGGAGAGAAAAAAAGTCTTGAATATGACCTGGATAATGAGCAGCGTGAAGAATGGTAATCTCTGTATAAAATAAAATAAAAAGCAAGAGCGATGACGTTCAATGGTCTAGACAAAAGACTAGCGGCCCAGAAGAATTTGTAGGAAGCCCATACCTTTTTCCGATAGAATAGAAAGCCCAAACCTAAGAAATTTAGAATGTGTTTAATTGAGCCCAGTGCCCCAGTTTCTTGTGGAAATCGTAGTGAACTCAGGCTAAAATATTAGTGGCCCGACACGGGAATCATCGCATACTCTGCATGCAACTCGCGCCGTTATGTTGCCTGTAAGCTTTAATACAATGGTTCATCACATGTTCCCACCACAATTTTTTCTTCTTCATGGTGCTTACACGGCTACATCTCAGCATGTTCTGTCGTTTTTTAGGCGACCCTAGATGGTATACAAAAGTGGATCGTACCCAAAATTTTAGGTTACACAGTTACCTTGAGCTTGGCTGGCACCGGCACCCGCTTTTGAACCGCGCTCACCCGCCAATGAGGCAGCCGCCAGGTAGCTAGGGCAGCTGCCCCACTCATAAGGGGCGGTCCGCCTCTGATGGTATAGAATATGAAGATGGAAGCAAGACCACATCTGAGCCTCTCGAGATAAGAAGTCATCTTGTTTGTTTGTTCTTGATTGTGGATTCTGTAAACAAACGATCAAATTCTGAAAGTGGATTCTGTAAATATATGTCTAAATTATAGCACAATCCACTTAAGATAAACTTCTATAATCCACGATACAGAATTAGAATTCAGGAAAACAAACAACCTTATACTCGACGTGCTGCCTGTGCCGTATGGGGCAGCAGAGCCAGAAATGCTCAAGGCTGGGCTGGCCTATTTAGGGATGGGCCACCCTTTTTTCTAATTTCTTGATATATATTTAGGCTTTGTTTATATGGGCCTTAACCAGCTCAATCCACGTAGCTGGCCAAGTTTAATGAACCAAATTTCTGTCATTACCATCGCATCTTGGGTCATACACTCAAAGATTGCTTCATGGTGAAGAACATCATGCAAAAAATGATTGAGGAAGGAATCATAGACGCCAACCTTCTCAAAAACTTGAAGAAACGCAAGAAAATGGCTACATCAAACATTGCCACTTTCAAAGATCATTTGATGAGTTGTGCAACTCCAGATGTGAGGCCAACTTATAATCAAATTATGATGATGTCAGAACCTGAGTTTGTTAACATGGCTTTCTCAGGATATACTCGGCAACACAAAATTAAGTGCCAAAATGAAAGTAAGGCTCTCTTTCAGTGGATCCACACTCCAAGATGGGGGCCATTAGCCCCCCGAAGACCACGAGAGCGTCGACAGCAACTCGCAAGACGACGCATGCTGCAACAAGTGATATCGACGGGTGAGGTCCCGTGCTTCTCCCAAAATATAAAGAAGCGTGAGGATGAGCTTCCCGAAGAGTGCGCGACTCTCACCATCGGAGTCTTTGAGGATGATGATGAGCCTCTTCACTTCTCGGATGAAGAAGATCCAGAGGTTGACAAAATTCAGCTTAGATCAGGCCGCCAACTACTTGATTCTGGTCCTCAAGCTAGGCAGCCCAAAAGCAAAAGTGTAACTTTGAATGAAGTGACTGACCATCCTCACACTATGTCGATCAAGTATGATGTAATCGCACACTTGAAGAAAATACCATCTATGCTTTCTGTGTATGATGCTCTGTGTCTTTCTTCTGATTTGCGCAAGGCATTTATTACCGCGCTCTCATTTCCTGAAGATTATAGAGTTGAAGTGTCTCAAGCAAAAACAGAGCTAGCTGAAGTATTAAACATGACATTTACCGATGAAGATTTACTGCTAGGACACAAAAAGCATAACCGACCTCTCCTCATGTTCGGCGAGATAGATGATCTGCCCACTAATCGCATCATGATTGATGGTGGGTCCGCTCTAAACTTGTTGCTATTACGTATGCTCAAGAAGACAGGGTATTCTATAAAGGATTTGAGTCAATCTAATGTTGTTATTTATGGCTTTAACCAATCTGGTCAGGAAGCCATGGGTACGATATATTTAATTTTAAAGTTGGAAAAGCTCATGACATACGTAACTTTCCATGTGATCGATGTGACTACTTCATATAATGCTCTCCTGGGTCGCCCATGGTCGCATGAGAATCAAGTAGTACCATCAACTCTCCATCAATGCATCAAATACAAAGATCCATCAGGAGAAGTCATGCGGATATTTGCCGATAAAAAACCATTCACGGTGGCAGAATCTTTTTATGCAGATGCAAAGTTCTACTTTGAGCCTGTGGATAAAATCTCAAAATCAAAGTCAATATCACCACCAGAAGAAAACCTACAAAAGAAAGATGGTGGAGAGTCCTTGTCAAGCCAAAAGATATATCAGTACATACCAAACAATCAAAGGAAGAAAGGCGATCCAATATTTCACATCATAAATAAACCATCACATGATGGAGGTATTAAATTTTCAACACCTTTACCTCCCTTAGTACAACGCAAAATAAAAGAAGCTGACAATGAGCGGCGCAATAAAAATAAAGTGGTCGCAGAAATTACTTTATCAAATAGAGATGATGACACTTTGCCAATTTCCTTATATGATAACAAAGTTCTCTACATGATGCAACAGATGGGCTATGATACTGCTACAGGCCCTTCTTTATGCGATGGTCGGGGGGAGCTCGCGCCATTTGAAAAATCATTGTCACGAGCTCAAATTAGTGCCTTGCATGAGGATCAGACGTTGAAAGAAGAGAAATATGGGTTAGGTTATGAAGTCCATATGACTTCTACCGAGCCTATTGATGCTACGCTGGCGTCCCCATAGATGGGGGATGGAAATTAGCCAACTATTGATGAGTTAGAAGAAATCAATATTGGGACACTCGATGATCCGCGCCCAATTTTCATTAGTAAACACTTATGTAAAGAAAGTAAAGAAGAATATTATAAATTTCTTTCTGCCAATAGAGATGTGTTTGCTTGGTCTTACGAAGAAATGCCAGGATTGGATCCAGAGGTCGCGATGCATCGACTGGCCGTGCAAAAAGATGTTCCTCCAGTGAAGCAAGGACAAAGAAGATTTCGACCCGAGATCCTCCCAAAAATAGAGGCCGAAGTTGACAAACTCATAGCTGCTGGTTTTATTAGAGAGGTTAAGTATCCTAAATGGATTTCCAGCATTGTACCCGTGAAAAAGAAAAACGGGCAAACACGTGTATGTGTGGATTTTAGAGATTTAAACAAGGCATGTCCAAAAGATGATTTTCTGATTCCTATATCTGAAATCCTCATTGATGCTACTATGGGATATGAAATATTCTGTTTTATGGATGGTTTTTCTGGCTATAACCAGATTAAAATGGCACCAGAAGATGAGGATCTAACTGCTTTCCGAACATCCAAAGGCATATATTGTTATAGAGTTATGTCTTTTGGACTTAAAAATGCTGGTACCACGTATCAGCGTGCCATGACCATTGTCCTAGATGGGCTTCTATATGAAATAGTTGAATGCTATATAGATGATATTGTTGTGAAGTCGAAGCACGAAAAAGATCATTTGAAACATCTAGCCATAGTATTCGAACAGCTTAGAACGCATAAGTTGAAAATGAATCCGATGAAATGTGCGTTTGGAGTCTCCTCAGGAAAATTCCTTGGTTTTATAGTCACAAAGTGTGGTATTGAAATTGATCCAACTAAAATTAAAACGATCATCAACATGCCACAGCCTAAGAATCTTCATGAACTAAAGAGCCTCCAGGGCCATTTAGCATATATTAGGAGGTTCATCTCGAATTTATCAGGCAGATGCAAACCTTTTTCTCGACTCATGAAGAAAGGTGTCCCATTTCATTGGTATCAAGCATGCCAAAATGCATTTGAGGATATTAAGAAATACTTAACAAATCCACCCATCTTGTCCGCGCCAATTAAAGGGCGGCCACTGATTCTTTACACAGTAGCTATGCCCACATCATTAGGTGCCCTTTTAGCACAAAATAATGATGATGGAAAATAAATGTCATTATATTATCTTAGTCGCACCCTATTGGGGGTTGAATGTAATTATCCTGATATAGAGAAAATAGGTCTAGCACTTGTATTCGCAGCACAAAAGCTTCGCCACTACATGCTAGAGCATACAGTCCATCTGATTTCGAGAGCGGACCCGCTCCGCTATATTTTGAGTAAGATGACTCTATCGGGAAGAATAGCTAAATGGGCGATGTTCCTTTCACAGTTTGATATTGTGTTCGTACCACAAAAGGCTATGAAGGGTCAAGCTTTGGCTAATTTCCTAGTTGCACACCCCATTCCCGATGATTTCCCCATTGATGATGATCTGCCTGATGAGGAAGTATTTACAACTTCCATGGCTAACTCGCCATGACAAATGTACTTTGATGGTGCTTGCCGAAGGTCAGGAGTAGGGGCTGGCATCGTCTTCGTTACACCCGATGAAGCGATCATTCCATACTCATTTACGTTAACCTCGGCAGTTTCGAATAATGCTACTGAATACAAAGCTCTAATCATTGGACTCGAAATAGCTCGAAATATGGAGCTAAATACAATATCAATTTATGGTGATTCCCGGTTAATAGTTAACCAACTATTGGGAACATACACAGTAAAGAAAAAGGAACTAATACCATATTTCCTAAGAGCGAGGGAGTTGTTGGTTATGTTCGATGATCTGAATATTCAGCATATTATAAGAAGCCAAAATGAAAAAGCCGATGCCTTGGCAAGTTTAGCGGCCAGCATGTCACTAAATTCTTACCAACCAAGGACTGTACGTGTTGAGGAACGGAGAATTCTCCCAATACTCACCGAGGAAGAAGATACAATGTCCACTTTGGCCATGGCTGCAGATATATGTGAAATTGAGGTAGGGGATTGGAGAACACCCTTCCTTGATTATTTACTTCACGGTTACCTGCCCTTGGATTCATGCGAAAGGACTAGGGTCCGAAAGAGGTCAGTTAATTACACATGTATCAACGATACACTCTATCGACGGTCACATGATGGAATTCTACTTCGCTGCCTCGCCGGAAATGAGGTGATGGAAGCGTTGAATGAAGTCCACGCTGGAGTTTGTGGTGCACACCAATCTGGTCCCAAATTGCATTACCAACTTAAGCATTTGGGCTATTATTGGCCTACAATGTTTGAGAACTCCACGAAATTTGCAAAAAGATGTCACGAATGTCAAGTACACGCTGACTTTATTTGCCAACCACATGAACCTTTACATCCCACAAATATGTCTTGGCCCTTCAGAATATGGGGAATGGATGTAGTAGGACCAATTCAGCCTCCATCAGCCAAAGGGCATAAATTCATTCTTGCCGCAACCGATTATTTTTCTAAGTGGTCTGAAGTCATTGCATTAAAGGAAGTCAAAGCAGAAAATGTGGAGCATTTTATAAGGGCCCATCTTATATATCGCTTCGGCGTTCCATCTCGAATCATATCTGATAATGGAACGTCGTTCAAAAATAGACAAATAGAGAAGTTATGCGTAAAATTTAAAATTAGATACCACTTCTCTACGGCGTATAATCCATCCGCCAATGGACAAGCAGAGGCGTTTAATAAAGTGCTCTACAAATTGCTTAAGAAAGTGGTTTCACAAAATAAACGGCAGTGGCATGAAAAGCTACTTGAAGCTTTGTGGGCATATAGAATCACAACACGTACACCAACCGGAATAACCCCTTATTCGCTTGTGTATGGAGGAGAAGCGGTCCTACCTTTAGAGGTACAAATCGCTTCTTTACGAGTTGCTATCCATGAGAAGCTCACGGAAGATGAAATGGCAAAATTATGCTTGAAAGGATTAGATGGCCTTGAGGAGAAACGACTTCGAGCATTGCAGAACTTAGAAGCGTACCAAGCTAGGATGACTCGGGCTTTTGATAAGCGCTTGAAAAGAAGGTCATTCAAAGAAGGAGACCTGGTTTTCAGCGTTATTCGCCCGATGAACGTCACACACCGGATGCAAGGAAAATTTGAGCTTAAATGGGAAGGCCCCTATATCGTAAAGGATGTTTATTCCAACGATGCGTATAGAATTGTTTCCCCAGATGACGAGTACTGTCCGCCACCGATAAATGGAAAATTCTTAAAGCGTTACTATGCTTAAACACATATATAAACTAAAAGCTTACCAAGCTCCAACGCTTCGTGAGCCTAAACTGCAAGCGACCAAAAAGACCTTCTCCGTTACTTCACGAGCTTAAACTGCAAGCAGCAAAAAAAAAAAAAAAATTATGCTCCATCACTTCACGATCTTAAACTGTAAGCGAAAAAAAAAAAGAAGAAGAAATAATTACGCTCATCACTTCACGAGCCTAAACTGCAAGCTAAAAAAATAATAATAATCAAGCTCCAACACTTTATGAGCCTAAATTACAAGCGACTAAAAAATATTATGAAGCTCCGTAAAAAAAAAATCTTTTACAGAGTCTCAGCACATCACGAGACTGTGAAAGGAAAATACTAATAAGCCTCAGTACGCATACGGCATACGTAAGTGAAGCTTGCCGCCTCGCTGTTGCTTACATACAGAACAAAGTAAGAGCGATAAACACCAGGTACATGAGTCTTTAATAATATCCAACCATGATGACCGGATGATTCAATTCTGGACGAATCAAAGTTCCAAACAGGGAGCTCCAGTGTATACGTTTGGCAGCGAAAGAAATAAATGAAGTGCATAAAAGCTCCCCTTCAGTACATGGCAAATAAATGGAATCTTGATCAAACAAAAGTCTGGAACTATTCGATGACTACATGGCCAAATAAAATGTTTCTGAATAAACGGTAAGGCAACTCTTCAGAGCTCATAAAAAAAAATCACCCTAGTATTACATGATCAAATAAAATGTTCTGAAACATGAATAAGGAAAATAAGGTGATAGAAGCACTAAGTAGGCCGCCAGTTCTTTAGAGCTGCAAATAGCTCCTCAGCTGCCCGCTCCAAATCGGCGGTTCTCGCTTGAAGGTCCGAGTTGGCTTGATCAATCCCCTTTGTGGCATTAAGGAGAACGTCATTCCACTTCTTTGCCTCAGCTTCTTTGTCAAAGCAAACCTTCTGGATCCGCTCTTCTTCCAACTTGAGCTCTTTCAGGGCATTGGTAGCTTAATTAAGCTGAGCTGTGAGTAATACCACCAACTTCTCCTTCTCGGAACGCCGATCAGTTATAAGTTGCTCCGTCTGAGCAGAACTTTTGGTAGCTTCCGTAAGGGACGCGAGCTCAAGTCTAGCCTCGCAAGCTTGTTGAGTTTTTTGCCCAGAACTGCTCTCAAACACATCCTGCGCTAGCTGCATTTGCTGCGAAATAGTGATGAGCTGAAGCAGTAGCTCTTTGGCTTTGGATACGCCTGGGATGTCTGTTGGAAGCTTCTCGGAAGTTTTTTCCAAGACAAAGCGTCGACTTGGATCACGTAATGAAGTAGCGTCAAGGCCTTCAATAGCCTTTTCTAGTACCACATCAGTAGCGACAAGATAGGCTTTATCAAGAAAGTCCATCACTGAGTCCTTGGCTAGCATGGCCACACTGCTGGCCGCCAAGTTGCCTAGTTGTTGATCACGATCTGAAAAGAGAAAAGGGATTAGATGATTATTTAGACAAGCAGTACACATTTGTAAGAAGAAATCTGAAACAAATATATGCAGAACTACCGTTGAGATAGGAAGCTACGACATCACTCGACTCAGCGATAAGGGGTATATTATGGGTCATGAGTCATGACGTCGGGAAGCCGTGGACAATACCCGCTCGACCCAGCTACGTCAGCAAAGGAAATATCAGAGGGAGTGTTTGTGAATGATTTCCTCCCACCCCCGCTATATCAAGACCTTGGAAAATCGAAGGATCATCCGCTTCAAGATATGTTCTATTTGGGAATGCTTGTTTGAGCTCTTCACGGCCGACTGAAATACCGATTGGAAAGCTAGGCATTGATATGGAGATAGCAGCCACACTCTGATCATTAAAATTCAGTGACCTCTTTGCTGGAAGTTCTCACTCTACTCCAAAAGGGATGACTTGAGAAAGCTGTCGCTTCCCACTACTCGTGCATGGCATGATAACTTGATTATCCAGCAAGTTCTCTTGGGCTGTCGGATTATCAATCAATAAGGGGTTTGACGACGAGCCTATTTCATGGTCTTCGCGGGAGTCATTCTTTGGCTGCTGTAAATAAAAAAAAAATCGACCGAAAGAAGATGGAAAGTAAATCATCACATAAATTACAGTAACTAACATAAATATTAACTGGAATGAACCAAAATAAAGAAAAGAAAAACTATACCAGATTGGGTTGGATGGGAAAGATGGTTCTCACGCCCAGAAAATCGTGCAATATTCTTTTTCCAAGGCCCATCGATAGCTGCTGCTCTTTTTCTAATGAGTGCGATGCGTTGTTGCTGGTACTCGTGAGTCACTTCTTTAATCACAAAAAGATCATGAGAGGCAAGCCTGCGGGGCAAAACGTGTCTTGCTGGTGTACTTTTCATCCTGTCATCAAGAGGCACACAGGCCAAGCAAGTTACCATGACTAAGTCTACTTAAAATTAAGGTGAGAGGATCCATGAATTCCTTTTACCATTTGCACCAATGCACTGAACAACTATCACGATGAGATTCATCTGGGATAATATTTTGATCCTCTTGCACCGGGCGGAAGAGATGCGTCCAATGAGCATATGCAATTCCATAGTCTTCCTCGGTGTACAAACTCGCTAACGGGGGTACGATATGATCTGATCAAATCTAAACTGTCGGGCTACACAATCCGGATGATATGGTTCAGCAATATAAAGTTCACAGCGCCGCCAAGGGAGCATACCGCAACGAATAGATAGACAAAATATCCTGTCAACACCAAATGAAGATAGTATAGGCCGATTCGTATTATGTGGCTTTGTTAAATTGTAGGGATACCATGTAGCATTGACATCTCTGCATAAAAATTCAAATGATTCTTTGGGGCTATAGTGGTTTGCAGGTCTGAACATGGTGTTCACCATAGTTGGTTTTCGCGCACCATGCTTAAAAAAAGGAATATGGGGTTTCTTCATTTTTTGGCCTAATATGCCTTTCAGATATGCACCCATCCAGACAATGACATATTGAACAGGCCAAGCTCTTTTCATATAAGAAGGATCAGCTGGATGGGTACTAATCAGCCTTAAAGAATAATACAAAGAGCATAGGGCCGGCTGAGCTAAGGCGAACCGACGTCCTAATGCCATCCATGAAGCTATCACCAATGTGCCAGGTCTAATACATGATCCTCCCCCGATGACCACAAAACCGCAAAGCCAGAGTGCCAAGAAGGCAGCGGTATAGAGTCGTGAGGATTCGTTATCGTTTGGATGAAAAGGACCACCAGGACCATTATGGAAATAGTCACACCACTGTTGGAATGACACTTTGTTGCTACCCATTGCTAGGTCTGCCCATACTGTTAAGAGATGTGATAAACACTTCGGCAAAAGAGAGGATTCCAGTTCATCTTGAGGCGGGATAAACTCCTCATAAAATTCTCCATCCAATGGTAAACCCACCACCCAATGCATGTTCAAAAGGGTTATAGTGCGCTCACCATATCGAAATAAGAATGTGTTCGTTTGTGGATTCCATCTCTCCAATAAAGATTTCAGCAAGGAGGGTGGAACATTGTATTTACCTAAGGAGCAATAAATGGCTCTATAAATATAATCAGTGCCTTCACCATCCCCTCTCAAGTTAAAAGAATGTTTCTCTAAAACCGCAGTTCCCCATTCAATGTATCCTGTAGGGAGCGAGATATACTCAATATCGTAGTTCTCCCAACCAAGACCTTCTGATACTATTCTATTTCCCAATGTGAGAGCTTTGTCAGATTGAGGTATAGGTGCAAACGGGTGGAAACAGCGAGCTAAAAAATTAGAGGCCGATCTCCACCCACGCTCGCTAGTATCCATCTCGCTTTTCATCATCTACTGTTCTTTTATAACAGGATTAGCCGCTTCACTAGTTGCTGGTTCATATATTTGAGTTTGAGCCACACAGGAAAGGGGTAACGTGGTTATGCCATCTAAAAATAAAAAAATAAAAAATCTGATGGCTGTTAATGTCCAACTCATTATACGTAAAAAAAAAGAAGAAGAAGAAACTTTATATAGCCATACGAGGGACCATGCCAAATGATCGAAGACTCTCAGAATGACCGCGCTATGTGATTCCCAATTATATAAAGACTAATGCTTTGATGATATATGATCTGAGAAATGAAACATGGATAATACCTTTGCGCGGTCGAACGTCGCAACAAAGAACCGACGCGCGTCCTCGTATAGGTAGAAATCCTTGAACTCAGCGCTCCGCGCTTGGGAGACTAACAAGCAGCGAGATATGTCAGCAATTATACTACGATCATGCCTACGTGAGGATAGCTGCGATGCAGATGTTGTAAAAAGGAAAAGGAACAGGAGATGCGTACCACAACATGGGAGCCCCCAAACGAGCCAGAGTTTGATCGATAGAAGAGTGTCGGCGAGGTTAAGAGGCGTTTATCCATTAAACAACCTCTGAAAACAAGCCAACAATACCCCACTAGCTCCTAGAATTTCGGATTTGAGTTTCAAATGAAAAGCTATTGAAAAGAAAAGAAAAGGGGGGGCGTAGAACTGGAAAATTAAATCAGCACGTTACAATGGTGCAAAACGACTTTTCAGTCACCTGATAGAATTCGTGTACCATATCATACGTACAATCTTATCCATGTCTAAAACAAAATATGCGGACTAAGACTGCATATATATTCATATTTCGAGCTCCGGATCCGAAAATAAAGAATTCTCGCACCCGGACCTCGAGGCGGCATTTGTTGACATGAATTTTGGCAATATGTGGTTAATAACATATAAAATAATGTTAGTGGCTAAATTCCATGAGATATGAAATAAATAAACCCTTTAACATAATTATTTCTAAAAAAAGAAAGGAATTAGTATAATCTCGCGTCGGCTGCAAAACACAAGCACGCTCAAGAACTAAAAATACACATAGTTGTCGAGACTCGCTTGATATGCAATTGTTGAGAGTTCTCCATATCAAATTTCTACGAGCAATGCTGGAATTGGTACCCACATGTAACATCAAACATGGGTATATGACATGGTCGCCCGAATACGTAGCTTCTCGGATGATTATCTAAAAAAAATATGGAAAATATATGAGACCAAAATATTTAGTTACCTAATCAAATAATTAGTCAATTAATATGGCCATGTCAGTTACCCAAAAATAAAAATAAAACCATGTATGCTCATATATGTTTTGCCATTTGTGCACACTAGCTAAACACTGAAGCAGATGATGGATTAGTCAAGGACCTCACGTGTCAGCCATGCTTTCCCAAATGCATATATGCGTGCATGTGTGTGTTTGGCTGAGGCCAACAAAGCCAGGTATCCACGTTTCCAACATAACAGCACGCGCATGAGGTGTGGTTGCATGCTGGTGTATAATTAAGCATTGCTTTAATCATTATAATTAGGAATAAAGGGCAGCTGACCCACAACTCAGCCTCTAAAACTTGAACGTCTCTAATTAAATACAGATCAAATCCACGTGACTAGAAGCAAAAACCTCCATAAACTGCTCGACGTGCACAACAACTGCAAGTCATGGTGCCGCTGCCACTTAATGGCTCAATTAGCAAATAAACAAAGCAGAAAACAAATGAGAAAAGGTGAGAGGAGTTGCCGTAACTGGCCAAAATGAACCGCCCTTTGCTCCTGCTCTATAAATAGATGGCCTGGCCAGCGGCAGAGGGAGAGAAAAAAAGCTTGGGCAGAGCACAGGCAGGCTGTTGGCGTGAGACAACGAGAGGAGTTCGGCCGGAGAGCACTAATAGGCTGCCGGTTTGAGAAGGCTTCTGCACGCCAAGTATTCGACGCGTGGGAGCTTCTGCAGAAACAAGCACTTGGCAAATACATACAAGCACTGGAGGGCAGATACTAGGGAGAAAGGAGAGGCCAGTGGAGGAGCGCCCAGGGAGAAAGTTACCGTGCACGTAAAGGTATTATATAAGGTGATGCTCTTACCCTCTTCGCCGCTCTCTGATTTGGTCTATTGATACAAATCAAGGAGCTAGCTATCCTCCTCCCTCCACTCTCTTGTTTCTTGTTCTCGTTTCCCTTTGATTTGGTCTGTTGATACAAATCAAGAGCAGCACAAAAGTCTCATTCGCTGGTTTGTTCCATTAGTACAAACCACGTATGTCATATGATACAATGCCACGATGAGAAGAACCTTGTTTCTTCGTTTCGGTCTTTTGATACGAAT
Source organism: Phragmites australis (assembly GCF_958298935.1). Lineage (NCBI taxonomy): Eukaryota > Viridiplantae > Streptophyta > Magnoliopsida > Poales > Poaceae > Phragmites > Phragmites australis. The sequence goes on from NC_084925.1 coordinate 6,362,535, forward strand.
CAAGAAAAAATGTTTAAAAAAATCATCTTTTAAAAGCCAACTAAAATACGTCTTGGCTGCACTCCGCGTATGGGTTCGATCTGTGATCATCACAAATACCGGCCATGAGTAGTAGCTGGCGTTGCCAAAATTATACAAGAAATTGCATCGGTTTTGGTCACGTTACCGAGAGGGATAAATCTTGCACTCCTCTGCATATAGCATGAATCTATAATCCTATCTTGCTTAACACGCTTAGCACGTGGACACCAGTTCAAGAATACCACGTCAAATGTATGGAAGGTTAGCAAATAATGTGCTATAATCACAGCAGTCCATGAAAGTCACGTCACATAGTTACTGACTCGCCAAAAATTCCATATTGTGTTTTGTACATGAGCATTCGTCTGCACTATTTTGCTAGCACATGAGTTTTCATTACGAATACCATGTCACGGGCAATAACAAAGACGATTAAATCTTGCATCACGGCCTGCATGCACCACGTCATGAGTATTAGCTGGCATCTGCTTGATAAAATCAACTAACTGCATATTACTATTATGTGCACGTGCATCATAACATGTCGTGAGTAATATTGACTTAGGCAAAATCTATAAAATTACACACATTATATTCTGCGCATGGAAATCATACCAATTTATGCCATGCCATGAGCTGTGATATCAACTTGTTAAATAATAAACAAATCAACCTTGTTTGGATTAAAAACTATGTATGAGCTCTCCATCTTCCTGAGAACCATGCCATGATGGCTAATCCGAATGATACCATGCCATGATGGATAATCCGAATGATATAATCATGTATGAATAAATCATGCAATCTGTTGTATATAACATATAAACATGTCATCCCTACATCTCGGATTGCTAGGCGAAGTGAAACATACGCATGGTGAAATTCTAATAAATCATGCAAAAATATTAAGAAAGTGCATGCACTAGCATCGTGAAAAATAGACTGATTTCATGTTGACATCTAAACAAAATGCAAAACTAAATTCTTCGACGAGCATTCATCCATGGCGGCAAGACTGAAGATTTTTCTTTTCTTTTATAGTTTTGAAATAGTCATATATTGTAATCTTCCTTTTATGTCTTCATGTTAAAATTCTTAATCAGGGGTTTTCTCTATGGAGATGTAATTAACTGAATTTCTAAGTAAATATATGAATTTAGAAAGTAATGTACTCGTAATACCTGATGCATTTTATTTTCGTCCATGTTAAATTCGAATTAAACTCAAACTTGTCTCTTTTGACGCGGAGACGGATCCCACCTGTCCGTTTCCTCACCATCAATTTGGTCGGTACCAGCATTTTCCCTACCCTCCGTCCAGACCATATATGCTCACATGCACAAGTAAATTGTACAACTCATTGTTATTAATCATTAGTCACACACCTTATATGATGTATTAACTAATCTTGCAAGATGACGCAAAAAGGTATGTGGTCTACTACCCTGTGGGCACAACATATTGAGGTGTGGATAGAGCACTGGGATAGTGTGGTAGATGACATGCTGAACGAGGACCAGCCACACACTAAGGAGGCATTTAGGTAGTACCTCAACTGGTTTCTACCCCGGACGTGGACCTGTGTGACATACACACAGTCCAAGGTGCTAACTCACGTGGCGCATATGCGAAACACTTACACATTGAACAGGACCAGACTCGGTCGTTGGTGGTACATATCTTCAATGCATACATCTATTCGTGGCACTGATTTTACTAACAAAGAATTATGTTCATACTACGTAACATTTTTTTCCCATAAGAATCTCATGTTCCAATTCTTAGTGGAGGCTAGTACTAACCACGAGCAGTTAGACAATGAGATAGATGTCCATGCCTCTGAGACACGTGGGGCATTCCACATGATCTACGAGAAGGTGTAGAAGATCATGAAGATGTTCGGTTGTAGATCCATTGAGGACGTTGCTTCTCGACCCCATGCTATTCGACCGGCTCTTGCTCAGCCCCCTCGCCCTACTGCTACGATGACCACCACTACTCTCATAGCTACGGCTCCACCGCCACTACATCTGACGCTCGCTGAGCCTTATGGCGGCAAGTCCTCCAGATGATCTTACACTTCTACGGGTGAGCCTTACGGCGGTAATCCTCTAGGCCATCTTACACTGCATCGGGTGACCACTACAAATGTAGCTCCTCCAAACTGGCCATCTTACACTGCATCGGGTGACCACTACAAATGTAGCTCCTCCAAACTGTCTTACGCTCCTCCCGGTGAGGCCATCTTACGCCATGATGTCATTGTAGTCTGCAAGTGGTTTATGGAGTAAAACATGTTAGCACAAATACAAAAGTAATGAAGCTTATTATGTATTCTTGATAGAGGCTATTTTCCATTCCTCATAACATCTAGTTTATCTTCCCGCGACCAACATACCCTCTAGTGCTTCCTCTCACTCTTCGCCTCATGGCCTCGTCATTCTAGTAAGCATGTTCCTCTCTCAGCTTCCTTAGCTCCTCCTGCATGTGTGTGCACTTAGCCTCCCTTCTCTCGTTCTCTTCTATTTGATCGAATCATCTCCATGCTACCCGATGCTTATTGCATAGATGGAACACATTTGCTTACGATTGCTAAATATTATCCACTGTATGAACTCACATAGAGACGGCTGAGACTACCTACGGAGATAAGAATGATTAGTGGTAAATGATAGATAGTTGTAATATAGTTTAGCCACAAGTTTTAACTTGGCGGTAACCACTAGAGATGGTGCCCTCCGATGGGTCATACTCATAGTTTGGACACATGAAGAACCTCCTTCTGAAGGTATCTAAGAAGTCGTTATACCTCTTCAGCCTACAAAAATATAATTGAAAAGGCTGATGTTTCTGAAAAAGGAAGTGCAATTACATTTTTTGGTGGTCAGTTACTCAATAATATTTTTGTTAATCGTTTTAAATTTCTCAAAAACAAAATTTCTAAAAATATATCTAGCTATAGTCTTTCCAATGGATGACAAGAGTCTAGATTTGCAATATTTCAAAACAGGCGCATATAATTGCAATTTTTATTTAAAAATAAAAAAATTCACACCCAGCTTTCCCTTTTTCATGTTATTTGATTGAGTATAAAATTATTTTCCTTCTAAGTAATGCTACATCTATAAATAATCTTATAGAAATCCTACTTACATACTGACGTGTATAGTAATGATCTTGCCCAAAATGTTGACGTGAAACCTTTTAATTGGTCATTTCACATCAGCACGTAAGGTTTCTATGGTTGGTGTTGCACTAGTCTTTCCTTCCGTTTGACCCCTACGCCCAGAAAAAAAGGGAAGCTATATTCTACCCAGGTATTTCTCCCCTAACCAACCCCTGATTTTTTTTTCTCTCCCACCCTCTTCTCCAACTCTGGTGAGATCCGACTGATCTTCTTCGTCTATGGTAAGATCCGACCCATCTTCTTTGTCTTTGGCCAGATCAAACCTCATCCTCTATATCTCTGATAAGCTCAGGCAAGGGAAAAGGGTTAGGGTTTATGGAGAAGGTTAGGTCCCGGGGCTTTCCTATGCCCCAGGCTTAGAGAGAAGTCAGGTCGGTGCCTAGACTGGCGGTGGTGTGGTGGTGGCACTATCGGAGCCGCGAGAGGCAAGAGGGTAGTGGGCATGACGAAGGCCCATGGTCGCGGATCCGATGGCAGGAACCTCTAGAGACTAGAGCAAGAGGGAAGAGCGGGGACAACTCGTGGTGGAGAAGCTCGTCAACAGGAAAGGAGAAATCCAGAGCACCAAGAAGAACATAGGAAGAAGAAGAACACAGAAAGAAGAAATCCCTTAGACATCTCGATCCAACGGTAAGGAAATTCGAGTGTTGGTGAAATTCTCGTGTATGGTATAGACGGGGCCTATAAAAAAACCACACATCATTGTTCTCACCCTCGTTGCCTTCTCACCCACCACTGCCTCCCAATGCAGCCACCAGTACCTGTCTGGGCACACACACCATTGTCCCCCTCTCAGCTTTCTAGCACCTCGCTACTCCCTTCTATAGTCGCTAACCACTTCCCACCAATCCAACTCATCACCGTAGCCAAGTAGCGGATCCAAAGCTATGAAATAAGGGGGCTCTCCTTCTTCCTTCTCTTTTTATCTTCTTCTCCTTCCTCCTCCTCTTATCCTTTTCTTTTTTCATGTCCAAAAATTGAAGGGGGCTTGTGGGGTGGGGGTGGGAGGATCCCAAGTGCTTTAGAGGGTAGGGGGCTTAGAGGTCCCCCACCCACCCACCCTGGATTGATCCGTCGCTGCCATAGTCTACTCTACCCCATCGTTGGATTTGGATTGTCTTCGCACATCTAGTTGTAGGATCCGAGGCTAAGTCAGGCTTTGGCCCCAGGATGAGCGGGGCGGCTACCCTGGGCCACCCAAAATTAGGGCCCTCCAAAGTCAAGTACCCCATGTCCTCCAACCTCCGCCTTCGGCATCTCACTATGCAATTGCTGACAGCCTAGCGCCATGCTCTATGTCACAGCTGAGAAGATACGTCCGTGTGGCGTGGTCTCCCTAACCTCTTGCAAGCCCAATTATCTAGCCAAATAAGCCCACTGGTCTGGCCCAATCAACTGGGACACAATGTTGCTCGGAGCCTCGGATGCTTGGTCAACCCGAGCTGCGAGCAAAAGCAGAGGCCGTCGAATCCTAGTGTAGCACAGTAGCACAGCGTGTGAGCGAGTGGCGACGACGTGAGAAACAAAGGCGGTACAGGGTGAGTCCATGGCATGGCTTGTAGGCGGCCGGTGCTCAGCACAGCAGCACAGGGACGACACGCACGCCAAGGAGCAGGTTTGTATGCATATCTCACAAGTCACCTATGCTCTGCAGGGATGTTCCCTCTTTGCTTTTGCCCTGTAATTTGATTTCGTAGTTTTTATTTCAAGGAATTTCACTAGCAGATGTTCTTTGTAAAAGAAAAGATGCACTATAGCAAAAGCATCATGAAGGACTCTGGACAAATTAGCAAATGGTGCGATCTCTTCTGGAAGAGGTAAGAATCAAAAGGTGTCTTTGACAAGAGCAGGTGATAGACCATACAATTGCTTTATATTACATGTTATCAAAATTTTATTTGTTGTAAAGCTTCAAAATTCCTTGTTTTAATTAGTTCGATACATTTGAATACCCGATTTGTGTGTTTAGATGTTCAAATTAATCCATAGCATGAAAAAAAGGCCAAGGTGCCACGACGAATGCCATCGCATCCTCCCTATGCCTCTACAAATTGTGTTTATTTTTAGTGAAGAGCCTCTACCTTTTATTTCACTCCGGACCTCCGAAATGTCAAGGCCGGCTCTAGGCTAAGTGAACCATAAAAACCTTCATATAACCTAAACTATAACCTTAACGTATCGCTGCTAGCGGTGGCTGAGCACTAATCTCGATGTAATCCAGGCGTGAGAACAATAACTCAATTTTTTGCTCGAGTGGATTATAACAAACCTGATCCGTTCTACCATGAAACAAGACCATATGGAATGTCAGAAGGCTTCCTGGCTCGAACAATTTCTCGATGCACATGTCAGCTCAACGAGCAGCAACACGGTAAGCAACCGCGCTCGCAACAGCAAGAAAATTATCTCCATCTCTCACGCCCGCCCGGCCCCGATCCGGCTGCTTGCTCTCTAGCTGCGCTTCGGCAGGCCGAACGGCCGCGCGCGCACGCTGACGACGGCGACGTCGTCGAGCACCGGCCCGCAGAGCGAGCTGAGGTCGTCGCTCCTGGTGCTGTAGAACGAGCTGAAGAACACGAGTCGCGTGCGCGCCGACGCGGCGCGGAACGGCAGCACGGCGCGCTTGACGCCGCCCCGCCCCGACGACTCGTACGCCACCTTGCTGGACTCCCTCCCCGCGTAGGCCTCCACCATGAGCGACCCGCGGCAGGCGTTGCTGGCGTCGCCGACGGTGAAGGACATAACGTACTGCCTCCCGGGCACGGTGCGGATGACCTGCGCGATCGCGCTTTCCTTCCCGGCCAGCAGCTCCACGGCGCGCCTCCCGCGCGGCACCGCGAAGCTGTCGCCGTCGATGTACTTGATGGCCTTGAGCGACTCCACCATCCAACCCGGCAGCGGCGAGTGGTCGTCCACCACGCGCGACGGGATCAGCACCCCCCACTTCGTCCCCGGGATGATGTACGGTCCCTCCTCGAAATCACCATTCTTCACCAGGTTCTCTGCAGACATGCAAGGACTCCGTCGTGTCAAGCCACTGCCGTGCCGACATTTACACCTGATATGGTGCAGGGAACCTCGGTCTGGTACTCACTGTTGGTGCGGCGAGGGGGGTTGAGGGTCTTGATGGCGACGGAGTCGATGAGCGGGCCGCAGGCGGGGTCCTCAGTGACGCCGGGGTTGTGGATGACGACCTCGACCTCGTCGGCGTCGGCGACCCAGGCCCAGGCGTACGAGTCCCAACCGTTGCTGCTGTACATGGTCTGCATGGCGAGCACGCCCGACTGCCCTGACGCCGACACGTTCAGCCGCTCGGCTTGCGCGCACGTCCGCGCGGCGCTGAACGTGAGTGAGTAGCGCGCGCCGCGGGTGGCGCCGTGGAGCCGTTGCCGGATGGACGCCTCGTTCCCGAGCCGCACGGCGTAGGCGCCCTCGGGCACCACCAGCACCATGTCCCCTTGTTTCCGCCCCGACGGGACGTACTCCACGAACCCCGATGTCTGCCACGACGGGATCGCCGACGCGCCCACCACCCGCGTCCCCCGCAGCTGCGACGGCAGCGGCCCGCGCTCGAAGTTGCCGTTCGGCAGCAGACCTGCGAGCGCACGCCATAGCAGAATCAATCAAAGATCACGCCAAGAAACATCACCCAGCCGCAAACGCATCAGAATTCAGAACTTGAACGATAAATCAGCACGTTACCGTCAGTAATTCCAAGCGCCATTCTGCACATTGTGCACAGCAGCAGCAGCAGCATCACCGACCCAGCTATGGCTAACCTTCCCATCTCGCTCCAATGTAAAAGAAACCAAGAACGGCGAGCGGCACTTCTCGACCTAGCAAATGAAGAGCTCTGCACTCTGAATCATGCAGCTCTGATCGATCAATGTAGCCTGCAGAGTGAAGATGGCCCGGTGCTCTTAAATGGAACCCGGCCTCCCGGACCGCACCTCGATTTGCGCGCAATTAACCGTTCTGCCACTGAGGCGTTACCTTGGCCAGGTTCAGTTGTCTGAACCTGCAACATGCGGTCTTCATAATGTGGCAGGGTCAAGAACACGATTCCATGTTCAAGATCAACCAGAAATGTTTTTTAACAACTTATAATATGTAAAATTGAGCAAGCACCTTTTTTTAGTTCTATAAATTTTTCAGTAGATCAGTCTCCTGGAGTTCTTGCAGTGAGTCAGTGACAAACCGTCAGAAAAGTCAACATCTCGGTATGCTTTTCTTGGGTTAGATTCGTGACATTACAAATCTTGATGCAAGTATATAGCACTTTCAGACCTTATAGGAGCTGTCAAGCTTTAGATAGCTTGAGGTGAAATTGCTTCATGATTGAGTAGGTTTGAGATGAGATCCAACATGATGCATTGCATATATAAGTTGCTAACATCTGGGAACTGACTAGAAAAGTTGGCTTATCGGCATGCCTTTCTGGCTTATTTTTGGATAGCTCCTTCTTTATGATGAGGTCTTGCTGCATTGTCGGTTATTTTTCTGCGTATGCTAAAATTGATGTACAGATCTCCTAAATTTGGGACAGTTTTACAGTAACTGTGGGCATCAACCTTATTATCATCTTTCTCTGAATCTGAGGGAACTGGCGGTTTTGCCTTCGTTGTATGGCCAGTTCTGGGTACTCCATGTGATGATGCCAAAGACCTTTGTTCCATGCATGATTACATCCACCGACTGTTTCATTAAATTGAAATTTACCCTACAGTAATCTGAGATATTCATGCAATACTCTCAACAGTCAACAAGCATGTCCGTCCTGGAGTCTTTCTTTTTCTTGTCAATTAAATCTACCCCATTTCTCTTAACATTTACAAAATTTTCACTGATGGCGTCCATGCACTATTAATCGATTAATCTACCAAGTTCTCAGAGTACTAAAATTCCTACATCTGGAAAAAAAAACCAGGGATTAAAATTTCGCCGAAATTTCAGAGGGGAGCGAAATATCTAATTTCAGAATTTTCTTTCACTGACACGTGGGTTCCACGGAGTAGAGGACGAAAAATGACCGAAATTTCAGCAAAATTTCACGAATTTTGTCAGTGAACGAAAAAAAATTGTAAAACAAAATTGAAATCCCTGGAAAAAACTAAACATTCAGAGCACGATGAGATACTCCACTCTGCAATTATTGAGGGAATACTATACTGACAATCAGGAGCACACCACTGTGGCGCTGTATTCCTCATGAGTTATCATGCTGTTCTCCTAATGAGCTTGCAAATCAGGAATTATTGCTCTTCTCTAATCCCTCACGCAGGTCGGCAGGCATGTGAGTGCTTCTGGCCTCGTCATGTGCCCGGACCCGGAGGTGAGCAAAAGGGGGCAGATGCCGGGCCATCGCATGTGCACTTGCATGTGTGCATGTGTCCATTTTTGCCCCATGCCCGGCCTGAATTTCCATCGAGATGGATGTCTGATCAAGTGAGCTGGTAGTCGATTAAATTTGGTTGATGCGCGTCCGTTCTTGGACCAGTGACACCGACATGATTGAGGATTGCACGAGCTTGCAATTCTCCTATTCTAAGGGCATGTTGTTTTAGCTTTAGATTGTGAGAATACATTCCAATTTGTAGAATTCATAGTTCATTCCCACTGATTGTAGATTATGTGATTTTGTAGTACAACTTGGCTTATGAATTATAATAATCAGTTTTTATATTGCGATGGTTTGTTTTTTCTTTTATTTTTTAGGCTAGAATCCATAATCAGAATTAAAAAAAAGCCTAAGACCCCCTTGGATAGCACAAACTTTTACACTTTTTGCAGTGTCATTTTTTTCGTTTTCCGTTTGGTTTGTTTTGTTTCTGAAGCACTGCTATATGTACAACCTCTCACGTAGCGTCCTATATCGGAGAGCTCATAGCACTTGGCATGAATTGGAAGGTTAAGATGGTAGTTGTACGCCAATGATAGTTTTGTGAATTATTTGTTCTGCAACTTCAAGCCTTCAAGGCAAAGGGAGTAAAGGCAGTCTGAAGAAGGTGCTGGAATTTATGCAAACTTTAATGTTCTGCTTTTGGGCCGTGTTGGGCAGTCAGGACTGGGCCTCCTATCTGTTTCGGCCCAGTCCATTCTGGGCGCCGTATATATGCGCTCTTTCTAGGGTTGGAAAGAGGGCTGGAGTGGTTTTCCTTGGCTGCTCCGTCCAATGGCTCCTGGGTGCTGGCGGCGGCAACAGCTCCGGCCGATTCTTTGGCGGAGGGGTTGGTTGCAGCAGCATCAGGAGGCGATGGATCGGTGGGTGGCCACGGGAATCTCGCAGGGAAGAGGCGGCGGTTCTCTGCATTGAGGATAAGGCCCCTATCTCAACCTCTCTCTCTCTCTCTCTAGCTCTTTGAGTGCGACGGCATAAATGTGGCTGACTACTTCCGTTGTGTTCTGGCTCGGGGTTGCATCAGAAACTAGATCCTGAGTCTTCTCTTGTGTTTGTCCTTTGGTGCTCTACCCGAGAGTGAATGCTTTGTTGGTGGCCGGAGCTGCAACGCTGAGGCTCACCCGGATTGCAGTGGCAGTTCGGTGCAAGGCTTTGTATCTCCGATCTCCTCTCACCGCCGGCTACGGAGGGTGATTGGTTTTCTGGGTCAGCGGCGTATTGGCCGTGCCTAGCCAATCTTCTCTTTGATTTCGATCAAAACTTTCACTGTGAGTTTCTCTGCCTCCAATTCTGATTAGCTTGCTCTGTGATGATAATATATTGAGATTGGGCTAATAGATGGGTACAATAGCTAGAGATTTGTGATCTGGGCAGTGTGCTGAAATCCCTATTGTATTCATCTTGTCATAATTCTTCTGAGTAAGAGATAGTTGTGGCAGACCTGTATGCAGGAATGGGTGTATGTTGATTGCAATTTTATGCGCATCTGTTAGTTCTTGCGCTTGCGACATTGTCAGTATCTTCTTAGCATGTTCTGTGATGAATATATATGCTGATATATTCTGAGATATCCAGTTATTCCATTCTGCTATTATCTCTTGTGATGGACAATCTGGTTGACCCTTTGATGGCTAGAAGAATTATGTAAAAGGGTTCTTTTCGGTCACTGTCCAGAGCTAATTTAATTTCTGTCCAGATTCTCTAAGCTAGTTGAAAACCCATTAATAGCCCAATCTATGATATTGAGGAAAGAACAATTTGGGAGCAAGACTCACATGTCTTGGGGCCAATTGTTACATAATTCTGAGAGCACTGTATTTATGTTTTATTTCCTGCTATCAGTATGCTGTGCAGATCATACTCATTTGCTTTATCTTGATATTCAGCTATTGTTGGTACACATGTTAGAGGTATTTTCTGCTGTTATTCTCATGTCTTTCAGCAGCTTAATCATGTGTACAGTTAGCTCTATTATTTGGTATGTTATACTTATAGTTGGAATAAGGTATATGCTCTTTATAAGGCATTATTTTACTCAACATTCCAGAAAACCAATTAGTGCTTCAGTTATGGCTAGCTCCTCCTCCTCTGGTCCTCCTCCGTCATCCTCGGATGCAATCAAGCCTGAGAGTTTTGATGGGACCGGCTTTAAGCGCTGGCAAGCCCGGACGAGGCTATGGTTGATGGAACTCGGATTGTTCTGGGTCCTCACTGAAGAGCCGCCCGCCCCTCAAGGGGAAGCCGTGTTAGACGAGGTCGAAAGAACGCGTCTTGACGCGTTAAGGGCCCGTTGGGAGAAGGCAAATGCCTCAGCCCTGGCACGTCTCTTAGCCATCCTGTCGAACAGGCTATTTGACATCTATGTGGGTTTCGGGGAAGCGTGGAAGGTGTGGACGGAGCTGAATGACAAGTATGCAGAGAGCGACAACGGCAACGAGTCCTTCATGGTGGCAAGCTACCTGAACTTTCGCATGGGAGATGGCAGATCAGTCATGGAACAAATCCATGAGCTACAACTGATCGTGCGGGACTTAGGCCAGTATGGCTGTGTCCTCCCGGAGAACTTTCAGATTAATGCCATTCTGACCAAGCTGCCTACTTCTTGGCGTGACTTTGTCACTGCACGTCGGCATTTAAAGCAGCGATTGACTCTTAATGAGCTCATTGCTGCGATAAATGTTGAGGAGAAGTCCAAGGCAGGCTATGGTGGGGGGAAGGCGCTCGCTCAAGCAAACCTTGTCGAGCACAAGAATCATCCTGGCAAGAATGCGAAGAAAGAGAAGACCAAGCCTGGTTTTTCGGGACCGAAGGCTAATGCAATGAAGAAGAAGAAAAAACCCGAGATTGTCTGCTACGTCTGCGGCGAGTCAGATCACAAAGCCAACAGATGCCGCAATCGTAAGGGCAAGGGGCCAACACCTGAGCAGCAGAAGGCAGCCAAGGCCCAAGTTCATGTGGCAGTTGCAACGGCCAATGATACTGGCAAAGGCGACTCCACTAGTGGGTATAAACCTGAGGCCTATACGGCAAATTCACTAATAAGTTGGTGGATTGATATAGGTGCTACAAGGCATATTTGTGCTGATCAGACGTGTTTTACTTCTCTTCAGGGCGCAGATGGTGGATCCGTACTGATGGGGAATGGGGTCTCGGCAGCAGTGCGCGGAGTAGGACAAGTGAGCCTGAAGTTGACTTCTGGCAAGACTCTTATCCTGAAGGACGTACTGTTTGTACATGCCATGACCCGCAATCTACTCAGTGGATCGATGCTATGCCGACAAGGAATAAAATTAGTCTTCGAGTCGAATAAAGTAGTGATGACCAGGTGTGGGTCATTTGTAGGGAAAGGCTATGATTGTGGAGGCATGTTCCGTATTTCTATTCTTGATAGCTCTGCAAACATTTTCTATTCTTCGTATTCTAATAAGAACATTGATATTTGGCATTCTCGTTTGTGTCATGTTAATAATGAAGCAATTATGCGTTTGAGCAAGATGGACCTTATTCCTTCATATAAATATGATAAGAGCCATAAGTGCGAGGTGTGTGTGCAAGCTAAGCAGCCCCGTAAACCGTTTCATACGGTCGAGGGGAGAAGCACTTCGCCACTTGAGCTGATTCATTCTGATCTTTGTGAGATGAATGGAATTTTAACCAAGGGTGGCAAGAGATACTTCTTTACTCTCATAGATGATGCTACTAGGTTCTGCTATATCTATTTGCTGAGAACAAAGGATGAAGCATTAGAATACTTCAAAATCTATAAGGCCGAGGTGGAAAACCAACTGGGAAAGACAATAAAAAGACTGAGGTCTGACAGAGGTTGGGAATATATTCCCAGGGATTTCTCCGAATTCTGTGAAGAAAGTGGCATAATCCATGAATTTACGCCACCATACTCACCACAGGCCAACGGAGTAGCCGAAAGAAAGAACCGAACAATTTGTGATTTGATTAACACCTTATTACAAAGTTCTGGTATAGCTAACTCATGGTGGGGTGAAGCTGTTCTCACAGTAAACTATGTCCTGAACAGGGTCGCTCCTCGGAATCGCGAGGTAACCCCTTATGAAGGATGGAAGGGGAGAAAACCGAATCTGTCCTATCTTCGCACATGGGGTTGTTTGGCTAAAGTTCATATTCCCCTGCCGAAGAAAAGGAAATTAGGACAAAAGACTGTCGACTGTGTCTTCCTAGGATATGCACACCAGAGCACAGCCTATAGATTCCTGGTGGTCCACTCCGAGGTCTCAGACATTGCCGTTAACTCGATAATGGAGTCTCGAGATGTGACATTCTTTGAGCACATCTTTCCGATGCAAGCAAAGGAGATTAGTTCCCATGATCTTTTAGTTGATAACCATGTTCCTCAGAGTGTTGATGACACGGTTCCTGATCTGGAACTTAGGAGGAGCAAGAGGCAAAGAACTGGAAAATCACTGGGAGATGACTTTGTCACCTATGTCGTGGATGATGAACCACGAAACCTTTCAGAGGCATACGCTTCACCAGAAGCGGAGTACTGGAAGGAAGCAGTCTGTAGTGAGATGGATTCGATCATCACTAACGGAACTTGGGAGTTAGCAGACCTCCCAGTTGGATGCAAGCCGGTCGGCTGCAAATGGATCTTCAAGAGAAAGCGGAGACCCGATGGTACTATAGAAAAGTACAAGGCCCGATTAGTGGCTAAGGGTTTTACGCAAAAGGAAGGAGAGGACTACTTCGATACTTATTCTCCTGTAGCCAGATTACCTACTATCCGCGTGCTCTTAGCACTGGCAGCTTCGCATAATCTCCTTGTGCATCAGATGGATGTCAAGACCGCTTTCCTTAATGGAGAGCTGGATGATGAGATTTATATGCAACAACCAGATGGATTCGTGGTAACAGGACATGAGCGTAAAGTATGCAGGCTAATCAAATCCCTGTATGGTCTCAAACAGGCCCCTAAGCAATGGCATGAAAAGTTTGATACTACACTGACTTCGGTCGGCTTCTGTGTTGATGAAGCCGATAAGTGCGTGTATTATCGCTATGGTGGGGGTCGAGGTGTCATTCTATGTCTATACGTGGATGACATATTGCTATTTGGGACAGATATGGAAATGATTAACCAGACTAAGTCTTTTCTATCTCAGAACTTCGATATGAAGGACCTGGGAGAAGCTGATGTAATTCTAAACATCAAGCTCCTAAAGGACGAGAATGGGATAACTCTCGGTCAATCCCATTATGTGAACAAGGTGCTTACACGTTTTGGTATGATAGACTGTAAGCCTGTAGCCACGCCCTATGATCCAAATGCTAAGCTGAAGAAGAATGTAGGTCATGGAAAAGACCAGTTAAAGTATTCGCAGGTGATAGGTTCTCTTATGTACTTGGCCAGTGCAACTAGGCCTGACATCTCATATGCAGTATGCAGTTTAAGTCGTTATACGTCCAACCCAGGAGATGATCATTGGATAGCACTGGAGAGGATTCTCAAGTATCTGAAGGGGACAAAGAACCTTGCGATTCACTATTCTGGCCATCCTGCAGTCATAGAGGGATTCAGTGATTCCAACTGGATCAGTGACTCGGATGACATGAAGGCTACGAGTGGATATGTTTTCACTCTAGCAGGTGGAGCAGTATCTTGGAGGTCATCCAAGCAGACCATCCTTACTCGCTCCACGATGGAGGCCGAGCTAGTGGCACTAGACTCAGCAGCCGTAGAGGCAGAATGGATTAGAGAACTCCTTTCTGACCTGCCGATATTGGATAAACCAATTCCAGCTGTTCTCACCTACTGTGATAACCAAACCGTTCTGGTTAAGGTCAAAAGTAGGAAAGATAATATGAAGTCTTCGAAGCATATAAAACGGCGACTCAAGTCGCTAAGGCATGCCCTAGAGACGGGTATAATCGCTGTGGATTATATTCAGTCTGAAAGAAATCTTGCTGATCCTTTCACAAAAGGAATGGCTAGAACAGTCATTCAAGCAGCGTCAAGAGGAATGGGATTAGTACCCTCAGATAAGATTCACATCGACAGTAACCTATCCTAGTAGATCGGAGATCCCGTGAACTAGGTTCTAGGAAAACAAGTTATGTGGATACAAGAGCAAATCGATCCCATTTGCTGCTATGCTCTTTTGTAGGGAAGGTTGAGCTGCTGGCTCTTAATGAATTCAAGGCCGAATGGCCTTAGATATCGTCCTACAAGACATCTAGGAGAATTCACCTAAGTGAGTGCGATTGTGTGGTCGCAATCTTAGAGGAGCCAGGTACCCCTCTAGGTGGCACTCATGAATAAAAAGGTACTAGGACATGACCATAACGTCCAAATTGAGAGCTAAAGGCTTAGCAGCCAAGTACAGAGTGTTGTATAGGTGAAAACTCATGCACCAAGATAGAGGATCAAGGTGTAGTCCTCCTCTGTCTGTTTGGGTTAAAATCTATATGACTAGGTAGTGTGTTCAAACCCGGAAGGTACTCACTACTCAAATCCTGTATATAAAATCGTGCTCTACCAACATTAAAATTTGGGTGGGGACTGCTGGAATTTATGCAAACTTTAATGTTTTGCTTTTGGGCCGTGTTGGGCAGCCAGGACTGGGCCTCCTATCTGTTTCGGCCCAGTCCATTCTGGGCGCCGTATATATGCGCTCTTTCTAGGGTTGGAAAGAGGGCTGGAGTGGTTTTCCTTGGCTGCTCCGTCCAATGGCTCCTGGGTGCTGGCGGCGACAACAGCTCCGGCCGATTCTTTGGCGGAGGGGTTGGTTGCAGCAGCATCAGGAGGCGATGGATCGGTGGGTGGCCACGGGAATCTCGCAGGGAAGAGGCGGCGGTTCTCTGCATTGAGGATAAGGCCCCTATCTCAACCTCTCTCTCTCTCTCTCTAGCTCTCTGAGTGCGACGGCATAAATGTGGCTGACTACTTCTGTTGTGTTCTGGCTCGGGGTTGCATCAGAAACTAGATCCTGAGTCTTCTCTTGTGTTTGTCCTTTGGTGCTCTACCCGAGAGTGAATGCTTTGTTGGTGGCCGGAGCTGCAACGCTGAGGCTCACCCGGATTGCAGTGGCAGTTCGGTGCAAGGCTTTGTATCTCCGATCTCCTCTCACCGCCGGCTACGGAGGGTGATTGGTTTTCTGGGTCAGCGGCGCCTAGCCAATCTTCTCTTTGATTTCGATCAAAACTTTCACTGTGAGTTTCTCTGCCTCCAATTTTGATTAGCTTGCTCTGTGATGATAATATATTGAGATTGGGCTAATAGATGGGTACAATAGCTAGAGATTTGTGATCTGGGCAGTGTGCTGAAATCCCTATTGTATTCATCTTGTCATAATTCTTCTGAGTAAGAGATAGTTGTGGCAGTCCTGTATGCAGGAATGGGTGTATGTTGATTGCAATTTTATGCGCATCTGTTAGTTCTTGCGCTTGCGACATTGTCAGTATCTTCTTAGCATGTTCTGTGATGAATATATATGCTGATATATTCTGAGATATCCAGTCATTCCATTCTGTTATTATCTCTTGTGATGGACAACCTGGTTGATCCTTTGATGGCTAGAAGAATTATGTAAAAGGGTTCTTTTCAGTCACTGTCCAGAGCTAATTTAATTTCTGTCCAGATTCTCTAAGCTAGTTGAAAACCCATTAATAGCCCAATCGATAATATTGAGGAAAGAACAATTTGGGAGCAAGACTCACATGTCTTGGGGCCAATTGTTACATAATTCTGAGAGCACTGTATTTATGTTTTATTTCCTGCTATCAGTATGCTGTGCAGATCATACTCATTTGCTTTATCTTGATATTCAGCTATTGTTGGTACACATGTTAGAGGTATTTTCTGCTGTTATTCTCATGTCTTTCAGCAGCTTAATCATGTGTACAGTTAGCTCTATTATTTGGTATGTTATACTTATAGTTGGAATAAGGTATATGCTCTTTATAAGGCATTATTTTACTCAACAGAAGGTAGGAGGATGCACTAACTACAAAGCTGGTACATGTATCTACAGTGCATGCTTGATAGCTTGCCCTGAAACTGAGAATGAATGTATGCAAGATGAATCCTGGACATAATGGATGAGATCAGGCCACGTTCATTTCCTGAATGATTGGACAGGTATGGAGTAACTGATGGGTTGGGTGACTTGGGTCCATGCATGGCATGTTGTAGCTTTGTAGAATCTGAATTCCTGTGTTGTCTCCACTCTTTCTTCTGTGCATTAAGGGCTTGCCTGATTTGTTATGGTCACGGGGAAGTGTATGCATTGCAATCCACACCCAATCAGTGGTTCCTTCCACTCCGTGAGTCTGTGTTCTATACATCATCCCTGTAGTACTTTCTTCTCTTCAAGAACAAATGCTAGTACTTGTGTTCTTCTGCACCCCTAATTTTACCTCTTACCGTTTCTCTCCTTGGATAATGTGTTTACTGTATCTACCTCCAAATAAAATTCTGAATACAACAGTACAAGTACAGCATCTGCGAACTCTTTCAGTTTCAGGTCCTGCTGAAAATATATTTTGATGACTTACAGGTTTTGTTTCTGCTACTAGTTCAGCTGCTTGTGCCGGATTCACTACAGTACGTAGGCACTAGCTACAATATTATACTACTTGCAGGCAGTAGCAAGTAGTAGAAATTTTCCGTCAGTTGCGAACATACAAACGTCAGTGGCCATCCATTTTAACCCTCAAACATTCACTTATTTCGCTAACGAAAAAAATACTCACACAACATATCATTTCGTATAGCATCCAGGAAGGGCAGCCACAGCACAGCAGTGAGCAGTGAGGAGTAAGCATCTTCCTTTAGTCTTCAGAATCTGATCCAGTCCTACACTTGATTTTTTCCCCTGTTCATCATCGTTAAAGCCATGTTCGGCTACTGCGTGCGACGAACATGCAAGTCACGATCGTGTGTCGTAAACAAGTCGCTAGTATCATACAGATACAGACATGCAAACTGCAAAGGGAAGAGATCATTACGTTCCTGTTCACTGACGTGTAACCTGCCATCGGAGCGATTGGCGACTGGCGATGCATAGCTCAACGGCTCATCGGCAATCGACGATGGAATGCTGTAGGCTTGGTTTACCGTTCGTTTGCTTACATGGATGGGGGTGGGGGGGGGGCATGGGGCAGTCTAGTTTCTTTCGTCGGTCACCGGCTCTGCGTGCAGGCATGGCACGAGATCGTCAGGAGCCACATCCAGATGCTCATATTCTACAGCCTGTTGGGCTTCAAGATCTGCCACTGGCGTCCAGGCCCCACACCAAACCACCTTTGGCATCGCACAGGTCTTTTCTTTTCCGATTCTTTTTTGAGCAGGGGCAACGGATCATGCACATCTTTTTGGCCTACGGGGATGTTCGACGTCATCTATTATCCGTGATGAGATGTTTAAATGATTTTGTGTTCAAAACGGGTCTTTCGAAGAAAAAAAAGATTTTGTGTTCAAAACAAGGCAAAGGAGATGCACGCCCAACGTCCCAGACAGCTCAACAGATGAAGGCAAATATGATTGGAAACTCCGAAGTCTCGTCTCGGACATACAAACAAGCAATCTGATTTGAAACCGCAAGTTTTCATTCACCCCTAACAGAAAGAGAACTAAAATCATGCCATTTTGGCCAAATCTGGATCGATCCAAACCAGCAGGTTAAGTTTCGACAACCCGGTGCATCTGATTCCATGGTCATGCACATTGATCTGGAGAATCTAACATTGCTGGCAAAGTGAGCAACTGCAAGACTACGACGAACTTCAGAGTTCAGACGGAGACGAACACTGGTAGGCAGCAGGTTGGCAAGGTTGGCATAGAAAGATCACAGTTTCCAGCCAGGCTGCCGCAGTCAGATAACCAGCCGCGCGCATAACAAACTATGCAAAACCGGTATGGTATGCAAAATTGCAAACCATCAGGCAGTGTAGCGTTCACTAGGAGTGAGCAAATTGCAAACCGGTAGGCATTGTAGCGTACATTGCAGAGTTAGAAATGTACTAGTACGTGCCCAGCTAATTTGATAAATAAAACTTTGCAACATCATACATTCATACTACCACTGTAGCTGAACTTCAAACATGGCCATGCATGGCATAACTTAAAACACATGGCAACAGTCCGCAACATATGGGTACAGGCTTCAACTGCTTCAGCAATGCAGTGAACGGCATGGAAATTTCACTTCCAGAGCTTGCGTAGGGACATGTTCTTCTCCGTGTCTTTCTTCATCACCTTCGCCACCGCCATCTCAAAGTCCTCCTGCGTCACATGCACCCTTCTCTCCCGGAGGGCAAACATTCCAGCTTCTGTGCAGACCGCCTGACAACAAAAATGGAATACAGCGTGAATTTCTTCACATCGCCACCACAAGGCACAAGGTGAGTACAAGCAATACTATACGGAGCTGATTGAAACTCAACCGTGCACTGACAAATCAGAAGATCCTAAGCGCTGACATCAGAAATACAAGGTTTTGCAAATTATAATGTTGTTTATATGGATTTGATTGCCTTGTCATGAGCATATGGAGGGGGATTCTAGACAGAACATTGTGCTTGAATTTTCAGTGGATCCTCCCACAGTAGCGCAGACATATTGCCACAATAATGTCATTCAACCACTAGTGTTTAGGCATGAACTCTGTTATGTGAGCATGCTTGTCAACTCTCAAGTCTCTCATCATGAGCACGGGTGCATGATGAAATATTTGGTTTGGAAGGATTGAACATGCCAGAGGACTTGTTTGGATAGACACAGATTAGACACAATCCCCTCAGGCTGGCTGGAAAATTAATTCATTTTCTCAGCTTGGTTGGGGCTAACCCCACTCATCCAAACAAGCCCTGAAAGCAATATTATGCTGATATAAACAGTGACACTCAAATGGGGGGGGGGGGGGAGTTGCATAAATTAGCACATAATTTGTCAGTTTTGTGAGTAGAGACTAAACACACCTTCAGCTCAGCTCCTGAAGCCCCATTCATCTTTTCCGCGATCTTTTTCAGATCAATACCACGCATCAAGTTCATCCTTCTTGAATGAATCTTCAAGATATCAAATCGTGACTGGAAGGGCAAAAACATCAAGCACACAGTCAGCACAAGTGCTCATGCAAAGTCAACAAGCCCTATATGATAAGTTACACAGCACATACATCCTCATTAGGATTTGGAAATTCAATCTTCCTGTCTATGCGGCCAGGCCTCAGAAGAGCTTGATCCAAGATGTCTATTCTGTTTGTTGCCATCAAAACCTGCATGAAGCATTTCATGCATCACAACAATGTTCATTCACAATTATAAATCAGCACACAGAAACATAAGTGAAGCATAATACCTTTATTTTGTTTGATGCTTCAAAACCATCAAGTTGGTTCAGAAGCTCAAGCATGGTGCGCTGCACTTCACTATCACCATTGCCAGTTCCAGATTCCATTCTAGCAGACCCAATAGAGTCTATTTCGTCCATGAATATAATGGATGGTGCATGTTCCCTGCAACAAGAAAACCATATAACTAAGCCACATTGAGATAAAAGAATGTATACACAAAACTATGCTTCAAATTACAAGCCAGTAGTGCTTCAGCTATAATAGAGACAAGCATGGAAAGTTGTACTCAGCCTACCTAGCCATAACAAAAAGCTCACGAACCATCCGGGAGCCCTCACCAATATACTTTTGAACCAACTCAGAACCAGACACCCTGATAAAGGTGCAGTCTGTGTGATGAGCAACTGCACGTGCCAGTAATGTTTTTCCTGTGCCTGGAGGTCCATAGAGGAGGACACCCTGAAAAAGCAACAAGAGTAATTATTTTCTGCTATACAAAAAATTTGAATCGTTAACATAATCTCGAAAGAAAAACAAACCTTGGGTTGGGCAATTCCAAGGCTCTCAAATAGCTCTGGATGTTTGATTGGAAGCTCAATGACCTGAAAGTTAACAGGTCAGACTCTGTAAAATTTGATGATTTAATAGCGCATTGAATTTGAAGTTCAACACAGACCTCTTTGATCTCTTTAATTTGCTGATCGAGACCTCCAATCATATCATAAGTAGAATCAGGAACCTTCTCAACCTTCATAAGGTTGACCAATGGATCAACTTTGCTTGGCAAGATCAAATGGAGCATATAGCTGTCATTTCGAAGAGCAACTCTTGTTGAAGGTGTGATCTTTGTAATATCGATGCTCTTATCGATGTCTACCACGTATTTGCCTTCTGGATGCACCTGAGCAATTGTATTTGAGAAGTTAATATCCGTATATCACCTTGGAAAACAGAAAGTTAGAAGTTTCATTCAGCACTCTCAGGTCAATAAATCCAAATAAAAATATGAAAATCACGAACAACTAGCAAATCCATCATTCACAACTATAAACCCATGAATTCACAAAAGACAACATACTAGGATCAGGAAGCTCTTCTGAGCTTGCATATTGGTAAAAACACTATAATGAATTCCGTACATTCTAAAACTCCCCTGTTATGCAGAATAAGCTATAAGAGAGCAAAAAAAAAATTCACTGTACATTGAATTTCACAAGTTGAAATAAACTGGGACTCATAAAAACATAGTTTAGCTAGGCTGGATCAGGTATTTAGTATGCCTACTAAGATTTCATCGTCATTGGACATTAAAAAATTTACAACCAAGACTTAATATATAACCACAAAAGAAAGATAAAAAAATGAAAGGTTTGATGCTAATCTAGCAACATCAACTACAGAAGTAGTAGATTTTGACACTTATTTTCTTTAATTGTTAGTCTTTACTTTCCTTTAATTGCTAGTCTTTACTTGTTTTTGAATAAGGAATAAAAATGTGTGCATAATTCTATACATTTATGTTGGTCATGTGACAAACGGTAGTCTTTGTAAGAATCTACAGTTATAGGATGATACACAATACAGAACCCGTCACTTTCTGTGCAGAACTACAGATAGGGCAAAGAAAAAATGGACTGGAGGTGGAGATAAAAAGGAGAAAAAGATTAGGAGCAGTGCATCCACCCATGTTTGAAGATAAATTGATCGTAAGATTTAAGAATTAATCCTGGTCAAACATAAGCTCATTGTTAGGTATCACATAAATAAAGGAAGCAGCTGAGCACACTCACTGTCACTGTGTAGAAGGCTAAATGAATGAAGTCATAACACAACTAACAATGAGCGCACTGATGAAATCTTAGAACATGGTTTTTGCCGCAGCCACAGTACTAATCAATAGAAAAAAGATTACCTTGACTAGAACCTTAGATTTGCCCATGACCTTCACCACCTCACCAACATATGAGCCAGGTTCCTGTAGCAACTGCAGCTCTTCCCTGAGCATTCTAACTGCAAAATCGAAATTGCGAGACCAATTCAGCGAATGGTGAACATAATACAACACATGCAACAGACCAGAAAATTTAACAAAATATTTCAGCACAGCGGATGGCCGGGTGTCCCGTCAATTAGCTCAATAACTTTCCCCGCAGAAAAAAAAAACTCAATAACAATCGTGCCCCTTAGGCTACGATTCAGACACGTCGTGAGCTAGGGTTCCACTGACGCGGATCCAATAGCAACCGCACCACCACATGGGCTCTAGGGTTTGGGGCTGGCGGGATCGAGCGTAGGGTCTCACCTCGGGAGTTGAGGTCGTTGCGCTGGGCCTCGAGGCGGTTGAGGTTGTGGGTCTTCTGCCGGATCTGGAGCTGCAGGTCGTGGATGTGCTGAAGGTAGTACTGCCGCAGCCCCTCCCCACCGCCGCCGCTCCTCCCCTTCGCCGCCGCCGCCGCCGCGGCCTCGTCGCCAGACACCACCGGAGCGGGCTTCGAGACGTCCATCGCCACCGTCGCCATCGCCGGCTGGGTTGGGTCGGTCGGTTTTTTTTTTTTTGATTCTTGTCGGTTTGGGTTCTTCTTGCGTTCGAAGAAAGCTTTTCGTCCCGGCAGCGCGGTGGGTTTGCTTGTTGGGTTGGGTCAGGTGCGCTCGGCTCTCGGGTTATAAAGTCGTTCCCTGCCGACGATCGTTTCAAAAAGGAAAAAAATGGCGTGCACTATTTCTAAAATTTTCGTTGGATATTTCAAAATGGAAAAAGGTTGGATGGAAAAACATGAAAAATGAAAAATTTCATGTGTATTTTCCTGTCAATAGTAGCAATTTGGCGATTGTAACCATTAAAGTTTGAAAAATCCATGCAAGTAAAAGAGCATTTTTTATTCGTAAAGCATCATTTTCCTTTGGTCCCATTTGAACCTTGAGAGTATTTTTTTATTTGTACAGAAATATCGTACCACTGTTGAGGCTACCTATCGCACGTGTGGCAAGTGGGAATAAAATGGTAGCTAGCTCGAAATCTGATAAATCGAATACCTCCTTTTTCAACTACGAGAGAGAATTCAAAGGGTAGATAAAAAAAAAGACTGAGTTGGATTTAGCTGCGCGAGAAATGAAATAAATCTGCGGAATGGGTTTGAGGCAAAACTTGCTTTTTTGATAGTCAGGGGCAAAGGTTGTTTGCGTCGCTAAAAAAACATAGTAAAATAAAAGTAGGGGTCATGTACACCCTTCCGAGGTGGTATATTAAATTCTTGATAAATTGATTTAGTTTGTGTGATCAATACAATAGCTATTGGTGGTTAGTTTAAGTGTAATTGCACACATATAATCTGTGTAGATGAACTTAAGTTATTACAAGTTCATGTTTTTTCTGTTGCTAGCGGTAGGAGTGTAAATTAATTAATTTAAGGATACTAACTAACTCTTTTTAGGTCAATTAATAATATAGTCAGTAAAGTTGTAAGTATTTATGAATAAGTTTGGTACATTGGAAGTTAACTAATTTTTTAGTCATCTATATTATTTTTTATTTTTTTTATCTCCAGCAGCTACTATATTTTTTTATATATTATTACTCTTTTTCTTCCAAAGAGGAGAGAGTTATTAAAAGAGGAGAGTACCACAAATTTAAAGTAAGTAATCCCTGCTGCATCACTGTAGCAATGAAAAAGGACTCTGCTGGAGTGCTGGAGTGGCGCACAGGGATACGATAACCTTAAATCCGAGCTTTACAGTGGCGCACATGGATGCCGATAGAATTTGAGAGTTCTGCAGGAGTTGATCTTAGCATATATGACTTATGAATAACTCCGTTATTACTCATTATAAGTTAGAATTACATATTTTTATGTACTCATATTTTGACTATTCGGTACATAAGATTTTATGGAACGCCCCAGCAAATAGAATTGTCCTTGTAACCAAACTCTGGTAAGATCGACAATTCCTGAGTTTTCTTTTTCGAATATATGAAATTTCTGAGTTTTAAACACGATCTAAATAATGTACTTCATTTGTTTCTTTGACCACCGGATCAACATCCAACGGCCACAGCACAGCGCCGCCATTCCGTCAAGCGGCAAAACCCGCAGCTTCCCCTGCCGCTTCCGTGGACGACACTCGCTGTCGCCGTCGCCGGCGCCGGAGCCGGAGCCGGAGCCTGCGACTCCAACACCACCCACCGCTCGGGCCGTTATATAGAACTCCTGTTGCCCACTCTCTCCATTTCACCGCTCCCCGATCCGTAGGTTTCCACCCCCATCGCTGTAATTACCTCTCCACCACCCAGAAATAATTTGTGTAGAAATCCGTGTTGTTCAATCCCGCGCGGATCCCCAATTTTCCCCTGATTTTTCCGCCTTTTTTTTTATCGCGCTGAGGTTAGGATTAGTGCTCCCCGCAGTTTTAGGTTTGCAGTGGTGGCGGTGAGGCCGAGCAGCTAGCTAGGGTTAGGGTTGTTTCCGGGGGAGGGCGAGAGGGATGGATAAGAAGAAGGTGGCGGTGCCGGTGGTGTGCCACGGGCACTCGCGGCCGGTGGTGGACCTCTTCTACAGCCCCGTCACGCCAGACGGCTACTTCCTCATTAGCGCCAGCAAGGGTGCGTGCCCCCCTGACTCGCTAACGCTTACTTGCTCTGGGTTTGTTTGGTGTGGTGTGTGGGTTGCACAGTATGAAAATGGTAATTTGCATGGCATGTTATGATCGCTTTATATGGCGATGAATCTAGCTTTATTTCATAGATAATGGTGGCTTGATTAATTTCGCTGCAACATATGTAGTTCGTCATGGTAGGGTATGGTTTGGGTGTAGTTGCTGCTCCTAGCGCAAAATGGTAATGTGCACACTTTACAGTTGATTACCAGCTTGATTTGTGTGGGAAAATCTGGTCCAGAATTTGTATTTAGATTGGTTGATTATTACACTTACACGTGTCAGCTTTAGTTTCCAGCAGTTGCTGCTTGAAACGTGAGTTCAAACCATCAAGTTGTAAATACCTGATAAATTGGCAATGCTATTTAGTTCTGTCATTGTTTTTTGCTGACATCACATTACATGGGTTAGATTACTATGGGTGATCAATAGGTAGCTCAATGACCTGAAATGTTATATATGATGCATCAAAAGTCCATTAAATTTCTAAACAAACCCTCGAGTCATTGACAAGTGAGACACACCTATTAGTTGCAAAGCTGAGGGACTGATATATCTTACTTGCTAATGTTCAGGGCTTAAAACTGAACCTGACACTAAAGTTGGACTGTTGGAGACCATGGAACTCTTCCTTCAAGCCAAATAATTTTTTATGTGCTTATTCTTTGTGCTTTTGTATTAATTTAAATTCCTTATTTTGAGTAATATCTCTAGTATTAATGGAAGCATTTAGCTCTGCTCCACAATTTTGTAAAACAAAAATGATCAATTCCCTATAGTTTTTGCTGCAGAGCAATCATTATTTTTTTTAGCATTAATTGGGTCCAAACATTTTACTATTATATGGTAGTTCACTTCTAGTGGATCTGCACTGTGTGAGTGTCAATTTATCGTTGTGTTAATATTCCTTGCTCATTATGTTGCTGATATTGGATAATATGATTTTGTTTGCAGACTCAAATCCAATGCTTCGCAATGGTGAGACTGGAGATTGGATTGGGACATTTGAAGGTCACAAAGGTGCCGTTTGGAGCGCTTGTCTTGACACCAATGCTCTGCGTGCCGCCTCTGGTTCTGCTGACTTTTCAGCGTATGGTTCTCATTCTGTGAAGCCCCTTGGTGTTAACTGTGATTACAATCCTTCTGCAGATCTTATTGTATCATGTGGATTGGCCATATGTTTACCATTATCTGGTGGAAAATTTCTGGTGTTATCTCCATTTGGCTGTGTTACTGATACATAAATGTAGGCGTGTTATACATTGTGATGGCATGGTAAATTTACTTATAATATATGTTGCTGTTTCCTGGAGGAGACCGACAGCTATTGTTAATAGGATAGGCCATGGCACCTTTTGTAGCTTGTTTAAATCAGTTACATTACATTGGTATGTTTGCGTTAAGTGTCAAGGGAAGTTTGTCCTTGCAAGAGTACAGGGAGTTTTTGTGTGATGACTTTACATTTTTCTTTTAGAGAGTAATATGTTCTTTATTTTCTTTGTGTAGGATGTTTAAACAGTTAGCATGTACCAAAAGAAGTTAGGGCTTCTGACTTGATTTCAATGGGTCACTTAATTTGGTTAAACTTTATTGCATTCATTATTTGTCTTGGAATTCTGTACTTAACTGCTACCCAAAAACAAATATGATTCTCACAGATTACCAGAAACAAATGCTATCAAGAAACACAAAATAAACTCCTCACATGGATGATTTGACTTGGTGACAAGACCGAAAGACTCCTATACGTCGATGGTAATCTATTTAAGGAACAGCAACCTTCTATAACTAGAATAATACGTCGATTGGATGGATTTTGCACTAGCAACGGAAAATGGAGAAATGAACTGTCCAAATCACACTGAGTGATTTACTTAATAACATATAAGATCAGTTTCCGTATAAACAACCCGCGAGACTTATAAATACCATTTGACATTTGTAAATTCTACATGATGCCCTAGAGTGTTATGTTTCCATTCTTGGGAATTGGCGTTGATTATGTCTTTAACTTTCTTTCAGTAAAGTATGGGATGCACTAACAGGCGAGGAGCTGCACTCCTTCGAACACAAGCACATTGTCCGTGCATGTGCTTTTTCTGAGGTTATGCTCTTACCATATTGAAGCGTGATACATGCTCCTCTCTCTTAATGAAGTCCTTCCATTGACTGCTGTTATTGCACTTTTTGTCGCCTCGTTCTGATCAGTTCTTTTTTCTGTTTTTTTTTATTGGCTGAGGGTGATGATGATTATTTGTATTATTTTTGGGTTCTAACCTTCAAACGCCTGGCTGATTATATTGGTTATTAATAATGCCAAAAAATGGCTGTACACATTTGGTGCTCGTGTGGTTGCATGGGTTACTAGGATTGATGATTTATGCGATCTTTGGCTAGAAAGTATCCAAAAACACACTATTTTTGCGCCTAAAAGTTTATTAGCATTCAATCAGCTAACCCTAAATTAATATTTTCTTGAATTGCTAATGCACACATTCCTGGTCATCACAACAATCTTATAGAAGAGTGGGCTCAGTTGATATTAAACTTTGAAGTGATCCACATCCTTTTAAAGCATTGTCCTCCTAACTTAATTATCAGGATATGAAAGTTACAAGTTTATGATGAAACAGTTCGCTTTCAATCTTTTCTTATCTTTAATGCTACCATATTTCCTCTTATTTTAGCTCCTTATGTGACCCGAGTTGGATTTTTCTAATTTTGCATGGTGTTGGACCATGTCTCTTCTTTTTTTTTTTGTGGAATATGTAATTTTATTATTTATGTTTGGTTCTTTCAACTAGTACTTAAATATATTCACTAATGTTTGTTGTAGTTTTAGCTACTTCTCCGATTAGGTACCTTCTGGAATCTCAACTGTTGCAAGGTTGACTTATTTATCTAGTTTAAACTTGTGTAGGGTTTATTTTCTAAGATCAATGACCTAACATGTGAAATATGCTATAGAAATGTCCACCTTCAAGAAAACCTCACTTATGACTAATTCTAAAAAACATTTTAAGCCTAGTTCCCTACTAAAGAGCTTTGTTTGGCTTCGATCTAAGTTTTCTTTTTCCATTAATTGTGAGAGTTTTTCTGATGCATAGATTTGGACTTCATCTAAAACACTAATGTTTCTGCAGGATACCCACATGTTGCTTACTGGAGGTTTTGAGAAGATTTTGCGTATCTATGATCTGAACCACCCAGATGCTCCTCCAAGAGAAATCGACAAATCGCCTGGTTCTGTAAGAACTGTCACTTGGCTTCATAGTGACCAAACTATACTGAGTTGCTGCACGGATATGGGTGGTGTGAGGTTCGTCTGATGTATTGTTAGCTGTATTAATTGTTTAGCTGTAGATTTGATTTCTATCTTCCTGTTATAGACTTTTAGTTACTAATGCCATGTAGAGGTTGATTTTATGAATAAAATAAACATGTTACGCTGTTACCAAGAGGGCCCGGACAGAATTGTTTGTTTTGTGGGGCCGGACTCTGGTAAATTGTGAACACAAGGACATCATTAAAGATCCACCTTTTACAAATTCATTAATTTTTTAAATAAAATTAAAATGTTTGCACTACAGAAGTGGAATTTTTCAATTTTCTATTTCCCTAGAAAGGAAATCCCGATCTCTCTCTTCTCTCTTTAATTGAAAAGCCTGTGTCTGAAGCATGTCACTGTCCAATGTGTGTCAACGTGAAAATCAATTTGGACGCATGCATCCGGGAATCAAGTGGGCTGGATATAGGAATCTGAATTAATCAGATCGACTATTTGCCTCCAAAAGGTTGCCAGAAACTTCCCTACTGTTTTGAAGAAATCTAATTTAAAACAGTGTTATACAGCAGTAAGCTGAATTGTGTTTTACCTAATACTTTGTCATAACATGTGTTGAATTTAAGATCTTTATTTTCTTTCTGCTTGATCAATTGGTATTGCCTCTTAATAGGTTATGGGATGTAAGGAGTGGAAAAATTGTCCAAATACTTGAAACCAAGGCACCTGTTACCAGTGCAGAAGTAAGCCAAGATGGCCGGTATATCACCACAACAGACGGCCCAAGTGTGAAGTTTTGGGATGCAAATCAGTGAGATATTTCTTTATCAAACCTTGGCAATGCTAAATATTTTCTTACAAAATATTTTCTGGTTCTTGTGCAGCTTTGGGCTTGTTAAGAGCTATAATATGCCATGTGCTGTGGAGTCAGCTTCTCTTGAACCAAAGTATGGGAACAAATTCGTCACTGGTGGAGAAGACATGTGGGTTCATGTCTTTGATTTTTTCACTGGTGAAGAAATAGGTAAGTTTATTTGTTTCAACGGTTTAGTCAAAATAATTCAATTGATAGCTGTTTCTCATCATACCTACCTACAAATTCTTTGGGATTTTTCCTGCTGTAAGAACATTTTCCTTGTAAGAGTTATGTTTGTTTCAGCCTTTTCCTGTATTAACAACATTAGCTTGACGCCCGCAATGAATCATGCTTAATGTTCATGTGGGATTTGATAAATTTAAAAAAAACCAGTGGCAAAGGTAGCACAGTGGAGGCTGGTATGTGTCCTCGCCGATCCCACCGCTCTAGGGATCTTGTGCTGGAACTCGAGGTTGCCATCCGATTTGGTAAATTTAAAAAACCAGTGGCAAACGGCAGCTTCATCCTACCATTCCAGTGGCATGCATGCAACCTCACTTTTTTTAATGGCTATCTTAAATTAAGGCCTCAAAGTAGTGGCATTCTTACAATTCTCCCTTTTTAATTAGAGCCAGTTTCTTGCAGATCTTGAATCTGTTTATGGTACCATTTCTGTAAAGTTGTTACCCATATTATAAAAAGTTTGTTTTAGGAGGCCTCATGGTTCACATCTATGGTCAAGCAATTTTTGCTATTTGACATATAGGTGACCATCCCATGCTAATGTGATTCACGTGTGTGGATTTGAACCTTAACTTATGGACATTCAATTTAAGTAGCTATATAACATTCTGTTCTCATTATGCATGGGATGTTCAATCCATTAGAGCCGTTAATGTAATTTATTATTCAACAAATTATGCACCTAACTATTCCCATCAAACTTACGACTGTGTTGCTTTCTGCTGAAAACAGCATGTAACAAGGGGCACCATGGCCCTGTCCATTGCGTCCGGTTTTCCCCTGTGGGTGAATCTTATGCATCAGGATCAGAAGATGGCACCATTCGTATCTGGCAGTTGGGCCCAGCTAACAACGACGAGCAGGCGGCACCAAATGCAAATGGGAAGATGAAGGTTGGTGTAAATGATGTCCCGCGCAAGATCGAGGGCTTCCACATTCCTAAAGACGAGCAGCCTGAGGGTTAGGGATGCATCATTTTCGTGCCTGATGGACCTGGTGGTGCCTGGCTGCTTGCAGGGAGACTGTTGATTGTTCAAAAGCTCCTCTCTTCCTTCTCTTTCTCCCGATGTCTGTTGTCGTTAGTGTAAGTGCTTACCTTTTATGGGTGGGTTTGGTGTAACAGCACTGGAGGCGAAATGGTGGGACATCGTATGGGGGTCTCCTAATTACAGTTCGCTAGACAGGACAATTTCTTATAACAAAAAAAAGATAAATATAAGAAAGTCAGAAATTACAATGTTTAGTTGTCAAACGCAATGATGTTGCAGTTGTTGTCGTCCTGACAGCAGCAAATTCTTCCAGGTCTCGTTGCAGGATGTATCACCTATTCGGTTGGATATTATCCTTATCAGCTTTCAATCGGTCACCCGTCACTTGGGGCATGAGACAGCAGAGTACGAACGGAATTTTCTGCAAAAAGGGTCGATGATTGTTAACCTGATGGACGGCCGATCGGCAGTCCGACAAAAGTGCAAACTGGAAACAGAACGACGATGTTGAACAAGTTTATATGGGCTTCTTGGCGCGGCATGCCACGATCGATCGTTAGATGGTGGATCGCACTCGAAGTGCTCATCTGAACAACATCAACCAGTCCAGAGACATCCAAGAATTTTATCACAGGTCTCAGAACCATAGTTATTGGGAATATAGAACCATGCTGCGTTTCTTGGGAACAATATGATCCTTGCTCAAAATCTTTTGGAATCATAGTCATCGGGAATATGAAACCATGCTACGTTCCTCGTCTCAGGAGGTCGTTCCCGTTCTGAGAACGTGGGAAGATCATAATGGGAACAATATGATCTTGCTTAAAATCTTTGCATCGTATTGCTCGATACCATCAACTGAGAATCATGTGACTATGCTCAGAACAGTTGAGCGTACAAAAAGGTCATATAATGTGTCACAATCGGGTACAAATGAGTGTCATATGGAAATAACAAGCGTTAATTCTGATCACAACTCCCAGTTCCTGATCACGATCCTACCACCATATCCTGAAATCCCAACAATTGCAAATTCTGAAGGAAATCGAATTGTAAGCTAGCTTGCACAATGCCAGTCAAGGAGCGACGAACAAGTCCATTTCAGCCGCTGGAAACCTTGGAAACCTTGGGAACTTCCACGGGGAACCGGTCGATCTCGTCCATCCAGGGGTTCGTCTCCTCCGCTGGGTTCACCGACCGGAGCGCCCTCCACACGGCGCTGTTGCACTTGAACCCAGACCCGAAGGCGATCTGCCACACCCTGTCGCGCCTCCGGATCCTCCCCTTGGCCTCGCTGTACGCCAGCTCGTACCACAGCGAGCTGCTCGACGTGTTCCCGAACCGGTGAAGCGTCATCCGCGACGGCTCCATGTGCCAGTCCGTGAGCGCCAGATTGCTCTCCAGCTCGTCCAGCACGGCGCGGCCCCCGGCGTGGATGCAGAAGTGCTCGAACGCCAACTTGAAGTCCGGGATGTACGGCTTCACCTTCTTCATCTTGAGCAGCTTCTTGGCGACCAGCGTCGCCATGAACAAGAGCTGCTCCGACAGCGGCAGCACCAGCGGGCCGAGCGTCGTGATGTTGGTCTTGAGCGCGTCCCCGGCCACGGCCATCAGGTCCCTGGACAGCGACACGCCGACGTTGCCGTCGCCGTCCTCCTCCTGCGTCACGCAGCCGAAGCACCGGTCGTCGGCGCCCTTGTGCGTCCGCACGGTGTGCACCAGCTCGTACTTGGATCGCCGCCGGTCCGCGCGCCGGTTGGAGAGCAGCACCGCCGCGCCGCCCATCCGGAACAGGCAGTTCGACACTAGCTTCGACCGGTCGTTGCCGGAGTACCAGTTGAGCGTGATGTTCTCCATGCTGATCACCAGCGCGTACGACCCCCGGTGAACCTGCAGCAGGTCCTTGGCGAGGTCGACGGACAGCAGCCCGGCGCTGCACCCCATCCCGCCGAGGTTGTAGCTGACGACGTTCCCGCGCAGCTTGTAGTGGTTCACCACCATGGCGGACAGGGACGGCGTCGGGTTGAACAGGCTGCAGTTCACGACGAGGACGCCGATGTCCTTGGGCTTCACCCCGGTCTTGGCGAGCACCTCGTCGACGGCGCCGAACATGACCTCCCGCGCCTCCGCGCGCGCCTCGTCCATGGACGGGTTGGGCGGCACCCGGAGCACGGAGGGAGGCAGGTACGTGTCCTCGCCGAGCCCCGACCGCTCGAGGATCTTGCGCTGGAACTCGAGGCTGGCGTCCGTGAAGGAGCCATTGAGCTTCGAGCAGCGCATGAACGTGTCGCGCGTGCACCGTCGCTCCGGCCCTGGCTTGTAGCAGGCGAAGTCGACGAGATAGACGGGGCGCGGGCGGGTGAAGAAGTAGGCGGTGGAGAGGAAGACGAGGAGGGTGGAGCACGCCACCACGGAGAAGAGGTCGAGACAGAGGTGCGCCCACAGGTCGGCGACGTCGCGCGGGGAGAGCGTGGTGAGGTGCACGGTGACGAGCACCATGAGCGGGGTGAGCAGGAGGTACATCCCGTGGGAGATGAGGTAGTGATACCCCAGCTTCACGTACTTGAGCCGCACCGACTGCTGGAAGTCCGGCAGCCGCCGCAACGACGATTGCGAGGCCGCCGTTGCGCCAGCGCCCGCAGTGGCATTGGGCGGTGGCGCGGGGTTGTCCATGGCCCTGTATCGCGCACACATGGGTCAGAAAAACGGCGAAAAAAGGAATAATTGTGTTAGGCGGAGAAATCTAGATAACTGAGATACATCTGAGTGAAGAAATGGCCAAGAAACTCGAGAAAAAGATGAAACTCCAATAGTTCTGAACCAAATTTGAGTTCATGGTTGTCTTTCTGTGCCAAACAAGAACAATTCAGAGCAGAAATGGGGCCAGGAAACTATTACACAAGACAGCTTTCCTTTTCCTTGATATAATCGAGTAGTAAATGACAAGAGATTTCTCCAAATTAGCAGGATGGAAGAAACTAAGAGAAAATTTTCTTTTTGCCCTACTCTAATTAAACCAAGAACGTGGCTATGGGCATCTCAAGGGGACGAGCAATCAATCAACAAAAGAGGAAAGGCGTCTCGAACACCAAACCTCGGATCGAAACCAGGCCTCGCGAGGAGGAGGTAGCAGAGGAGACACCGCCGCCGGTTCTCGCCTTCTCGTTCCTCTCTTCTGCCGCCTACCGTCGCAAGCGAGACGGGACTCGGGAGGGAGCGAGCCGCCGGAGCCGGGGTTTAATAGAAGGTGGGGAGGACGGGAGGGCCCACATGACAGCGACGGGCCGGGCGCACGAGAGGCGGCCCGCCAGCCGTACGCTGGCGTTGACCAATAGACGGCCGGATGGAGGTGGCGTCCGTCCGAACGGGCGGCCGGATGGGCATCGAGGACGGTACTTCCTCGCACGTTCTGTGTGAGCGGCTGGCTCCTTCTGTATCTACTCGTAACGGACGCGTCCCTCACGGCCATGTGGGACCTCATGAGCTGGCCGATGGTCGGGTGCCAGCGTCAGCGACAGCCGCATGAGTGGGGGCCGTGTTTGATAGACACGCTCCATAGTTCGCGCCAGCCCCCACACGCGCCATCGTCACTCGTTTTTTATTACGTAGATCGCATCCCACCTTTTGATTAATTAAGCCACGGCGCAAACACCTCTGATCTCTGCAGAGTAATTTGAATGAGATGTTTAGGTAGAGGGAACATCATTCTCATATACTGGCTCAGCTTATCCCGTGAGAAATATTGGACAAGTTCATCCCGTGACTTCCATGATCCTCGTTGCCTGTTTGTCTCACATCCCTCGACTACATCCACCTCTCTTCTCACCATCCATTCCCTTCCCCACCGTCGTCTCCTCCACTCAAGCCATCCTCTCTCTCCACTGTAGTCATCATTCGTACCGGCTAATATGCTTCATGGCCAACCGCACGGAGTACGATGAGGAGAGGTTAGTGTCCCCGCCCCTGCCCCCATCGCACCATGTACTGGCGCTGGTGGCGTTGTAGCCTCTATCACCGTACTTCCTCTCGACGTCGCACATGTTGCTCTCTCTTGGCTCTGGTGTGCTAGGCGCAGCGGTGCCGACGGTCAAGAGGCTCGCAGCCAAGCTGATGCCATCGAGAGCGCCCCCCCTCCCTGCCGATGCCTAAGAAGCGGTTCTGCACTAAGTTCACCGCCAAGCAGAAGCAACGGATGCAAGAGCTGTCGACGAGTGGTGACATGACATCGGCATTGGTAAGGGTATCTTCAAGGTCTGAATGCACAACAACCAGCACAACTTCCTCAGCGGCACTGTATATTGTTGTGATCTGATGAAGATGAGATGTGCTTAGAGGAGCAAAGCAAGAGGAGGGTTCTTCCTTCAATACTCCTAGGATCCCATGTTGTTTTTACTGTGACATATTGCAC
The DNA here is from genome assembly GCF_958298935.1 of Phragmites australis. Lineage (NCBI taxonomy): Eukaryota > Viridiplantae > Streptophyta > Magnoliopsida > Poales > Poaceae > Phragmites > Phragmites australis. The sequence continues at coordinate 6,396,900 of NC_084925.1, forward strand.
AAAATGGAAGCAGTCTCCCCTGTTGCACTCTGGGCATTGTTTCCTCTCATTAATCAATCGACTTGCTTTGTACTTGTGCTTGCCCTTAGGGGTAAGTTCACCATCTAATTAGAAGAGGTCATCACAACCAATTTAGAATAGGGGAAATTTGTGAGTACTATCGTAAAAGTTAAAAAATACTATCGGTGTGAAGATATTATGTACGTCCAATGCCAATACTTCATCCTCACAGCTGATGTTATTTTCTAATATGAGCACTTTTGCGATGGTATCTACATAATTTTACCTTTATTATATCCTATCCCTCCAACCAAATAGAAATCTAGCTTATTCTATTCATTCTTATCTCTCTAATCAAATAGAAAATTAGATTATCTCACCTAACCAACTAAATACAAAATTGGTTCATTCCATCCGTAAAAAACTAGATGGACCCAACCCATCCATCATTGCCCTCTAACCAAATACACCCTAATTAACCCACAACTATGTAAGAACTGGTGACGCCATATCAGAAGGGTTGAATTAGGGTTCTTAGCTCAATTTAACAAGATAACCTAAATTAATTTCTATTTAAATATACTCTAGATTTACCTATATGACTACTCTAGCATAACTTATTTGGTTTGTGCCTAAGTTTATCACGTTTAAGGTTAATCACGTCATAGATATTTAGGTAGTTGTTTGATTGACTGTCACAACCTGTGACAAGCCACACTTTGTTAGCTTTCTAGCCCACACGTCATATACTTAATTTTTTACTAACTTTGCTACACTTATGGCTAAATTTTTTAGCCACACTTTTTATGAAAAGTCACACTTGGCTAACCTTAGGTATGATAAATTTAGGTGCGAACCAAACATGTCCAAAATTTTGGGTTCTAAGTTCTAATCCTAGTAACTACACATGTAATTCTAATAAAAGGTAAATTCAAAAATTAAATGAGGAAATACATAAGTGTTGAATGTAAATGAGTTAGAGAGCACAAACTCGGTATGACGACCTTTTTCCGTGGTATGGGTGAATTGCATCTCACCACGAGTCCACGTTGAAACCCCTAGTAAGGATTAAGCTCCCCGGTCGGATAACTCCGTGGCTCTAGCCATTAAAGCTACCCACACACTGATGTGTCTCATACTAGGTGCATCCGAATGCTCATCATTGTCTTCACTAAGATAATGCTTCACCGCTCCGGCACAGGTCACTCATTTCATTCACAACGCTTGCAGCCGCTTCACAAACTAAATTGATCCCTTTGATGTGCATTGCATACTAGGTAACTAACCTAAAGGCACTATATCGATGTAATAAACTCAAACCCTTCTTTATAGTACAATTAAAAAAAGAAAATTTATCTACATAATTAATACTCTTGATACATGATGCCTTGTCTAAACAATAGGTCATTATATCTTTATGAGACTCTTTTTTAACCTTGATGATGATCTATTTGATGTGTTTGGAACCCTAAAATGATCACATAGCATCTATGAGACTAATCTTATATACTAGCAAACTATATTAGTTTTATTAACTGTTGATACTAATAACTAAAATCACGTTGATCCAATACTTAGAGCCATTGATCTTTCAAGCACGTAAACATGGCTTGACTCGCTTGACTCTAAAGCATTCCCCTCACGCATGAATCTTAGCACAGCACATGCAAAACACCCCCAACCTGCTCTCTTGCATCGGAGTGCAACAAACTAAATTTGAAAGGTGAAGCCATGGCTACCTATAGGGGATGCATTCGGTAGGTGCATCAGTGTTGTCCAGGGGCGGATCTACCACCCTAGCAAGCTCTGGTGGCACGCGGGGGGTGGGGGGGGGGGCGTCCCGTCCATGCATGCAGCAACAAAATCCCAGAGAACAATACTACATGCCTACTAGGCCAAGTAATCCCTACGTGCTCGTTGCTTTGTTAACTGCTAATCTTCACTGCAACCACTACGTGAAAAAAAGTCTTCAATAATAAGTGATGACTCTAATAAGTGATCATACCTATTACTTTAAACACGTCACTGATAATTAATTATCGGTGATGGATCACACACGTCACAAATAATTAATTATCGGTGACGTGTTATAACCCGTCACCGATAACCATATTAGTGACGAGTTATAATAGTGATCCATTACTTATAAAAGGTATTAATAACATGTTATAACCGTGACTCAGTCATAAGTGACGTGTCGTAATCTTAACCTGTCACTAATGACCGATGAATGTTTTTTTTATTTTTTAACATGAAAAAAGTCAAAAAAAAATATTTTTTTTTACTGAACAATCTCAATGCAGAGGTTATCACCACTCGCCATGGGTCACTTGTTATTTTTCATACTGTTTTTACACTCGACGTTCTGTGGGTATCAAACTTGCAACCTCCTCTTGCACGCGTAGCCCACTTACCACCACACCCTCGTGTGCATTATGATGAAGTCGAATATTTTATTCTTTTATCCTTTTTGCCAAAGGTCATTAGTAACAGGTCATAACCGTGACATGTCACTAATGACTGGACAATAAAGACGGGTCCTAATCTTGATCTGTCACTGATGACTGTTTTTGTCAAAGGTGATCCGGAGCGCCTTTGGTAAAACAGACATAATTTTTGCATATAGACTCCAATTTTGACGTTTTTTTGGCTCTACGGACATCTAAAAAAGTTACAGCCGTTTCCCCCCACTTCATCGGGTTCGACAAATTTTTCGAGGCTAAATTCGGCTTGAAAGATTAAGTTCTCGTCCTTTGAAGTTTCTGCACTGTTTTCGGAATACACGTTTGTGTCTATAGTTGTCACCCTTTATATCAAATTTGAGCAGAAATATACAATGGTTCCTATTCTAGTGCTGCTGTGGTGAGAAAAAATAAGAGAAAAATAAAAAATATTTGTGTCTAATACGTTGTCGTACCCTATACTAGTTTTGTTCAACGTGTAAATGGAAATTCGTGAAATAGGCTAAACGTAAGTTGTAACTTGTTGATGCATTTTTTTGTAAATGTTTGTAGTCCCATACCTCTTTGGTTTGAATCTTAGGTATAGCATGATTATAAGTTTAGTGTTTACATTTGTGCTTTTATGCATAAATGTTCAGTTATAGTATGGTTGTAACCTTTCTGCATAATATCTTTTCAGATCTGCATAATACGTTTAGTTTTTAGTTGGAAAAATTAAGTAAAAAAAGACAGTACCTGGCCAGTTCTAATAACAGAGCTAAGTTATCAGTGATGAATCATAACATGACCCGTTACTTATGATTTGTCATCAATGATGAGTTGTAACATCACCCATCACTTATTATTGACTCAGAAAGACATGTCACTGATGACAAGTCATAAGTGACGGGCCGTACCATGATTCATCACTGATGACTAGCCTAGGACAACCCGTCACTGATGAGTTGGTCATTAGTGATGTGTCACAATTTCACCTATCACTAATGTCATCAGTGATGAGTAACTTTATGATCCTTCACTGATTACCTATCATAAGGGACGGTTAATGGTCTGGCCCTGACCTAAGACTACATAAATGATGGGTTGTAACAGGACCTGTCACTTATATACTCTTAAGTGTCGAGTGATCTGTTACTTATGTAATATTTTTTTATCTGTTTTTCATGTAGTGAACTGATCACGACAAAGAATCACCTCTTGATTCCTGTGACGCATGCACAAATTGATCATTGATGCGTGCAGGCTGCATGTCTTCGTGGTTAATTAGCATTAGCTGGCGACCATAGGAGGATGTGCACTGCGAGGTTGCCAAGGGGCGCGTTAATTCACACGTGCGTGACTACCCTGTACGTGCGCGAATTCTGACAACTAAACGACAAGCCTCCGTCGTCGCCTCCATCTCTGACTCTGGCTCCCTCAACGTGCTCCCTGCCACCCGTCCCTCCTTCTTCCTTGTCTTCGGTGACCCTCAGCGTGCTCACCCCCGCTCCGCCCTCCTCCATCGTCTCCGGCGGCTCCCTACCACCGGATCCACGACTGCTGCCTGCCACCATGCTAACTGTAAGACCCCAACCCAGGATCTTCTGTGCCACCCATATCAATCCCTGGATCAAGTAGCTAATACGCATATTATTACAGTTGTAGTATCACAATCAAACTTCATATATAAGTATTATGGTTCAAAGTACAAAAGATTACAAATCATATTGTATATTACAAACCTGACCGAATGGCCAGCAAAACTCAGTGGAAAGCAAAGACCCAAAGCCACAAGCAACTAGGGTGCGAACACGACTTCTAAGACTACCCTTTACCCTCGCCTTCATCTCCGCAAAGTCGGCATTGGCTTCCTTATCTGAATGACAACAAAAGTGAGTACGGAAGGTACTCAGCAAGTCTTATACTACTTCAAGGTATTTGATAGATGCATAAAGGGGTAATTCAAGGATAAGGCTTTACAATTTAGTTTTAAACGTAAAGTAGTGTATGCAGGTATCCAATTGTATCATCTATGATTGACTTTAAAACAGTTTAAATAGTTCAAAACCAGGTAACAAGCTATATCTGGGGGTTTATGGATCCTATGAGGGGTTACGTCTCACTCCGTAATCCCTATCATCATATCTGGTGTACCTCTAGTACCATTCAGCTTCTGGCAGATTGAGCCAGAAACTTCATCACACAGATATCTAGTCCACACACTCACTCATCAAAACACACGCACCCGTAGTCTAGTTAAAAAAGTTCTACCTTCGCATATCTATGATCGTGGACACGACAATTCGAATAGTCTTACACTCTATAGAGGTTGTATACTGTACCCATGCGATATGCTCAGTCTCCAACCATTGCAAGCAGAGGAGCGAATCATATCGAGACACTCCAATTACCTTTTCTGCTAGGCTTTTCTATGAGATTTACCCCCAAACATTATAGTCCATATACCGAAGGCCAATCCCCTTTTTAAGCCTAGGCCAGTATTAGCAACCTTCAAATAGAGGGACAAATAGTCACTTGACTGCTCGCTGCTCTTAGCCTCCTAGTATGATGCCCAACTCAGTCCGGTGAAGGAAAGTCAAGTTCTGCCCATTCAGCACGTATGGTTGCATAGGGGTTGCTAAGGCATGGCTGCGAAATGACTCGGTCCTTAAATGGCTAGGGCATGTATCTTCCAACAATAAATACCACAAAGGTAACTCAAGCCCCCAAGAGCATCCTCGTCCAGAGTACTACTCTACCTGCCCCTGCCAAATCAGTTTTCATCAATTTTTACACATCTTCCACCATATCCCACATGGCATCAAGGATTTCACAACCATCACTGAATTCATGGTATATGAGTTAACATTAATAGCAGTAAATCGTTATCTCTGGAGAGATGTATTTTAAAAGCGACGCCTTCGAGGAGGCGTATTCAATCCTAAGCATGCTAGATATCAAGATGTCATCCGTCATAAATATAGATAATGACAGGTAAATCTAAGGGTGATTCTAGTGCATTTTTGGGAATAATTCTAGTGCATTTTTGGAACACTTAGCCAAGTAATACATTTGATTATTTATATATACATATAAGTATATATATTAATATATATATTTCCTTGATTTTAGTTGGTTTAATTAAGGGGCATTTGCAAATATCTTCCTGGTTTTTTATTTTTTGCAAGGATGCCATTCGAATGACAGTTTTAATGGTATTTTTGTAATTTTTCAGTGGCAAGCTTGTAATAACACCAAGAGTAGTGATTTCTTTGCAATTGTCCCTTTAATTAACTATAAATTTTTTAATTTGTAGTGAATCTTGCTATTATTTAATATGCTAAAATTCGGGATGTTACAAACCTACCACACTTAAATAGAATCTCGACCTCGAGATTCGAAAAGCTCGTCGAAGAGGTTTGGAAACTCCTTCATAAGATCATCTTCGCGTTCCCATGTAGCTTCTTCCTTCGTATGATTACTTTATTGTACTTAGCAGAACCTAACTGTTATCCTTCTGGTTTGACAAGTTGCCATGTCCAAGATTCGGATGAGTCTCTCCTTATATTGCAGATCTTGTTGTAGATTCATAATTTCTAGGGGAACATGTTCCTATGGAACCCTCAAACACTTCTTTAACTATGAAATATGAAACACATTGTGCACATCAGATATTTTTGCAGGAAGTGCTAACCTGTAAGCCACTGCTCTGATCTTTTTGAGTATCTCATATAGTCCCATATATCTAGGTGCTAATTTTCCGTGAACCTAAAATCTCCAGGTGCCTTTTATTGGGGACACCTTGAGGTAGACGTAGTCCCCAACTTTGAAGGTTCCTCCTTTGGTTATTTGCATAACCTTTCTGTCTAGATCCAAAGAGTGATTGCTCTCCTACTTCTGACCATAGCAAAGGTGTTCTACATTTTCGTCCATACAATGCCTCAAACGGTGACATCTTCAGGCTAGTCTGGAAACAGTTATTATTGGCCTGGCAGGCCGGCGATGCGCGGGCTAAGCGGTGGCCTGCTAGGGTGGGCTGCACGACACACGAGCGGACCCAGCCAGATGCATGCAAGCGCACGAGCGCGCCAGCTGAACTGACGATGAAGGGGGAAACAACGGCGTGCAATCCACCGTGCCGACAAGCTCACCGGAAACAGGTTTCCACCGGGGTTTCTTGACTAGATTCTAACGCCAACTACCTATGCATTACGGGGAACTCAGCTAAGGGCTTATCGACGATAGGCTGGGGCTGGAGCGGTGCCAGACAATAGCCAGAGAGGGTCGAGGCGACGGCAAAGAATCGGATAACACCTCCACTCAACTACATGCGGTCAACCTGCATAGAAAAGGGGCCTGTAGCTCCCTGGGATACTCGACATGAAAGCTGGACCACACACACGGACACAAGCACACTGGCGGTGAGCAATCGCACAACGGCAGAGCAGAACATGGGGTTGCATGCTGCTACGCAGGGAGAGAAGCACGGAGGCGATGATATGCTACCTAGGAGGGTTGCGTGAGGGGATGAGAAGCTCACTAAGATCGGAAATGACGATCTTCTGGATGGTGATCGACGATATGTTGATGCGTTGGCGGCAGAGTGGCTCGGCTCCCAGCGCAGACGGGCTCCGTCGGGCTCCTAGTCGATGGAAAGCGGCAAGGGGTCGGCGGCGTCCCCTTCGAGCTCCTGTGCAGCATGTGAACGACAGATTGACGACGATGAGCTGCAGTGGCGTGCAATGACGGCGGTAGTGGAATGGGGAAAAAGTGAAGGAGAGGGACCGGGGCTATGCTATTTATAGAGGGAGAGGGAGCAGTGAGGCGGTGTGGTGCTCATGACGCCGTGCGGTCATCGGTGAGCAGCGCGGTGGTGAGGTGGCGCCCATCTCATTTCCCGTGGCATGGGCGCACTACGCCGTCCATGCGCGTGCGTGGGCGTGAAAGTCACGCGGCTGCAAGCGCATGGGCAACAAGCTGAGAGGGTAGAGAGAGAAGAGAGAGAGAGAGAGAGAGAGCGAGAGTGTGAGGGGCGTCACGACGATATTTCTTGGAGGAGGAGGCGACTATCGTGCTAGTGAATGATGTGGCATGGTGTCGTGCTGGAGGAGGATGAAGAGGCGCAGGTGGGTGGCCGATACACGACACGTGGATGACCATGTGCGTGTGGGCGAGGGCGAGGGCGAGTGAGGGCTGGCGAGCACGCATGTGAGGTGGGCCGGCAACACGGTTGTGACCCAGCACGTGGGAAGGAAGGGGGAAAGGAAAGGAAAGCTGGGCCGGCTGCCATGGGCCGCGCAAGTGAGAAGGAAGGGGAGATTGAGCCCATGAGAGAAAATGGAAAAGAAAAATAGAAAGAATTTTAGGATGAATTCAAATGAGGTATTTCAATTTGCTTTTGACTTTGGGTTAAGATAAACTCAAACGAACATATTCAAACTTTGATTTGGATTTGGATCAAGATCTTCGGAAGAGGACTTGAATTCAAGGGATTTGAATCCAACTATTTGAGCTGAGAGAAAACTAAGAGTAAATTTGAAATTGAGAGGTATTCAATTTCAAATCTTCACACAAAGAACCATAAAAACCATAAATCAATGCATAAAAATCATTTTAATATAGGAAATATTTTGGAAATAATTCTAGTGCATTTTTAGAACACTTAGCCGGGTAATACATTTGAGTATGTATATATACATACATACATATACATATAAATATATATATATATTTTTGATTTTAATTGGTTTAATTAACTATAATTTTTTCATTTGTAGTGAATCTTATTATTATTTAATATGCTAAAACTCAGGATGTTACACCAACATGATGTTACCGGGCTATTGCTTTCACACCCTCACCGCCAATGCCGCCCACCGACGGTCCTCCACCGCCCGGCCGGTGGCGCTCCCACCACCTGGCCTTAGCTGCCTCCCCGCGCGTCACCTTCGCCTCACCTGTGGCCGCCCCCCAAACCTCCTCCAGGCGCGCCGACTTGTAATGTGAACTTGTGTGGTTAGGGTATAGCTATAAATACTCCAATCCATTGATGAGATGTCATAAATAGTTGATATAAAAAATACATATTCACCTTGTCATGATTTATATCCCAATATATATACATGGAACTATGGGGCTCATGGAAGGGAGAGGATTAAGACAAATATGCACGTACTTGTGCACGAAGATGTCGCAGTTTTTCGATTTATTTACTTTTGGATATAAATACGCTAATACGCTTAGTAACTAGCAGCACCTAGACAGCGCCAATGACGACCGCCGGTCTGTTGGGGGAGTGTGTAGGGGCAGAGAGAGAGGCACTCGAGGACATGGAGTCACCGGGATCAGGCAGATCAAGAAGAGAAGAGGAGGGGATTTTTTTGGGAGAGAATAATAATTTGTGTGGTGTCGGGGGGGGGGGGGGGGCGTGATTGCTTCAATAGGAAGATGCGTAGCATTGCCGTTGATAGATGGTGGGGGTGGAGAGATCGTGGTGGGAGTGAACGGGGTTTTGTCTGCAGGAAGAGTCAGCGTTTGAGTTTTGACTGCAGAAACTTCACAGGATGAAGAAACTGATGTTGGCTGCCTAGTTGCAATGGATGCTTCGGACGAATCGAGGAAAATGTGACTAGCTGTCTTGTGAGACGTGCACTGCTTTGAACTGGTCGCTTTGTTTTAGGACTAGCTGGACTAGTAATACGGAGAAACGAGAAAAGACAGGTGTCAATTTGGCCTTTCCTAGTATGTGAGATCAAGCAGAGACAAAAATCTAGAGCTGAAGCATGAGCTATGATCGGTGGCATCCATCATCCTCTGTCAGTGTCAGACAAGTCTTGTGCTACGATTTTTCATGTCCTAAAGAGGTGTACTCTTCAGCTATGAAACACCAATATTCGTAAAAACTCCAACATTCAGCTATGAAACTAGAAATATTAGGAGGAAAAGAAGGATGCAAATAGGTGAATTAGGGTAACGCCAATCATCAAGTCACCAATTATGACACTTACAGCTTACGCTGAGTCGCTTATGTTGCTGTGTTTGTTGCTGAATCTGATTGTCGTTGAACAAAACAAACATGACTGCACGAGAGTAAATGATCTCATAGACCTCTCTGCGTACGAGAGGATTGCTAATTTGAATTGCCGCTAACCTGCTGCGAAGGAACCAAAGCAGCAAAACTGCTTCTTTTGAACTGGCCAAAGACCAAAGCCTATGCACAATTATGTAATTGCGTTCGCCAGTCAATTAAAAGTTTAGATTGCTATATTTTGTTAAATCATAAATAGTATACATATATGGGAGGAACCCCTAGATCTTAGAATATAGGAGGGGCCCGGGGCGGGCGCCGCTTGCCCTCCTCCAGGGCCAACCCTGATGTCCTGTATGATATAACTTAAGTAGAACATGAACGTAATTTATTATTGTTTTTTAAATAAAATAGTAAAACGTATTAAGTATTAGATTTTCTGAAAAAATAAAGTATTCAAGTATTACCTCGGTATCGATACACTATCCGTATCAGCGGTGCATAGCTTCTTCCGTGAAGTCCCTTTCGGAAGCAGGGAGGAAGACTTTGACTAGCCCCAGCTCAGGTCTTCCAGAACCAGATCCGAGCTTCCAGACGTTCGCTTTGTATGATCCGACCAGGTTATTGTCAATCGCGCGTGAGTACTTCGTACCGTCAGCGCTCGGCGACCGGAGCATAGCAGATCACGTCGATCGGCACAGCAGTTGGGAAGCAGCAAGCGATCCTTCTAGTAGGAGGAAACGTCGAAGCGTTGGGTGTTGACGCGCGCGTGGAGGCGAGTCGCCGCCGTTCTAGAAACAGGTACTGGAACCTTTGACCAGCTAGCTAGCCCGAGCCGTTTGCGAGGAAGAACATGACGACGCGTTGCACGGAGAGGATCAGGACAGCGAGGACGGGCCGGCAACTCGAGCGTTTGACAAGAAGGCTTCCTTTCCTTTGGAGTAGGAACGCTTGTCCAGTGGTGGTGGTACTAGCTACCCGCCCGACGCAGAAGGTTGCGAGCAGGGCAGGCTCGGTACTCGGTGCAATTCGCGTCGAGGACGATGAATGATGATAGTACTATGGAGCAAGACAAGTTGTTTTCAGGTCCAGGCGCCTTGCAAGTTGCAACTCTGCATGCAAGAGCGCTTGAATTGACCCGCGCGTCCCCGCCTTACGCACCCACCGCGCGCAGGCAGCACGAATAACGCACGCACCGCCGCGGGCCTTTCCGATCTCCCTCGGCACCGTGGGTTCTGGTGGTTTGCCGCTGGCTGCATCCTCGACCCGTCCAACGCGCCCTGGCGGATCCACTTCTTCTTTTTTTTAAAAAAATATTCGAAACATTACCGGCATATATTAATAGGTAAAATCTAAAAATTACACATATATGTTTTAGTCTTATGGTATATATATCTATTTTGCAGTTGAAAGTATACCAAATTAGTTGCGAGTTTGAATCAATTTGTTTTTTTTGAAATTTGCTTACAGCAAAATTATTCTCATTTTTTTATTAAAAATATATCGGAGCTAGATTTGATATTGTGTTTCAGTTGTTTTAATTTACTCACAAAACTTGTTGAATATTTGATCTGAATTGCCTTAACCTGTTTTTTAAATTGCTCATAAATATATTATAATTTACTTACAATTTTTCACAAAAATACTTACATAACCGCATTTAAAGCAAACAAACAGATTTTTTTTTATCAAATGTATTCTCTGTTTTTTGCCATACATTGAAGTAGGACACAGATAAATATTGTAAGTCTAGATGCAAAAAATCCCAAAATGAAATAAAATACTTATATTCTAACATTTTTTTACTAAAAATTGGTGTACATGCCACAAGTCTAAATCATGCCCGTACAGTTTTTAGATATGCCCATATTAATAAGATAAGAAGAGTTTTGCTAGAGTCGCATAAACATGCAAAAAATTTGGTGCAAATTCGCTGCTGTGTACAAACTCCATATATGGATCATGCGATCCACATCTAGCGGCTCCGGGCGATCCAACCAACCCGCCGCGGTATTTTTGTAGAAAACCCCTCACGCCTTTTCAACTATTCATGATTTGGTCCTGATTTGAGGCGGCGATGGATTGGACAGCGTTGGGCACGAGGATGGGCATGACTACGGAGGCTGGCATGGTGGAGACGGCCTCGACGAACATAGGCCATCGGCCTTGGCGGCCACAGGCGCAACGGCCTCGGCTTCCACAAGTGCATCGACGGACACGCCCTAGGCAGCGTGGTGCCTGATCGCGATGGGCTCAATGAGGATGGGCGTGACAACAACCTGGACGTCGACGGCGACACCCTAGACGGCTTTGGTCATGACGATGGATTGGATCGCAATGGGCAAGGTGACGGAGGACTCGACGGCCACAGGCGCATCTGCCTCGGCTGATGGAGGCGCGACGGTGATGGGCATGGTGCAACGGCCTAGGCGTCCACACGCGCTTTGGCCTTGGCTACACAGGCACGACGGCCTCGGTAGCCTCAAGCGCGTCGATGTATACGCCCTGGGTAGCGACATCGTGGAAGGCAACGACCTCTGCAGAGACAGGCTTGGCGGTGACCCCTTGGACGACGACGGCCTCGACAGCGATGACACACTGGACGTCAACCTTGTCACCGCCATCCTTGCCTGAACATCACCTCGGTGATGAACACCTTGCCACATCAATGCCATTCACATCCATGTTGTCCGCATCGACACTAGATGGTTTTCCAATCAAGGATGATGGGTGCAACACTCCACAAAAGCACATAATTCCATAGCGTGTAAGTGCAATTAACATGAGCATAGTAATTGATCGCAATATGTGCATCATAATTCCATCATTTGTGATTTGTATATTTGGTGCATAGCTGATCGCAATACATGTGTCATATTGTAGGAAGTAACATGCACACCGTAAGTGCCCGATCACTTCGTTCTAGCTATTGGGATGGAGTTTGCTGATGTAGAATCAGCTGAGAAGTTTTACAAAGAATATGCTCATGAAGCTGGATTTTCAGTTCGGATTGGACAACAGAAAAAGGTCAACAATGACCTAATGTGGAAGCGATTTATTGCTCGAGAAAAGGATTTTGATGTGAAGGTGAGAAAAAGTTGGATGCACCACTCCAAATGGTTGATAAGAATAAGAAGAGGAAGCACATGCGTAATTTGACTAGGTGTGGTTGTGAGGCCATGATTGTCCTGAAACGTACCACGGAGAATAGATACAGGGTTGAGATGTTCCAACCTATCCATACACACATACTTGTCTCACCTTGCTGGTGCCACTTGTTAAGATCAAATAGGCAAGTAAGTGAGAAACCTAAGATGGCATTATTTGATTGCCATAAAGCTAGCATCGAAACCTCCTTAGCATATAGATATCTTCGTGTCAGTGATGGGGTTTTGAGAATGTAGGATGTATGAAGAAAGACCTGCAGAATTATCACAGTAGCATGAGAAATTTGATAAAGACAAGGGATGCACAGATGTTTGTTGACACTCTTGGTAAAAAGAACTCCATCAATTCAGGGTTTTATTTTGACTATGTTGTTGATGAAGAGGGTAAGTTGGTACACATAATTTGGGCAGATACTACTTGCAGGAAGAACTACTCACATTTTGGGGAGTTGATCTCTTTTGATGCTACATACAACACAAATGAGTACAGCATGAAGTTTACACCATTCACTGGAGTTAACCACCATGGAAGTTGTGTATTATTTAGTGCTGCATTGATTTCTAATGAGACAATAGAATCATATATACGGTTGTTCAATACATTCTTGAAAGCAATGGGGGGGGGGTCTGCACCCACACTTATCATAACAGATGAGGATGCTAGCATGAAGGCGGCCATCACCAAGGTGTTCCCAACTACTGTACATAGATTATGCATGTGGCACATATTGATGAAGTTTCCGACAGGTCAGTTCACCTGTGAGGGAGGATAAAGAGTTTTATAAGCGTGTGAACCATTGCGTATATTCCTCTGAAACAGCTGAGGAGTTTGAGTCAGAATGGGCTAAAATGATTATGGAGTACGAACTGGAAGGCAATGAATGGCTAGCTCACCGGTATCATATTCATGCATCATGGATACCAGCTTACTTCAGAGACACATTCTTGGGTGAAATTCTTAGAACAACTTCAAGGTCAGAGAGTGCTAACTCTTTTCAAATGTTTATTGGTTACAAACATACCTTGATCGAGTTCTAGGTTCAGTTCGATACTGCAGTCAAAGAACAACAACAAAAAGAGTTGATACAAGAAAACGCTAGCCTCCATACAGAACCAATATTGAAAACTGGATGGTCAATTGAGAAGCATGGAAGTGAAGTGCTGACATATGAGATATTTTTGCAGTTTCAGAAGGATGTGTTGGCTTCCAGGGACGTATTGTTGATAGCATGAGGCATGATGGTTGTTCAAAATATATTCCATAGTCGATGATGGTCCTAAGGTAAGAGAAGTCAACCTTGATTTAACCACCATGATTGCTCACTGCTCTTGCATGTTATTTCAAAGACTTGGTTATCCTTGCCACCACATTGTATATGTACTACACGGTGCAAAACTGAATGAGCTACCCAGTCACTATGTCCTAAAAAGGTGGACGAAAAATTGCAAGTGAGAGATTGTATATGATGCAGATGGAAATTTGCTAGAATAAAAGGAGAGAACTTGTAAGGATACTGAATTTAAAATGATGGCTTCAGAGATGCACAAGAAAATGGAACAAATCTTCCAACAATCCGGAGGTTCCATTGACACCATGCATATTATCAGAAATAAATTTTGAAAGTTTATTAATAAAATCAAACAAGAGATTCCTGCAAATCAACAAAGCAAAGCTAAAGAAATTGAAGGTTTCATTGGCTGTGCTATTCCTTCCCAAATAAACATATTGCTACCAAATAAGATGCACTCTAGAGGGAGAGTTAAGAGAATTAGGGGTCACTTTGACAAAGGGGGAGGGGACAAGAAAAAGGAGGATGCTAATAGAAGGAAAAATGAGAGGATCCCACGCTTATGAGGTTCATACAAAGAGCTTGGATGTGATGCATCACGCGTTCGAGCATCTTCTATGACAACATAGAGTGGTTCCTTGTATAAACGGAGTGGTGAATTAACTTTGTAGCAGGGATAAGGTCTTGGGTCCTTGTTTCATCGTTATTTTTTGAGGTGAAAAATATTTGTAGAATAGCGGCCTATGATAATTCATTCGAGTATGGTTACATAACACAGTTGCACTGCCATACGATACACATAGAAAAATTTACAATTTTTGTGGCGTTAGGTATCATGGTGCATACAAAATGTAATCATAACATGTAGCCACGCCTTAGGAAAAGTAAATATCCGGCCTATGGTGAAGTCGCACCATAGTCAATCATCGTCACTTTATGCCTCTTTTTTACATGATTGTGTGCGGACTTCTTTCTCACACCTCCAATTAAGCTCGTCCTCATCCCACGTCTTCCTGATATCCACCCTTTCCTGGTCATTGGAGGATACAAAGTCATCGATCCACTAGTGAAATGCATAAACCCCGGTTGGTGGCTCGATGAGATTTGTTGCCTGTGGACGAAAAGTGTTAATATATGAAGGGAATGGAGAAATGTGTTTTCTCAAAACGATTACCTAAGAAAATTAGCTCTCTTTGGAAAGCGTGTCTATGTTCGGGCAACAGAAGTACCTCCTCTTGAAGGTATCCAATTCATGGGAGCATCGAATACTGCATGTATCTCCACAATAGCATTCAGGCCTCGACGTACCTTTTGGCACTAAGCGGTTGTCGAACGCATCCCTACTTGGATCATTTGGTGGAGGACCTTCAAATTGTTGCATGGCCCTTCTTCATCTACCTATGTCTGCCATTCTTGGTGTTAGTTATGTTCAGATGGTCAAGATGAATGTGCCTTATATTGACGAAAGGCATGGGAAACTCTGGTAACCTCATCATTTGCCCCTTCAGCGGCAAGTGATGACATGTGCATGAGTCAATGCTGCAGGGCATAAGACCAGACATGTGTTGGAATTGAGTCATGGGCGCATAGTCTACCGAATAGACTTTTCAGTGCTACCCCTAATAGACCGGTACAGTCTAGTGAAGATACTTTTCAGCGCTATCCCTAATAGTTCATTGCAGTCTAGCGAGTAGACTTTTCAGTGCTATCTCTAATAGGCCGGTGCAGTCTAACGAGTAGACTTTTCAATGCTACCCCTAAAAGGCTAGTGCAGTCTAGCGAATAGACTTTTCAGTGCTACCCCTAATAGGCTGGTGCAATCTAGCGAGTAGACTTTCCAGTGCTACCCTTAAAAGGTCGATGTAGTCTAGCAAATAGACTTTATTTATTAGTTATGTAGTAAGCATTGTTACATATTAATTATGATGTTCAATACTTGTTTAATGTTTCTTAATTAATTAGGGATTCGTGCTTTGGTGCATAGCAAGAACTTTGCAGTCAAGGATCAATAAATCTATGATGGGATCTTCTACTAAAGCCTTTTTATGGACACCTACAATGATCGATGTAGCACTTAATGCATCTTTGTAGGTTGTGCATGGAGGGAAGGATGATCCCTTCAAGGAGAACCTAATCCAAGCGGTGTCCAAATTGCATGTAAGACCCTTCTGTTCTACGCTAACCGCTACGCTCCAACAAGTAACTACTAACGACCTTAGGGCCATCTTGCATGAGCGGCGTCAAAGATATCTCAGGGTGTGCAAACTAGCCGACCATACTTCTATGCTAGGTTTCTTTAGGACGCAAAGAAGGATAGTGATGTTGCCCGACCAGTATGCATCCAACATTCAGGTTCGGTATTTTTTTTATTTGATCACTGTACTTATCTTTTTTCCATTTATTCAAATGCTCCTCTTTTACGTTAGGTGTTCCCGGAAGACAAAGAGTTGATCAACAAAGATATTCCAAACTTCTTGATGATGTATATGCTCTTTTGCAGGAGGGAGGGGTGATACCTGGTTCGCATAGAAGACGACGAAGATCAGCAAACCTAAGTGGTATATGACGCCCTCTACTATTCAACCAGAAAGTGACAAGGATGACAATGATGATGATTTCATGTCACCATTGCCTCGATGTTCTGACAGCAATACAAGAGAAGGTTCAATGAACACTGTAAGAGGACATTTACGCACCACATCGAGATGTCATATAACAAACAATGATACAGGATGTGCCTCTACCGTGATAGCTCAAGATGACAACGACGACGATTTCATGCCACAATGACCCCTTCCTTTGAGGCCTTCATCTCAGGATGACACTGACGACCCTGGAGATGAAGGTGAATTTTCTTGTACCCATCCTTACAACTTCCCATCACCACCTCAGAGATGACAAGCGCATCTTACCCTAATAGCATTGACCGGCACAACTATTATTCTACCGCTAATTTACGTCACCACTTTTCACCACCATCTTGAGATTATCTAGGTATTCAACATCTATGCAATATGCCTGTTCTTTTGCCAATTGTGTGAGGTACTATTATTTCTCTACGCTGATATGATGATCTACCAACTTAGGTTTCAGACACGAAGTAACTACATGACGGAGCTTTAAACATAAAATGACAACATCTCTATCCTAACTCAGGCTTAGGACACTAATTGACCATATGACAGAGCTTTAACACGATAACATCAACACGCCATACACCGAAAGCTTGCATACGACAAAAGAAAACAACAACAACACATTGGCCTAACACGTGCCGAAAGCCCTGAGCAGGCAATGCGCGAGGCACCGTGAGCAAAAGACAGGAGCATGCAACATCCGTGGGCCATTCGCGCTGAAAGCATTCATGCTAAAGCGATGTGACGCGATAAAAGTAGCATCCGAAGCGACATGATGACGCAGCCAGCCATATTCGGTATCTCATGTACCGAATACGGGGAGCTTTTGGCACATGAGGTGCTGAATATGGTGCATAGTACCGTATTTAGCATCCGTGTGCCAAAAAAAGGTGGGACCAGGGAATTTTTGGTGCATGGTGTACCGAAAACCTATTTTTAGTAAATGAGGTACCGAATACACATACTAAATTTGTAAATACGCCGAAATATTATCCATTTTAGCAAATATGGTGCCGTATGTTGTATACTTTTGGATTTTTGCCCTTTGCTCTCCCTTCTTTCTCTCTCTCCTTGTTGTATCCCCCAAATCTCTCGCTCTTCTACTCCAATGGTTCCCCTAGCAAGACTAGCAGCCTGCCCTTGACGAGATGTATTATTTTTTTGGGGGGGGGGGGGGGGGCGAGGGGGCATGCCACTGTTGAACTCCCATCTGAAACAGGATTGGATCAAGCCACACTTCTATTGATCACATACATGAATATTTATATATGTACAATCTCTCTTAGCCTCTACTGAAATCTGTTGTGCAGGAGACTAAGCCAGCGGCGAAGCGTACAAGGCGGAGGCGCTGGCGTGCGCGAGTGCGCGAGGTGGCCGCGGTGAGCACGCGTCGTGCGCGAGCGTGTGTCTGCAAGCTCCGGAGGAAGTGGTTAAGCTGTTGAGCCGGGTGGACCGTTTGTGTCCGTTAACACCCCCCCGCAGTGGCAGCGTCGGGAGCACCGACGGTGAGACTGGAACGGAAGGCTGAGAACGTTGCCGTCGGCAGGCCCTTGGTCATCACGTCGGTGACCTGCTGGTCTGTAGGTACGTGAACGACGCGAAGATCTCCCAGGGTGACGCGTTCACGCACGAAGTGTATATCAAGCTCGATGTGTTTCGTTCGTCGGTGATGGACCAGGTTCTTGCTCATGTAGACGGCGGAGACATTGTCACAGTAGGCCACTGTTGCGCTAGGAACATCGCAGTGAAGCTCGCGAAGCAGCTGTCGAAGCCATATGCATTCCGCCACGGCGTTAGCCACGGCCCGGTATTCGGCCTCCGCGCTGGATCGAGACACGGTGGCTTGCCGTTTAGAAGACCAGGACACGAGCGCGTCGTCGAGGAAGATGCAGTAGCCTGACGTAGATCGGAGCGTGTCCGGGCAGCCTGCCCAGTCGGCGTCCGAGTATGCAGTGAGCGTTGGCGTCGCCGTGCCCCGTAGATGAAGCCCGTACGAAGTCGTCCCGTGCACATATCGAAGGATGCGCTTAACGAGCGCGAGGTGACACTCCCGTGGATCATGCATATGCAGGCAGGCTTGCTGCACAGCGTATGCAATGTCCGGCCGAGTGATGGTTAGGTACTGTAGGGCGCCGGCGATGCTGCGGTACTCGCTCGGTTCACGCACAGCAGCACCTGTAGTAGACGAGAGCTTGGCCTTCGTGTCAATGGGTGTTGCCGCCGACTTGCAGTTCGTCATCCCAGCCCGATCCAGGAGCTCCTCGGCATACTTGGCTTGCGACAGGAAGAAGCCCGAGGTGGTCCGTTGCATGTCCACGCCGAGGAAGAAGCGCAGCGGCCCCATGTCCTTGACGGCGAACTCGGCTCGTAGGCGATTGATGACGTCCTGGAGAATAGCCTCAGTGGACGCGGTCAGCACCATGTCGTCGACGTAGAGGAGGAGGAATGCCGTGGCGGTACCCCTACACAATACGAACAGAGACGAGTCGGAGCGCGTCGCGACGAAGCCAATGTTGCATAGGAAGCCGGCGATCCTGGCGAACCAGGCACGCAGAGCTTGGCGGAGGCCGTATAAGGACTTGGAGAGGAGGCAGACCGCGTCGGGCTGAGCTGGGTCGACGAAGCCAACGGGTTGCTGACAGAGCACCCGCTCGTCGAGGTGACCGTGGAGGAAGGCATTGGAGACGTCGAGCTGCCGCACTGGCCACCGGCGTCCTGCAACAAGAGCGAGCACGGTGCGGATTGTCGCGGGCTTTACCACTGGCGTGAAGGTCTCACCGAAGTCGATGCCGGGGCGTTGGGTGAAGCCGCACATGACCCACCGTGCTTTGTAGCGGTCGAGGCTGCCATCAGGATGCAGCTTGTGCGTGAACACCCATTTGCCGGTGACGACGGTGGCACGCGCCGGGCGAGGGACCAATCGCCAAGTGTGGTTGGCCTGCAGCGCGTCGAATTCCCGCTGCATTGCATCGCACCAGTTCGGGTCACGAAGCGCTGCACGCACGGAGCTGGGAAGTGGAGAGACGTCGGTAGAGCTCGTCGCGATCGTGGCCATGGCGTACTTGGGATTGGGCTTGAAGACACCAGCCCTCGCTCGTGTCACCATCGGGTGACGCGGGTGCGCCGGGGAGGCCGAGGATGGAGGCACACCAGAAGAGCCCTGCGTCGTCGTAGCAGTCGTACTCGCAGATGGTGAAGAAGCAGCCAGCATGACGTCGTGGCCACCTGGTGAGGACGATGCACACGGGGAAGATGTTGATGGAGATCCGGCGGGCTGTGGTGCTGTGGAGGCAGTTGGTGTCGCGGCGTTGTCGTGTAGTCCAGGCGACGCCGCGGACGGTGCCCGAGACAAATTAGCCGATGTGCCGGGCTGCAGCGCCGACGGTGGAGAAGCAGTCCGCTCGCGGCGCCTGGGCATGGGCACCACGACCGCGTCGAAGTCGGCACCGTGGGTTGGAGCAGGTGACGGTGCCGAGGGCCGCAGAGGCTGCTGAAAAGGGAACTGCGTCTCGTCGAACACGACGTGGCGTGAGACGATGACGCGCCGTGTCTCCATGTCGTAGCACCTGTAACCCTTGTGGTCCGCCGGGTAACCCAAGAACACACAAGCGACGGAGCGAGGGCAGAGCTTGTTCGCATTGGTGGCAGTTTGATT
This sequence comes from Phragmites australis, assembly GCF_958298935.1. NCBI lineage: Eukaryota > Viridiplantae > Streptophyta > Magnoliopsida > Poales > Poaceae > Phragmites > Phragmites australis. The sequence continues at coordinate 6,417,115 of NC_084925.1, forward strand.
GGGATAACAGAGACTGCCAAACACACGGAGATGACCATAGGCTGGAGGTGATCCGAGAAGAAGCTCATGGGGTGTGATGGTGCCCGTGGCACGGCAGGGGCGCCGGTTGATGAGGTAAGTAGCTGTGGCCAGCGCCTCAGCCCAAAACTCAGACGGCACGTGCGCGTGAAGAAGCATGGCGCGAACGCTGTCGTTCAGAGTGCGCAAGGTGCGCTCGGCCTTCCCATTTTGTGCAGAAGTGTACGGGCAGGATAAGCGAAAGGCAATGCCGTTGTCCTAAAAGTACTTGCGCAAGGCATAGTTGTCGAACTCTCGACCATTATCAGTTTGGAGAGCGAGGATGGGCAAGCGAAACTGCGTATGAACATATGAGCAGAAGGACAGAAAGGTAGGAACAACGTCTGATTTATTTTGTAAAGGAAAGGACCAGACATAGTGTGAGTAATCATCAATAATAACCAAGAAAACTTTATATCCTGAGATGCTAGGTACAGGTGAGGACCAAACATCCGAGTGAAGTAACTGAAAGGGAAAATAGCTAACTGAGGAAGAAGAAGAAAAGGGCAGCCGCACATGCTTCCCAAGCTGATAGGCATGACAAGTATGGGCTGCAGACTTATCATAGGTAAAACGGAGGGAGCGCAGAGACGCGGCAAGCTGATCACGACCCGGATGTCCCAGTCGCTGGTGCCAGAGATCGACTGAAGTGGTGGTGGCGTGAAGAGCCTGATGCATCGGTGGCTGCAGTGGGTATAGGTCGCCATGGCTATTACATCGGAGCTTCACCTGATGAGTGTGAAGATCCTTTATGGAGAAACCATAAGGATCGAATTCAACCGACACATTGTTGTCACGGGTTAGTGAACGGACAGAGATTAAGTTTTTAATCAAGGAAGGAGTAATGAGAACATTGTGGAGAAAGAGAGGTGATGAAGAGGTTGGAATGGATGATGCTGCCAGGTGTGTAACAGGCAGATTGGCGCCATTACCCACTGTCACAGAGGGAGAGGAAGAAAGGGGGCGCAGGGAATGGAGGTTACCAGGGGCGGAGGCCATGTGAGACGATGCGCCGGTGTCCAGGAACCAGTCGGAGCTGCTGTTGCCGGCGGGAGGTACACCGGCGCTGGCTAGAGCGGCGAGCAGCGAGTTCGGCTCCCAGCCGGACGGGGCCGCGTTCAACCCCGCGTGTGTGCCGCTGGGGAACGATGGAGTCCCAGCGATGAATGCCTGCTGGTTGGGGGTGCCGGGCCTTGGGCCGAGGACGCCAGCCGCGGGAGCCCGGAACGGCATGGGCCAGGCTTGGACCATGCCTTGCCACGGGTTAAACCCGGCAGCCCACGGCGTGTTGGGGAAGACCGGCCGCTGCGTGGAGGAGGAAGATCCACCGGCGGTGGCGAGGGATTGGGAACCGCCGGGGTTGCCGTTGCCACGGCCGCGGCGTTTCTTGGACCTGTTTCCACCGTAGGAGGCGCCAAAACCGCCGGCAGGGTTGCTGGAGCCGCCCTGTCCGGATCCGCCCGTTCCAGAGCTGCCAACGCCGCCAGGTGGTTGCCGGGTGCCGCTCTGGGCGACCATGGCATGGTGGGCGGCCATCTTACCGTGCTGGGAGTCGTAGAGCTCCTCCAGCAGGAGGAAGGAGCGGGCGGAGAGGAAGGTGTGCGGGGGTTGCCTGGAGGTGATAGCGGAGATGGTGTGGCGGTATTTCCCGTTGAGCCCGCGAAGCATGTTGAGTACCTGGGACGGCTCGGAGACCGGCTGGCCGAGGTCGCGCAGGGTGTCGGCGAGCTCCTTCAACTTGGCGGTGTAGTCTGTGATGCTGAGATCGCCTTGGTACAGACTGCGGAACTCGGCCTCTAGGTACACGGCACGGTGGAGCTGGTGGTCGCGGAAGAGGTCGACGATGGCGCTCCAGATGACATAGGCTGTGGCACCCGGGACGCGGACGATGCGCAGGACATCGCGCGTCACAGTGTTTTAGAGCCAGTTGACCAGGCATTGGTCGACCATGAGCCATTCCGGATCAGCACGGAGAGCGGCGGTGGGGGCGGCGGCGATGTGGGATTGAAGGCCGAACTTGCCGATGACAGAGTCGAAGAAGCAGCGCCATTCGGGGTAGTTGGGGTTGACGATGTCAAGGACCGTTGGCACGTGAGTCTTGATGTTCACCATCTGAAGCGAGGAAACAGGTGGTGGTTGTTGTTGCGGCAACGATTCCCGACGGCCGCCGTGATCATCGAGATCGGCGACAGAGGCAGAGGAGGAAGAATCAGCGTGGACAGAGGGCTCGAAGGTGAAGAGGGGGTTGAAATCCATGAGGAGCAGCGGAAGAGGAAGCGAGCGCAGGCGACAGGGGATCAAGCTGCGCTTACTGATACCATGAAACAGGATTGGATCAAGCCACACTTCTATTGATCACATACATGAATATTTATATATGTACAATCTCTCTTAGCCTCTACTGAAATCTGTTGTGCAGGAGACTAAGCCAGCGGCGCAGCGTACAAGGCGGAGGCGCTGGCGTGCGCGAGTGCGCGAGGTGGCCGCGGTGAGCGCGCGTTGTGCGCGAGCGTGTGTGCTGCAAGCTCCGGAGGAAGTGGTCAAGCTGTTGAGCCGGGTGGACCGTTTGTGTCCGTTAACACCATCGGGTGGCAGCCCCAGTTTCCACGCGCCGCGCCAGCATGCTCGTGCGTGTCGTCTGTGCTATTGGGCTCCGAGGCGTGGCTTACACAATGGGATGAGGTGGAGCCACTGACAGCCGAATCCGTAATAAGTAGGAGGCGAGACCATGCTGCCGGGAATGTCGTTTGCCATCGCTAGCACGGGATGAGGTGGGCACACAAGGGGGCACAGGCTGGAGGGATAATTTGGTGAGGTGAGGAAGAAGAACAGTATAAGTATTCCTTTGTGCTCTTTGCTTCTCATGATCAAATGCTTCTCACTTATTTGCTTGTACGTATTCAATAATTTGCTTCTTGGATTGTACAGATTTGCTTAAACATTTCTGCTGATTTTTTTTGTTCAATAGGAAAACCACTAAGTAATGGAAACCATTCTATTATAGAAAATTGTTCGAAAATCGCTATGCCTTTACATAGGTTCGTATCGTGCTCTCTGAATTATTTTAATTTGCTTTTTGAATGACGATGATTTGCTTATTCATTTGGATGTGCAGAGTTAGATTGAGATGAACCATGGTTGGTTGAAGTAATGTTGCATCCATCTGTTCGGATCCAATTTTCACACTGATTGGCATTTTAGCTTTCCTTGAGATTTTTTCTATCCATGAGGAGCACCACTGATTTGCCTTTAAAATGTTATAAATTGCTTTAACAAATTGTTTTAATTAGCTTTCTAAATGAAGATGACTTTCTCATTATTTTCAATGTGCATAGGTAGATTGAGATGAACAACTAGCTTTTTTATGATGAGTTTTGCTTATTAAGTGTCTTTCTTCTATCCGAAAAATGACCACCGCATGTGGTTTACATGCTTTGACTGCGTTGGGGCTTGCTCACTGGAGAGAGTCGTCAAAGGGATCTTTGCCTGGAGGCTCTTGACAGGAGTGTGGCGGGCGCGTTGTGGAGAAGAGCAGAGAGTCCTAAAAAGAAAAGCTGTGAGTATTTTGTTTCCTAATATAGGTGTGCATGCTAAAACATAAAATCTTGCACGTGCAGAAGTTAGTCAGGTCCAAAGGATTAAGGAGTGAATACTTACCAGGATGGGCTACTTGTAAGGCGAAAATAGTTCAGATAATTTTCAATCTCCACTGAATCTGGTTAAGGAATCCGATGTTTGTACCTTATGCGTGTGCGTTACCTTTCTTGATTCCGTGGAATAAATCTAACGCCTCCAACTCCTCAAGAGATGCGGGTAGACGATCCAGGGCTCACATGACGTGTGGTGTTTGCTGGGAGGGCGCATATGCGACAAGAAACTGACGTGCCTCCGATAGATCGATCATTGCGCCCCGCGTGGCGATTCAGTCAGCGGCAACCTCCTCCCCAACCCCGATCTTCAGAATGTGTGTACTTTGTACTACCACGGAACCTCCTCGTCGCCGGCGCTTGGTGTTCAATGAAGCAAGCAAGGGTATACGTTATACAATTCTCGTAGCAAGTTACGAAACGAAAAAGGGAAATGATTGGAGCCTTATCGTTGGCCTCATTTTTATATCTTTTTCCGGAATTTGCAAAAATGTGTTGCCATTCTAAAAAATTTAGAGATCTATACCTTTGTCACCCAACAGGCAATAGATCTACGTGGCGTGACATAAGTATAGAAGTATAGATCTGTAAATTTTCATCCTGTCGCCCATCCAGAGTATAAATCTGTAAATTTTAAAATAATCGTACATTTTTGCTAATTTCGAAAAAATAAAAAAATTCCTGGTTCGCACGTATTCTTTATGGCACAAATGGCCCAAAGAGGGTAGGCCCAGATCAAGGCAGGGCATGCGCGCACCGCGCAGCCTACTTGCACTGCACTTCCCATGCGAGTGCGACTCCCTCGAGCAGGAACGGGTCGGGCCTATCCTAGTCCACGGCCGCCTCCTCGCCCGCGGCAACCGATCGGCCCCGGATGGATGGACGGGCGCTCGGCACATCGCGCACGGCACGGTGCCGAACGGCGGAACGGGCGCTCGGCATGCACATCGCCCCCCGGGCGCCGCGCCTGACATCCCGTCGCTCCTCCCGAGTGATCGGGTGATTGCCTTTCGCTTCTCCTGGACAAACCGTGTCAAACGATTCGAGTACCACATGGCAGGCAGGGCCATCTCGTCCGTTTCGCGGTTTCCTCTGTCTGCCGGTGGCCTATCCGAACTTGCCCCGGATACATACACGTTGAGCGAGGGGCCACATCGTGGGCGCCGCCTGGCCCCGAGCTGCCGGCCATGGATGGAAACGTGTTTTCTTGATTTGGAACGGACACTAGTTTCAGGGACTATCGAGTATGGCGTGTTCAAGAAAATGGCATTGGGCAAAGTCTCTTCTGTTTGTCTAAGTTCTAAGATTGGCTTTTCATGGCCTTGGGTCCCGGATTAGTAACCCTGAATGTCGTCAGATTTTTCTTTTTTTGTCGCCCTGAGAAAAATCGATTGGGCTGGTAACATTGCAGCTCCGTGACGCAGTAGTAATCGCTCCTGCGATTTAGATAAGGCAAGAATTTACAAGAGTTCGATTTTCACGTAGTGGCGCTGTACGGTCCATTGCAGAACACATGTAGCTGATGGTTGCAGTTGAAGGGTACATTTCATCTTCACGAAGAGGAATCAACGCTACTACATAATACTGCATATCTGACGGGATAACTTTTTTTAAAACGCCGTTTGTGATAAGGGTTCGGGGGAACCTGCCTGTGATAACTCTACTTATCACTGATGGTTTTTTGAAAAAAGTACCACATACTGTGTTCTATGTAAAAAGAACTTTTGTGATATTTTTCTCAAATTTATAGTTAGATCTTCCAAAATTCATATTTTGTTCATAAGAATTCAAGTGAAGACATTTTTATATGAAACTGTAGTGTTGTATCTATATATATGTCTTTCCTTCGGTATTATTTTTCCTTATTTGTAGCATTCGTTGATTGTTCTCACTTTAGCCGTTGCTCCTGCTAATTTTGCTGCAAAGGTTATTCTGTTACTATAAAAATCTCTGTTCTTTAATGGATAGCAATGCTCTTGCCATAGTTTTTTTAAAAAAATAGCTCTCGAATAGATATACAACTTTATAGTTAATAATTTTTTTATTTGAAATCATTTATATTGTATAAAAAAATCATTAAAAGTTTTAGACAAGAGTTAAAAGGGAAAAAAATCCAGTTGCTATCAACAATCATTATTACGTGGGATGGTGAGCTTGCTTTGCGCGTAGTGATGAGAGGTTGGTTTTGAGTTCCATGAACCGCGCACCCACAAAAAATCACGTAATTTGGGACGCGCGACCATGTAGTTAGCCTTTCTTGCAACAATCATGAAATCCATACGTTAAAAAGCAACCGAATATATACTAGATTTGCTAGATTTCCACCGTCCTGCTGATCAGACTTCGACATGCTTCGATGCTTATTCATGCAAAGGTGTGGCTGCTGCGCTCGATGCTATGCGCGCAATCACTCTTAAGTCTTAAGACAAAACATGTCCAATCGCCAGCATCTCTCAAACAAAACATATATGCCGGTTGCATGTTCTTTTTCCAATCGAAGAAACGACGAGAGCAAGATCAGAAAGTGAGACGCATAGATTTGCTTTGCATCCAATTGTATGCCTCTCCGGTGTCAAATTATTGGTCAAATTCCTTTTAATACCTCATGAAAGCGACAAGCTAGCTAAGGCACAGAAAGAAGCAGGCAAGCTACCATTGATTGGGCTTATCCTACAAGCATGTTCCAAATGTTTTTTCATGGATGGCCATTGAACACTTCTTTGAGAAGATTCTCTCTCTAGGAAATTTGGTGAGCAATGCCAAATGATCATGCGGCGGACAACGATGGAAAGGCCATGTGCACCACAAAAAGACTAGCATCCAGAGAAACCTAAGACACACAGGTCAGTGCAAATATTGTTTGTCAGAGACTAAAGTGAACAGGTTCAGTGTTCCTACCTATATATAAGGAATATTACGTCTAAGAAAAAAGCTATATATGAGGAATTTCTGAACACACTTCATATATCTTGTTCACTGTGTACATATGATACTACATACTAGTAACTACAGAAGAATGATAGACGGAAGCAGAATCAAGGGCAAGGTACGGTTGGACGCGCCCGTGAAACCGAAATCCGTTTCGAGTTAGAGTGCGAAACTTCTACACAGAATCATCAGATATTACTGCTACTGTTTGAAGCATGAAAATTAAGATTGAGTGAATAATGAAAAGAAGTGACACGCGCATGAATCATAACCGATTCTTACATGACAGAAAACTGCTAGTAATGAACAATAATGCAAAGCTTCTGCATCCACACTGCCATTTCTTCTGTTCTTTTGACGTGCTCCATGCACTGTGTTACAGATTAGCCTTCTTTGCCTCCACTTTGCCTGAAGCTTTCGATCAGCTGCGTCAGGTTTTCGTACGACGACCCTCCTTTCTCCATGGCCCTGTGAGCTTTCTCCCCGTACTTCTTGGCTTTCCTCCTCCGCTCGTCGGCCTCCTCCTCTACGCCCATCAGCGCCGACACCGCCCGCACGATGTCTCCCCGCGCCACCTGCACGGCCTCGTCGTCGAATATCATCACGGGCGCCGTCACGCCGACCGCTACGCCCACGCCGAGCACGCCCACGACCAGCCGCTCGTTCAGGAACTGGTCGGCGAAGTGCGGCCACGTCACCAGCGGCACGCCGTGCGCGATGGACTCCAGCAGCGAGTTCCATCCGCAGTGGGTGACGAAGCCCCCGACGGCGCGGTGCGACAGGATGGCGAGCTGCGGCGCCCACCCGCGCACCACGAGGCCGCGCCCCGCCGTGCGCACCTCCAGGGCCTCGAGCCATTCTTGCACCTCCGGCGCGTCCGCCTCGGTTTCCTTCACCACCCAGATGAACGGCTTGCCGGAGTCCTCCAAGCCGTGGCCGACCTCAAACAGCAGCTTCGGAAGCTTCCGCGCGAGGCTGCCGAAGCTGACGTAAACGACGGAGTCCGTGTCCATCGTGTCGAGCCACACGGTGACCGCGCTCTGCTGGATGTCCAACTTGTTGCCGCGCGACGCCATGGCATCGGCATCCCGGTTGGAGAGGCAAAACGGCCCGAGCGTCCACACCGGCTTGCCGAGCGCCGCCTCATAACATGCCACAAACTGGTCCTCGAGGTCCAAGAACGTGTTCACCACCGCTCCGTCGGCCGTGCGCATGGCCTCATCGGCCTCGGCCCAGAGCGCCTCCCACCCGGGCGAGTTCAAGAAGCCTGGCGCCGTGGCCTTTGTCACCTCCACGTGCACCGGCATGCCCGGCACAACGAACTTCTCGTGGTCGTCAGCCGCCGCGGTCTGCTGGTGCAGCCCGTGATCAACGGCGTTGAGGTCGCAGAGCGAGTAGAAGCACGACGGCCCGTGGAAAAACAGCCGAGGGATGCCGAGGCGTCTGGCCACGACGGCCGTCCACGGGTTGCACCAGTCGGAGATGATGCAGCTCTGGCGCGGCGCCTGCGCGCGCAAGTAGGCCTCGAGCGGGCCGGCGAGCTTCCGCAGGGCCTCGAACAAGGGGACAAAGTGGTTGTTGTCCGTGACCTGGTCCACGTTCTCGATGCCCGGGGGCAGGCCGTCGAAGTCCGTCGGGAACGGGAGCTCGACGAACTCGAGGGACAGCTTGGCGCGCGCAGCCTGCTCGGCGACGCCGCGCAGCCTCGCGCCGTTCACCGGCGTCGTGATCAGGCTCACGCACGCGCCGCGCTCCGCGAGGAGGCGAGCGAAGTCAACCATGGGAATGGTATGACCCTGCGCCACGAGGGGGACGATAACGAAGTGAGGCGGCGGTGGCGGCACTAGCATAGTAGCCGTGGATTCCTGCGTGGGCGCCATGGACGTGCCAAGGAGACAGGACTTCGGGGCGGGCACGAATGGTGCAAGCTAGAAACAGAGTGACGTATGTCGAGCAGTAGGATCGAGGGGCAGATTTATAGCCACCGAAGGGTTTTCCGGACAGAGCATAATTAGGCTTTATCCCCTTGGATTAAAATAGAAAATTAACTAATGTTCCAACCAATTAGAGGCGAATGCCATTAAATCTCTACCTATTCAAATTCTGGTTAAAATGGCACATTTCTTCCTTCTTTTTCATTGTTGAAACTTCCTAGCATGTACTGTCCCCGGGTGATGTGCGGCTGTATTTCCAAATACAACCGTATTAGTTGTACAATCTCAATCATTAGCTATATTTATACTAAGAATAATATAAAACCGTATTAGTTGTACAACCTTAATCATTAGCTATATTTATACTAAGAGTAATATAAAATACAGCACATGTATTCTTTGCCTGTGCGGAACAGAAGGATAGAGAGACAGATTTGTAGTCACCGAACGTTTTTCTGGATAGAACATAATTTGGTTCTATCCCTAGACTAAAATAGAAAATTAACTAATGTTCCAGCCAATTGGAGGTAAATGGCATTAAATCCCTACCTATTCAAATTTTGGTTAAAATGGCACATTTATTTATTATTTATTTTCATTGTTGAAACTTCCTAGCATGTCTAGTGGATTGTCCCTGTTTGTGTGGCTTTATTTCCAAATACAACCATATTAGTTGTACAACCTTAATGATATAGCTATATCTATACTAAAAGTAATATAAAGTGCACAACATGTATTTTTTGCCTATGTGGAGCACTAGGATGGAGGGGTAGATTTGTAGGCACCGAAGGCTTTTCTGAATAGAGCATAATTTGGTTGTATCCCCCGGATTAAAATAGAAAATTAACTAATCTTCCAAACAATTTGAGGTGAATGGTATTAAATCCCTACCTATTCAAATTTTGGTTAAAATAGCACATTTATTTCTTTTTTTCATTGTTGAAACTTTGTAGCATGTCTAGTGAATTGTCCCGTGTTTGTGTGGCTGTATTTCCAAATACAGCCGTATTAGTTATACAACCTTAAAGATTAGCTATATCTATACTAAGAGTAATATAAAATGCACCACATGCATTCTTTGCCTGTATCAAGCAGTAGGATCGAGGTGCAGATTTGTAGTTGCCGAAGGCTTTTCTAGAAAGAGCATAATTTGGTTGTATCCCCCAGACTAAAATAGAAAATTAACCTAGCATGTCTAGTGGATTGTCCCGTGTTTGTGTGGCTGTATTTCCAAATACAGTTGTATTACTTGTACAACCTTAATGATTACCTATATCTATACTAAGAGTAATATAAAATGCACTATATGTATTCTTTACCTGTGTCCAGCAGTAGGATCAAGGGACAGACTTGTAGGCACCGAAAGCTTTTTCCAGATAGAGCATAATTTGATTGTATCCCCTCAGATTAAAATAGAAAATCAACTAATGTTCCAGCCAATTCGATGTGAATGGCATTAAATCCCTACCTATTCAAAATTTGGTTAAAATGGCACATTTCTTTCTTTCTTTTCATTGTTAAAACTTTCTACCATGTCTAGTGGATTGTCTCCGTATTTGTGTGGCTGTATTTGGAAATACAATCGTATTAGTTGTACAACCTTAATGATTAGATATATCTATACTAAGAGTAATATAAAATGCACCACATGTATTCTTTGGCTGGTCTACCTCTAAATCCTTTGGTTGTCAACATCCAGTAATTGATGCATTTTGCACTATCATCATCTCATTAGGGCCCATAGTACACGTTTTTGAATTTTGCATTTTGCCAGTAACATAAATTGTTTTAAAGGATAAGTACTTCACAATCTATTTCAA